>NW_028270164.1:42300558-42646391 GCF_037043375.1 Chiloscyllium plagiosum
TTTAACTTTTAACTTGGTTTCTCTGTGTGACTACTTGTACCTAAGTTTTGTACCCTGGTACCACTGTAGCTGAGATGGCGCCGTGTGGGGACATGTACATTTTTCACTGTGCTCCTGTACTTGAGTACACGTGGCAATAAAGCTAAAATCAAACAATTCTATTGCTGTAAACCTCACTTTGGTTCAGCTTGTTTAACGCCGATATCCACATCTATACCGATAATACCGTCACACCCAATTATTTCAATATTTTCCCATCTGGCCGTCTATTTTCCACTGACAATTACAGGCATTTAATTTACAGATTTAAAAGGAATCTAGAAAGATATATGATTAGAAAGGGTTTAGAGAGATATGGGCCAAATGCTGGCAAACAGGATTAGGTCAGTTTAGGATATCTGGTCAGTGTAGGATATCTGGTCAGTGTCGGATATCTGGTCAGTTTAGGTTATCTGGTCAGTATAGGATATCTGGTCAGTATAGGATATCTGGTCAATATAGGATATCTGGTCAGTAGGACGAGTTGGATGGAAGGTCCATTTCCGTGTTGTATAACGCTATGATCTCATTCACACCTCTACAATGTCCTCAACCTTCCTTTCTCTGGGACCTCCTCCGACTCAATATCATGTAAAAAGTCTGTTTTACTCCAACTTCGAGCTCTCATCCACCTTCTTCTCCCTCTGGCCACGGTGATGGCAGAGCCTTCAATTATTTTGGTATAGAATTGTGAAATTTTCTTTAAAGATCATAGTCCCTGTCTCTCGCCTTTAAGATTCACCTTTTTGATCAAGATTTTATTCATCTGACCTAGTTTCTCATGTCAATTATAATCTTGTAAAGCACCTTCAGGCATTTAATGACATGAAAGAAGCTACACACTATTTTTCAGTACTTTCTACATTATCCCCTACATTATTTTTGTCTCTTATAATTGTATAATAGAATTTTACAGAATCGTCACCAAATTAACAATTATCAATTTCAAGAAAGTCAATGAAATTAAAATATCAGACCTGATGTAAAACAGATTCCAACTGAAGACATTGCTGGAGATTTTGTGATGTGAGAGGTACAAGTTTGTTATATGTATAAACTCTTAGCACTGTCCATTGTAGTTGTTTTGATATTGAGCACAGATCCGATTTTTTTCCCGATAGTTAACTGTGAACTATGGTTCCAATGAAAGACAATAAATGTATCAAACCTACTTCTAATTGACTGGTTCCCAAGCTCAAAAAACTGAATACAGAGAACCACAGACTTTATGTATACAGTTTTAATATAGGAATCAATAATTTTTCATTTCATAATATATCTTGCATCAATTTTTGAAATCAAGTATTTTGGATTCGCATAAGCAAATTCTTGAAATTTGAAGTATTGAATTATTGCTTCCCATTCTTCTCCATCCTTTTATTCTTTTGTTTATAACCTTTCTTTCCCCACCCCACAATTTATTTTCCGTGCATCTAATGTTCAGCATTGCTAACATCAGCTCTGCCTGATAAATCTAGATGTTTGACATATGGCCTGTTTCACAAGATGTGGGTACTTCTCCAAATATTCATCAGCAGCTTTTAAGGTTCAAAATCAGCAAACACTACTTTCTTATCTCGTTAAACACAGCACTGTATCCTGCTTATGTACAAAGGAAAAATAAACAAAGTTCTGGTCTTTGGAGGAATAACTAGTGATGTCTGTGGAGAAATTAGGAGAAGTTTCAGTGTACCTCTGCACAACTTCTGTTATTCAAAAACAGTGATAAAGCGATGGTAAAAAGATTTTACTAAATAGGTTGCCTAATAAAATAAACAATAACCTTATTAGCAAAGTGACTTTCTACATCTTGTAAGCAGGTCATGCTAAAGTCAAAAATATGGATGACAAAAACACTACAACCTCTACATTGCAATCTTGCATAGAAAAATCTACTTAATCAAACCTTAAACTGCACCAGCAGATGAAGGGCATTTAAGTCATCCATAAATCTAGTTTAAGAACAAGTAGCTCTTCACAAATAGTAAGCCTTTACTTATTAGAAAAATGAATCCTGCATTTAGGAACACTGATTTGCTTACACAGGGTGGATCAATAGTTGGTAAACGAAAGAAGCGTGCAGTAGAATAACAATGAAGTCGCACAGAACTGGCTGCATGTGCCAAGTGTCGTCTTTGTCCCTTCGCATTCATTCTATTGCTCCATTCACAATAGTTCGAAATTTAGTACAGTCAGTACCTATTCCTTTTTGTCTTTGGTCATTAAATGAGTGTATTTAATTCATTAGTAGCTCTGTCGCTTCTTCTTCACTGAACACATTACACCACAAACATTACTGCCAGCTTAGCTGCACAAAACAAGTCGATTTGACTGATGCGTGTACCAGAACATTGAAAAAAATTAACTCTTAACTTGAACTATGGGATGCTGAAATAATGAATGGTTCATTTCCATTACTGGGATTTTTGTACACACATAGGATTACAAGACCAAGCACTGTTCCTCTTCACACTATTCCGCTATTTAACAGTGCTTTGCAAATGCAAAGGTTAATCAGAGCTAAGGGAGTGGTGTGGGAAAGAGGGGTCCCATTTCATGGGGCATTGGCATCAGTTTTGGAACTGGGATGATCTGTACCGATGGGACTGTTTCCACCTGAACCGATCTGGAACCAGTGTTCTAGTGAAAAGGACAAATAGGGTGGTCCCTAGGACTTTAAACTAGAGAGTTGGGGGAAGGGAAAGGGAAAATAACACAAAGTATGATGGTAAATTGAAAGGTAAGCAACAGTTTAGCATGTGTGCGGGAGGATTTAAGTTCAAGGCAGACTATGAAAGAAGCAAAAAGGAAGGATAACTCAGGAGATATTATTAGAGTTGGAAATTCTGAGGGTATGAAAACTACCATAATGACACTTTACCTGAATGTTCGCAACATTTTTAACTAGGTTGATGAGTTAACGGCTCAAATCATTGCAAATGAATATGATTTAGTAGCCATTCCGGAAACATGGTTACAGGATGGTCACAACTTGAAGTTAAATATCCAGGGGTATTAGATGATTCAGAAGTCAGACAGGAAGATAAGGGAGGTGTGTAGCTCTGATATTCAAGGACGACATCAAGGTGGTGCTGAGAGATGATATAGGTTCTATGGAGAATAAGGTTGAATCCATTTGGGTGGAAATTAGAAATTCTAAGAAGAAAAAGTCACTGATAGGCTTGGTCTATAGGCCACAACATCACATTGGGCAGGCAATAAACAAATAAATAACTAATGCCCGTAAAACTGGTACGGCAATTATCATGGGGGATTTTATGTCGATTGGTCAAACCAGCTCGGTCAGGATAGCTTTGAGGAGGAGTTTGTTGAGTGTATCCATGATAGCTTTCTTGAACAAGTATGTAATGGAACCGACGAGGGAGCAAGCTATCCTAGACCTGTTCCTGTGTAATGAGACAGGAATAATTAATGACCGCATAGTTAGGGATCCTCTTGGAAGGAGTGATCACAGTATGGTTGAATTTAGAATACAGATGAAGTGTGAAGATAAAATCTAATACCAGTGTCCTGTGCATAAACAAGGGAGACTGCAATAGGATGAGGAAGGAGCTAGCTAAAGTGGACAGGAAACAAAGACTATATGGTGGGACAGTTGACTCGTAGTTGAGGTCTTTCAAAGCAATTTTTCGAAGTGCTCAGCAAAAGTACATTTCAGTAAAAGGGTGGTACATGTACGGAATGAACTGTCAGAGGAAGGGGTGGAGGCCAGTACAGTTGCATCATTTAAAAGACATTTGGATGGGTATATGAACAGGAAGGGTTTGGAGGGATATGGGCCAGGTGCTGGCAGGTGGGACTAGATTGGGTTGGGATATCTGGTTGACATAGACGGGTTGGACCGAAGTGTCTGTTTCCATGCTGTACATCTCTATGACTCCTTAAAAAGGAAGGACTATAAGAAAGGAGTAATCTGCCATGCATGTCCAAGGAAATAAGGGAGGCTGTCAAATTGAAAGAGAAGGCATACATAGTGGCTAAGAACAGCGGGAAACTAGAAGATTGGGAAAACTTTAAAGGTCAACAGAAAGCCACAAAAAGAGCTTTAAAGAAAAGCAAGATACAGCATGAGAAAAAACTAGCACAGAATATAAAGACAGACAGCAAACGTTTCTCTAAATATACAAAACAAAAAAGATTGGTCCTTTAGAGGATGAGAAGGGGCATTTAGTTATGGGATATGATGAAAAGGCTGAAGCATTGAATAGGTATTTGTGTCAGTCTTCACAATGGAAGACACTAATAACATGCCAGTAATTGACAAAGAGACGAAGGTAGGTGAGGACCTGGAAACAATCATTATCATAGAAGAAGTGTTGGGCAAGCTAATTGAGCGAAGGATAAACAAGTCTCCTGGCCCTGATGTAATGCATCCCAAGGTACTAAAAGGGAGAAACTGCAAGTGCACTTGTGGTGATTTTCCAAAATTCACTGGACTCTGGGGCAGTTCCAGCAGATTGGAAAGCAGCAAATATGACTCCACAGTTTAAAAAGGGAGGTAGTCAAAAGATGGGGAATTATAAATCGGTCAGCTTAACCTCTGCAGTGGGGAAGACGCTTTAGTCTATTATCAAGAAAGAACTAGAAAGGCATCTAGATAGAAATTGTCCCATTGGACAGACCAGCATGGGTTCATGAAGGGCAGGTAATGCTTAACCAATCTTCTGGAATTCTATGAAGACAGTACAAGCAAGGTAGACAATGGGGACCCAGTAGATGAGGTGTACCTAGATTTCCAAAAGGCCTTTGACAAGATGCCATACAAGAGGTCGCTGCATAAAATAAAGATGCATAGCATAACGGGTAAAGTATTAGCATGGATAGAGGATTAGTTTATTAACAGAAAGCAAAGAGTGGGAATAAATGAGTGCTTTTCTGATTGGCAATCAGCAACTAGTGTTATGCCTCAGGAATCAGTGTTAGGATTGCAATTACTCACAATTTATACAGATGATTTGGATTTGGAGACCACATGCAGTGTGTTAAAGTTTGTAGATGACACTAAGATAAGTGGCAGAACAAAGTGTGCAGGGAACTGTGAAACTTTGCAGAGGAACATAGATACTTGAAGTGAGTGGGCAAAGGTCTGGCAGATGGAATACAATGTTAGTAAATGTGGGAATTCATCCATTTTGGTAGGAGTAACAGTAAGAAGGATTATTACTTGAATGGTAAAAAATTACAGCATGCTGCTATGCAGAGGGACCCCTGAGTGTCCTTGTGCATTAATCACAGAGGGTTGGTTTCTGCAAGTACAAGTAATTAGGAAGGTAAATGGAATCTTGTCTTTCATTGCTAAAGGTTTAAAAGCAGGGAGATTATGTTGCAGTTGTAGAGAGTGCTGGTGACGCCACACCTGGAGTACTGGTTGCAGTTTTGGTCTCCTTACTTGAGAAAGGATGTATGGCATAGAGGGGGTAAAGAGGAGGTTCACTACCTTGATTCCAGAGTTGAGGGGGTTGGCTTATGAGGAGAGACTGAGTAGAATGGGATTATGTTCATTGGAATTTAGAAGAATGAGGGGGATGTTATAGAAACATATAAAATTATGAAGGGAATACATAAGATAGAAGTAGAGAGGATGTTTCCATTGACAGGGGAAATTCAGACAAGAGCGCATAGCCTTAAGATTAGGGGGAGCAGATTTAGGGTGAATTGTGGAGGAACTTCTTCACCCAGAGGGTTGTAAATCTATGGAATTCCTTGCCCAGCGAAGTAGTTGATGCTCCTTCAGTAAAAGTTTTTATAGCTGAGATAGATTTTTTTTAACAAGAAAGAAACTAAGGGATCTGGTGAGAGGCTGGGTTAGATTAGATTTCCTACAGTGGGGAAACAGGCCCTTCGGCCCAATAAGTCCACACCGACCCTCCGACGAGTAACCCACCCAGACCCATTCCCTCTGACTAATGCACCTAACACTATGGGCAATTTAACACGGCCAATTCACCTGACCTGCACATCTTTGGACTGTGGGAGGAAACCGGAAGTGGAGCTCAGTGCACAAAAAGATCAGCCATGATGTTATTGAATGGTGGGGCAGGCTTGAAGGACCAGACAGCCTACTCCTGCTCCTAGTTCTTATGTCTTTTGTCTTTCTTCCGAGTTCTGTTTATTCATTTATGGGAAGTGGATGTCACTGGATTGACCAGTGTGTTATGCCAATGCCTAATTTCCTGAGTCAAGATGGTAATGAGCTACTTTCTTGATCTGTTCCATTTAGTATAAAAGATAGCAATAGGGAAATGACACAAACCAGGAATAGCTTACTGAAATAACTCCACAAAGGACAGTATTCCGTCACCAAGTCATGCAACTACATGTGGAGACTCCTTCACACTGATCCAATTCCCTCAGAGCCAACAGGATGTCTTAACACTCTTGTTTGTAACTGTCAGCCAGGACTCCCTGATCGGACAAGATTAACAGGCACAATCGGGGAAATGATATTCCATAGGGTCGAACTGGCTGACCTTGTTACCATCACTATATCCATCCTCCTCTGAGTCTGAGGACACAGGCCAGGTCTTTTTTTTATGTAGCTCCTCCTGGGGTGTTTTAGCACAGGCTAAGATTCCTCTACTCTGCCTCTGATAAGAGGGCGTGTAATGCATGCTTGCACCCAGAGTATCTCAGAAGAAATTCATTCTCTTCTTCAGGCAGAGGCATCGAGTTGGCAATATCCACCATGTCCCTCCCAGATTCTGAGGTATCTTCAACGCTTGAGGGAGAGGGAAAACCTATGGGTTCCAGAACATTTGGAAAGGGTGTCAAGGCACATTTTGCTCCCGTGCCGTATGGGAGTTTGCAGCTTTCACATGGTCCACGTGCTTACTGCACTTATCCAAACTTTATATGTCACTGGCATTGACCATGCCTCTTACATGTGCAGGGGTATTCCTACACCAAACTTTGTCCCCTGAAGTACACTCTTGCTTCACAGAATCTTGTGTCCAGCATTAATGTTCCTGATGTGGTTTCCTGATGTGACTCCAGGTTCAGGAAGATCAGATGTAACCTGGTACATCCTCTCCCTATTAGCAACACTGCTAGAGCTATCCCTGTAGCTGGATGAGGAGTGGTCTTGGAATCAAATAGGAACTGGGAGAGTTTGGTATTGTGTGAAGCTGCAGGCTGTTCCTTTAAACCTGTTGTTTCTACCAGACCATTGGATGATGGATGGTATGAAGCTGACCTTATATGACAAATGTCATTCGACTTCAGGAAATGTTCAAATCCCCCACTAGTAAACAATGACCCATTTCTGCTACCAATACTTCTGGGAATCTGTGTATTGCAAAAGCTCGAACAGCTTTTTAAAAATCATCATCCCAGTGTTTGATGAGTGAACTCTATGTACGCCCAACTTCTGACTGGTATCCACAACAAGAAATTGAACCCATGAAAGGACCCGCACAATCGATGTGTAACAGTCAACAGTTTATCCAGTGACTCCCATGAATGTGGGGAAGCTGCTGGTGGTAATGTTTGTCCTTGTTGGCAGTGGGTACTGCCTCGACAACATGGCCATGTCTGCATCCAATCGTGGCCACTAGACATAACATCTCACTGACATCTTCATTTTGGAAACCCCTGGCTGACCCAAGGGAGATCAGCCAAGATCTGGTGGTGACCTTTGGTTAGGACAATCACTCTTGCTCCCCATAATAATATGCCATCCTCTACTGTGGTCCTCCGGGCTCAAAACGGTTACAATTCTGGTTACGGTGGCTCTTTGCTTTGCCCCATCACCACCAGCTATTTCAATTTTTCCAGGACCACATCTTTGTGTATCCAGAGTGTGATATTGTCAGCTGTGACTGGAAGTGTGTCCAGAAAATTTAAAACCATTACAGACTCTTCCAGTGGCAGGACCAGCAGTGGTCTATCTGCTGGTGGGGGGGGTGGGGGCCTCAATGCATCTGCATTTGCTACTTAGCCTTCCTGATGCCCCAACTTGTTATTATATGCACTTAGTAATAGAGCCCACCATGGAATTTGGCTTGAAGTTATGGGTGGCACGGCCTTGTCCTTTCAGTAGACCTAGCAGGGGTTTGTAATCTGTTACTTTTACAAATTTACGCCGGGATTGGTGGAACTTCCTGACTCCAAATAAGACCACCAACCTTTCTTCGCTATCTGGATGTATTTATGCTCTGCATTATCCAAATTCCTGGATGGATATGCAATTGGGTGTTCCTCTCCACTGAGCCCACCTATGAACTAATACTACCCT
This sequence comes from Chiloscyllium plagiosum, assembly GCF_037043375.1. Taxonomy (NCBI): domain Eukaryota; kingdom Metazoa; phylum Chordata; class Chondrichthyes; order Orectolobiformes; family Hemiscylliidae; genus Chiloscyllium; species Chiloscyllium plagiosum. Next base: position 42,308,852 of record NW_028270164.1, read on the forward strand.
GATGTCATACAGAGAGGCATTGCGTGTCAATACCAAATTAGATCTGGTTAGATTAGATGCCAAACAGCATGGAAACAGGCCCTTCGGCCCAACAAGTCCACACCAACCCTCCGAAGTGTAACCCACCCAGTCCCATTTCCCACCGACTCATGCACGTAACACTATGGGCAATTTAGCATGGCCAATTCACCTAACCTGCACACCTTTGAACTGTGGGAGGAAACCGGAGCACCCAGAGGGAACCCACGCAGACACAGGGAGAATGTGCAAACTTCACACAGACAGTTCACCTGAGGGTGGAATCGAACCTGGGACCCTGGAGCTGTGAAGCAGCAGCACTAACCACTGAGCCACCATGCTGCCCTATCTTGCTTGGGATCACAATGTGCCGGCTAGGAACCCTCCAACCACAAGGGATGAACTCGGATTTCACCAGTTTCCTCATTTCCCCTCCCCCCAGCCTGTCATCCGGCTAGGAACCCTCCAACCACAAGGGATGAACTCGGATTTCACCAGTTTCCTCATTTCCCCTCCCCCCAGCCTGTCACGCCTCATCTTCCGGCTAGGAACCCTCCAACCACAAGGGATGAACTCGGATTTCACCAGTTTCCTCATTTCACCTCCCCCCAGCCTGTCCGCCTCATCTTCCGGCTAGGAACCCTCCAACCACAAGGGATGAACTCGGATTTCACCAGTTTCCTCATTTCCCCTCCCCCCAGCCTGTCTCAGTCAAATCCATCAAATTCAGCACCGCCTCCCTAACCTGCAATCTTCTTCCCGACATCTCCACCCCCACCCCAATCTGTCCTATCACCCTCACCTTGACCTTTTTCCACCTATCACATTTCCGACGCCCCTCCCCCAAGTCCCTCCTCCCTATCTTTTATCTTAGCCTGCTGGACAAACTTTCCTCATCCCTGAAGAAGGGCTAATGCCCGATACGTCGATTCTCCTGTTCCCTAGATGCTGCCTGACCTGCTGCGCTTCTCCAGCAACACATTTTCATCTCTGATCTCCAGCATCTGCAGACCTCATTTTCTCATCACAATGTGCCAACACTTTAGAGGATGACAGCTGTTTCTTCGCTTCCCTGAAAGCTATGGCTCGGCTACGCGACTATTTTCAAGGCTGACCTTTGTTTTAAAAAGGGTTGATGCAAAGCTGCCAGGATGAAGGCCAGGTTATGTATGAACCTTGTCATAATTCACCAGCCCAAGAAAAGACTCAAGCTCCAGTACAGACGTAGGAGTCAGGACCCCTTTGATTGCTCTCACTTTATGCTCCAACACGTGTAATCTGGTCTTGTTGACTCTGTAGTTCAAGTAGATTACTTGGGGGGCCTGGAACACACATTTTTCCTAAGATGTATACCTGCCTGGGAGAAACGTCTAAGGACTATGCTCAAGTTCTCCAACTGCTCCTTATTGGTCTTCTGTTATTAGTATGGGGTAAAAACAATGACTGCAGATGCTGGAAACCAGATTCTGGATTAGTGGTGCTGGAAAAGCACAGCAGTTCAGGCAGCATCCAAGGAGCTTCGAAATCGATGTTTTGGGAAGGGCTTTTGCCCAAAACGTCGATTTCGAAGCTCCTTGGATGCTGCCTGAACTGCTGTACTCTTCTGTTATTAGTATGTCATTTAGACAAATGGTGCCATGAGGTAGTCCTTGTAAAATGTTCTCTGTGATCCACTGAAAATTACATAGGCTGATGATATCCCAGATGGCAATCTCGTATAGTAGTACAAACCCTCATGGTATTAATTGTAGCATACTTCTGTGAATCCTAATCTGTCCGCATTTGCAATATGCATGGCTCATATCCAGCTTTACAAAGAACATCCCCTGTCAGCTTTGCATAAAAATCCTCTGTGCAAGGGATTAGGTATTTATCCAGCTACAAAAAGCAGTGTACTGTTTGTTTAAAATCCCTACAAAGCAAACCGACCCATTGTGCTTCACAATCAGTACGACCAGTGCTGCCCATTCTGCAAACTGGACTGGTTTGATGCTTTCTTTGCTTTCCAGCATTCTGATTTCTGCCCCTACGTTTGCCTGTATGTCAACTGGCACTAGGAGAAAGTGAGGACTGCAGATGCTGGAGATCAGAGTCAAGAGCTTGGTGCTGGAAAAGCACAGCAGGGCGTAAGCCCTTCATCAGGAATGGCACTAGGCAGGCCCTTGCAGTCGTGTGGAATTGCTTCCTGCTCAACATGCAGGGTGGCCTTGGTTCCTTGGATAGCTCCTAGACCTTCCTGAAAAACGTCTGGGTATTTAACTAAGATTTCACTCGGGCAGCCATTTTCTAATTGAGAAATGTTGAGTGAATCTAGGTGAAACTTTCTCAACCAATTCCGCCCCATCAAGCTTGGACCTGAATCTTTTACTACCATCAGTGGGAACTGAACCAGCTGCTTTCCATGAGAGACTGGAACTGGAGTTGTGCCCTTAATCTGCAGAAGTTCCCCAGTTCAGTCAAGGTCAAGGTCAAACATAATGGTTGGAGTCCAGAGTGAATTTTGTTAAAGCCTGGTTCTGCAGTCACTTAAACTAAACTACTGCACCAATGTCAACCTCCATTAGAACCAGGTGACCATTTAACCAGATGCCCATTTTGATTGGTTCTGATTTGGATGTTGCCAAGAAATTGAACTGTTCCAAACCACTTGCAAGTGGAGTTTCAAGGGTGTGCAGTCTCCTGGATAGTGGCCGAAAAGTTCTCTTTCTCCACTTAGGTCTAGTGGGACTCTTTTGCTGTCTTACATCAGCTCACTGGCAGCAACTACAATGGCTTGCCAGCCCAGATCCTGAAAAAAATTGTAACCCTTTGACCATGGATTAGTTTTGTTTTGGGGTTTTGCTATGGGCTAACCTATAGTCCCTCTGTTTAGGATATACCCTGAGTGAAGCTATGTAATTGTCTTCACCCCACTAGTGTTCCCCACCTCAGTTGGACTAGTGAAGGTGTGCACTTCCATTGGAATACCCTGCAACTCATATACTTGCTGCATTTTCCAATGATAAAGCCAGTTGCAGTGCCTGTTTGAAGTCCAGTTGGGCTTCAGCTAGTATGTCCTTTTGCAACGTTACATCATTAATCCCACATACCAAACCGTCTCATTAACTATTAAACAAAAGTCAGATGCCTCTGTCAGTCGTCTTAATCTAGTCAAAAATCCCGATAATGATTCCCCTGGTTCTCAAACTGCCAAGTAAAACCGATAGGGTCAGAATATTCCTTAACTAAATCTGTCAAATCTTAAAAGGTTTTAGTACCTAGTGCTTCAGAGAAAGTTAGGCTCCTAAATACTAAAAACTTGCGGGTCCACAGCGGTCAAGAAAATTACTTGTTGCTTTTCATCAATGTCATTAGCCCAGAAAAAATATTTTCTTTCCACACACTGGGCCCAGTCTTCGATGGCAGGAGCGAATGAGTCCAGTTTCCTAAATAAAGGCGTGCTGACAGAAATGCTTACCCTAACTCAAAGATGACTGTTCTGAGCAAATTTCTTCAGGAGTGTACTTTTCTCTCATTGCCACTGAAACAATTCCAGTATCCCATCATCAAGTCACCCTTTGCTTACATGCGGAGAGTCCTTGACACTGATCCAGCTCCCTCAGAGCCAGTTCTCAGATCGAACATCAGGCAGGGCTCCCTGATTGGATCAGGTTAACAGCCCCAATCAGGGAACACATTCTGAGGGCCACCTGGCTGACCTTGTTACAATCACTACACTCACTAAATGGAATGGACCAAATGAAAGCATAGATGAAACGAATTAATTGACATCTTTCTCTTGGAGATATGCACACCTTGCTCATGAACCTTTTTTTATGCTGGATTGTAAGTGGATTTGGATTTGGCCAAAACTTGACACGTTGGAACCAAGGAAAGAAAGAAAGTGCCTCCTTTCAATAAGGCCATTTGAAAAAGCAAGAACATGAAGCATTACATGATGAGACTGGTAAGCACACAAAACTGATTTGTTACATTTGAGGTAATAAACATGAAGGAAATGCACAGAGAAAATGCAAAGAATAGGTTTCAGACATATACACGTACTTGATAAATTGTCATTATGACCTGAAGAGCAAGATAACATCCCACAAAGATACTAATCTTTAGAGAAAATGACTTGCAAACAGTGGTACCTGTGTGTGGAGGTAAAGATTAAATTTTTTTAAATTTAGTTGAGAATTAAAGGCTCGGGGTGGGATGTGGTTTGAGGGAGAGAGAAAGAAATACCCACAAGATAGGTTCAGGTGAAGGGACAACTGGAGAATCTTCTCGGTCAACGCATCATCTCTTGCTGAATATGTCCATACTGTAACCAGAGACGAGTCAAAGTCCACAGAGGATCATAGGATAGTTTCAATATAGAACCAGTAACAGGGGGTGAAATCCAATAACTAGATATCAGGAGAAAGGAAAGCACAAAGAATGGGAGATAATTGGGGAAATAAAGTCATTTCAGAAAGTGCCCAAAATTGGAGAAGGGACCTGCAAATGGATTAGTCATCACCCATGGTCACAAATGATTATACAATATAAAATATGGATGAGCTCCAGTTAAATTATATTTTGCTCAGAAAGAGGGGGTTAATTGTGCTGATATGATCCTTGAAATGGAGCTACGGGGCCTGTAGCTTCAACCCGGATCCAGACTCACTTAGATGGAGAGGTGTTGCATCATAACTAATGCTAAGATAATGAAACATGGGGGAGAAAGTTCCTCCATTTGGAAATTTATCTAACCTACTGAGACATCTGTGATGGGAAGTATTTTTTTGCTACCTACATCAAGACAAAACATCATAGAAGACAGAATACGTATCTCCATGCTGAACAATGCTCAGTTTGGTTATCCAAATTCCTCATTATTGCTAAACATTTTATCAAACCTAGATAGGACCAGCACTTTGGAAAATGTCTGGTTAAAGTGGTCCAGCAGAATAAAGAAATAAAAAAGAAATTCAAAAGCTAGCAGAACACAACTGATGTGACCTAGTATATAGTCAGTCAAGCCTCTTGGTTGAGAATGTTGGCTGTTTAGCAGTCACCCAAAATTTGATTTAAACATTTCAAATAGCTCTAATACGCTATGTGATCTAAAATCAAGAAAAAAGGAGCCAAATTTGTACGTTATAAACAAATTATGTTATTTAAGAATTAGTTGCAAGAAGTCAATAGGATATTTCCTTCTCAATGAGGTACTGTAGGAAATTGGAGTCTCCTTAAAACTGAATTTTTCTAGTACTTCCTGCGCAGCAGGAGATCTAATATAATGGTTGCTACAGGAACTAGCTTTCCAGGTTTATGGTAAGTAGAAACAAAAGGTATAAGGATCACCTGGATCATATAAGTCACGATTTTCCAATGAGTGAGTGAACAAACTACATAGCACCATGTGCACTCGATTATCAATCTGGTGCTTAGGGAAATAGAAGTTTTGTTCTTAGAGAGAATGACAATCCTCAGATGGAGGCTTGCAAGGGGACAATGGCCAACCTGACACTTTGGGAAGCTGTCCCATGCTCATTGGCTTAAAAGATTCAAATGGGTAATTGACATAGCACCACTATCTCTCTTTTCACATGAGGAGATCCACTATCAATTCTTTAGTGCACTACAAATGTAAGTCATTGTAAAAGTATTGCACTCTGCAACACTTGATTTTTCAATATGTGTTTGGGATTATGTAATAGAGTTAGATTATTTTCACAGTTTTTCCAAAACTAATGCTGAAAAAGGCTACTAATAGACTTCAAATAGTTTTGATCCTTGCATCCATAAATTATTTCAGACTGATACACTAGAACACAACTTCACCTTTGCTAAACTTTCAACATTTTTGGTAACAGTGATGACCAAATCTGCGTTTGTTGCATTCTGGTCTGAAAATTGGGGTTACTAATCATTGAGATATTTAGTTCTTTCTTATATGGAAAAATGCAAACCAACCTGACTTAATCTTGAAATTGTGGCTTCTGAAATGGGACAAAGTAATTCTAAACTTCATTACAAATGACTACAGTGCTGGAAAGAAAAATCTATTAATTTTGATCTAAATTAAACACTTATTCAAACATTTTCTCAGGTTTGTTTATTCACTGATTTCCAATTGTACAAATAATGGTAAAAAGAAGTAACAAAAACAGACTGGAAGCCCAAGTATATTTACAAACTTGTATTGTTATGAGGTCAGTCTAGTTTTTGCACAACAATCCTAGTGTTTGGTACCATGATATGTCCAGTTTCAACACTTGATCATGACTCTACAACTTTATACACAGAGAAATATGTCTTTCAAGTACTTCAATACAGAACTGGTAAAGTAATAAACACCCATCAGTACATATTAGATCCACTGCTAACCATCAGAAATGTCGAAAATTTGGAACAAGATATACACCAATAAGCCCTGCTTAGTGTCTACACAGCATTCACAGCCCCAACCCAGAGTAAAATATCTTCTTTTTAAATTTAATTTTACAACAGTAAAATAATACTCAGATTGTAAATTAGGTGAAGCAGCTAAACCCCCTGCCCATTAGTGCACTTTTAATGAGATTATTAGTCAAAACAGAATCAAGCTGTCATGAAGAACTTTAAAAAAACCCTACAAAATAGTTTAGCAGTTTGTCAATCTTTAAATCCCTCAAGTTATTTAAGCAGCCAAGTTAGATTAAAAATACTGCTGCTTATTTATTTGTACATCTTTTGAATACTCAGAAAAACCACTTCACTGAGCCACTCTTTTGTATCAAATGCCATCTTATGGCATGATATCTTGCTAAGTGTGAATTAGCAATTAAATTTGTTTGCTGAATGAAATATAACTGTCCAACAATTTTGCTGTTACATAAAATGGCAGCAATCAAATTTCTCAAAGTATCCCAAAATAAGTTGACATATCCTAGTAGTAAATTACATGAACATTGTGTGCTGATTACAGCGCAGAGCTGCCACTTATTCAAGCTCATTTACTTGCTTGGATGCAAAAGTTGTGGGGGCTTGATAGGGATATATCTTGCATACTGCATGATGGAACATTTCACCACTGAGGCAGCTGGTTGCTAACTGCCTCCTTTACAAAATCAATTTTGCTAGAGAAAGTGAGGACTGCAGAGGCTGGAGATCAGAGTTGAAGAGTGTGCTGCTGAATAACAAAGCTGGTCAGGGAGCATCTGAGAGGAGAATCGACATTTCGAGCATAAGCCCTTCATCAGAAATCCTGATGAAGGGCTTATGCTCGAAATGTTGATTCTCCTGTTCCTCAGATGCTGTCTGACTGGCTGTGCTTTTCCAAAATCAATTTTGTATCAGGAAATCATAGAACTATAGGGATCACGGTCACAAAACATGCTGTCCACCATATGATTTTGTTCTTTTGGCTGTAGAAGGTTGCATAGTGGCAACTAAGGAGTTTTAAAAAGTTGACACAAGTATTAAAGCAGAGATTGGTTTTAACCATTTGGAATTCATTTTAGTTCAACTCAAATACTCAAGTCAAAGGAGTGGCTCAGGGAAGCGGAATGAAAATTCCATGAATGCTTAAATTTACATTTGTACACAATGGCCACAAATATGGGGGTGAGTCAGTTTTATAATATTTTAAATCTCACAATGAAATTATAAATAGATAGAATTTCATCCCTTTTGTGCCATTCCACAATTCCAACAGAAAAACGGCATTGTTTAATTCCCCTCATTTACTTTATTAAAATGCCTTGTTCTTCCTGTTACTGCTATCCTGTGAAAACAAAACAGTATTCTGACATTTTCATATTCATAATCTTAACCCCAAAGTACCGTTCAGAATCTTATGTTCAACAGAACATCTTAAAACTACTTGAACTTTAACTCCAAAACTCACATGAAAACATGTTTTCTTCACATTTGTAAATTGATCTTGCATAGGCTGATAAGGACACCATCCTACTGTGGAACAGAAGCACTGCTTTAAATCCTTTCCAGTCATTCATAGCTTAACTAAGTATCTTCTGGTGTCATTTGGCTTCACTCGAATGTAGGTTCATAGTTTAAAATACAATGCTACTTGAAGCAAAAAGCACTGTGCTTCCAGACACTTAAGATTCTGATCCCACAGCTTCTTCCATGCGAAAAAAGTAGCAAAAATGCTGGCACATTACAGTAATTTGAACACAGAAAAAATAGTTGAGATGTTAGCAGATTAAAATGATTGATAACCACATTTCCAAAGGAGGTTAACACTGCAGCTTAGACAAACTTACACTAAAACCATACTACAGCAGCCATTGTGGAATCCAATAATCCAATGATCATAATTACTATTGTTTTGCTGAAGGGTTGAAGGAAAAATGCACAGGTGAAAAACCTATGATTTAATGAAAATACGTTCCAACATAAACATGCTTTTTGTCACAGTTTATGTACTAAAGCTTTGGGGACAGTGCACATCATTGGTTCCTGCTGCATAAGATGAAGTGCTATCGGCCAGATTAAAGATGATTGCTCCACTTCATCATCCTCACAAAGGGTAAATTAGTGAAGTTTGTAATGATTCTTCTTTGATTAAGTAACTACATTTCTTGATCATATCTAAGCACTTGTTGAGGAAGAAGTCCCAGAAATGCTTTTATGATGTTGTGCTTCTACAAGGAAAGTGGAAACCACTGCTACACAAGCGAACTTCAGTTCCATGTTCCCACCGGTATGGGATGCTGTTTTTCGGATGGTTTTAACACTCCCTCATGTTGATCTGGGGCACCCATTGTCACATTTCCAGTAAACATACATTCACCCCAGAGTTTCAGCTACATAGAGTCAAAATAAAGAGATAAAATGGAGATGATGTTAAACTTAAAATGTACACAAAAAAAAGTTGTTGAAGATTTAAGATAATCAATACAATACACTGGTTTCCATAGAAGCAAGGTGAGAAAACGACCCTTTTTAGGCTTGAATGCTTTTGCTGCATTTTTAAACAACTCAGAGTATATATGAAAAGGTTTTAAGCCAACGTGTAATATCAATTATAAAGAGGAATTAGAAGAATAAATGGAAGCCAAGAAACATGAGCAGAAATAAATCTAATTCATGTAACAACTAGGCAGATTATTCCACTACCTCAACTGCAAAAATGGGATAACTACACAAAGAGGGGGACTCAACTAAACGAAGAGGGGAAAATAAAAGTGGAACACACAGACAATTAACATTTTCATGAAACAGGAGAAATTAAACAGTTCCAAATTTCAAATATACCATGATTAAAATGCAGCACATTCCTATACAGTTAAAAATTTACAATACAGTCTTCAACTATTAATAATTATAAGTTAGTTGTATGTTAAAATATACATTTAAACAGAACACATCCATGGTCTACATGATGACGTGCAGCTGCAAATAGGATTCAAATAAGATTTTTGTTGCCAATAGGTATAGACAAGAACAGGTTTCTTGAATAAGTCAGAAGTAAATAAACTGTGTTATTTCAGAGTCCAGGTATTGCTGCTTTACAGCATCACACAGAGGCTGTTACTAAATATATTTGAGCAAGAGTTCAATTATGTTTTGGATGCCAGCTTTAGTTCAATGAAATTTAGCTTCAGCTTCCCTTACTAAACAAATGCTTCCAGCTGTGCATGAATCAGTAAAAACTATATATAGAAATATACTAACAAAACATATATCGTTATTAGAATGACATTATAGTCAAGCATATGTGCGCAAGCTTTGCAAGAAATGTTTGTAGATAATTTAAGAAAAATAACATGACAAATTAACTCAAAATATGAACTTAAGTTACAAAAGTGAGAGAGATATGGACTCTATAGCTATGTAATATACATACTTATACAAACACACAATTCCAAATGCTTATTCTCAAGTGTATTCTCAAAGTAGGTAGGTAGCTTCCCTTCAAATTTAAACATGGCTGCCAATTTAAACTCCCTCTAAGTGACATTGCAACCCAAGAATTGGTGACACTGTATCACGAAGAAATCTCATCTCAAAGGGCAAAGGACAATTATCTCTCATCATCTTTCTAATTTCACTTCTGGTTGGAGTCAAATGTTACCTTACATCTAATTACTGCCTATTATTGGTCATAAGTTAGTATTTAGTCATGCTTCATCAGTGAAAAACTAAATTTTAGTTTTTGGATACTTTTTTTAACAAAGTAATAAAGATCACAAGTTCAGTTCATTCTATTTTCAGTAACACACTAATACAAAGAAAATCAAACTGAAAAACAAACTGTGGGTTTATTAAATATTAACCTTTCAGCTATGGTAAATGTATTTGAAGAATGGACACGTGCAATGGTCATGTATTTGCACCTGCTCACACAACTGCTACACTCTGTACGGAGAGAAGGAGATGAGCCAAAGAAAGGGCAGCAAGTGGAAAAGTCTTCACTTCACATTTCTGACCAGATGACAATTCCAGGGATACCAAGTTGCATCAGCTCCATGACAGCCCACAAAGCAATTTAAGTGAGAATTTAAAAAAAAGAGATCTGGCAGCATCTGTGGAGAAAAAGCAGGAAGTTAGCGTTTCGGGTCGAGTGACTCTTCTTCAGATGTCCTTTCTCTCTGCAGATGCTGCCAGACCTGCTGGGCTTTTCCAGAAATTTCTGTTTTTGTTTTTAGTTTCTAGTTTCTGTAAGTCTTTGGAATATTTTTCATAAACTATTACGTTAGCAGAATAGCTTTACACATGTTATCTGCTTGCAAGAGCAGAAGTTGCTGGAAAAACTCAGCAGGTCTGCCAGTATCTGCAAAGAGAAAGGACGTCTGAAGAAGAGTCACTCACTAACTTCCTGCTTTCTCTCCACAGAGAAAGTGGAGAAAAGGCAGGAAGTTAGCGTTTTGGGTCGAGTGATTCTTTTTCAGATGTCCTTTCTCTCTGCAGATGCTGCCAGACCTGCTGGGCTTTTCCAGAAATTTCTGTTTTTATTTCTATTCCTAGCATCTCCAGGTCTTTGGAATTTTTTCATAAAGTATCTATTATTTTCCAATATGATTTATAATAAATAAATATACTTCCCCACAGTTTTACCTTTATGTACAGGAATGGTATCTTTCTTTTAATCCGAAATGAAAAACTTTTAAAAAACATTTCAGAGGAACTAAAGATGTACTTGTACACTCGTATACATCTTTAGTTCGCATAGTATAACCAATTATTTTAAAGCAAAAAATTACCTGAAAATGTAGCAATGTTTTTATAAAGTCTCCCCATTACTTCAGGCAGTTGCAAACTTAATGAATATACAGTAGTAAGGACAGTTATAAATGTTCTTACAATGTTTTAATGTAATTATTTTTGAAGGTAATTTTTTTAAACCTTGAATTCTCTTTGATGAATTTAAATTAGCTATTAGCCTCATTCACTATTCCTGCTACTGGATCTGTATATATAAAATATCTCATTAGGCAAGACTATTTGATACCAAATCCATTTTCACACAGGATGCTGGAACTAGCCTCTCATTCCTTAAGGAAAATAAAAAACAAATAATAGTTCAACATTGTGCATCTGGTAACTAGTATGAATTTGAAATTAGCTTTTCAGTAGATTTTGCACTCTTCATCTTTCCTTTCCAACTATGTATCTGATGACTTTTAATTACAGAAATCTACTCACTACTTGCTCAAGTCCAACAAGAACTTCAGTCTACCTATTCTGAATGATCTTTACTAGTCATGTACTAAATCCTATAGCTTAAGTTTCTCTTGTGCCTATTACTACCTGTTCTACTCCAACATTAGATGTTAAGTCACAGTGATGTAACAAATCAGTTTAAGCTTAAAACAACCTAATCAAATCATGGAGGGATTGATTATAAGGTGATGCATGTGATTACTCTTGAAAATACAAGTTTGGAGCGGCAGTGGACCACTCAGTTCCTCTTCTGTTTTTACATGGATAAGTAACTGAATACAATTACCTTCAGAAACAAAAACAGAAATTGCTGGAAAAGCTCAACAGGTCTGGCATCACCTGTGGTCAGAAATCAGAACTGACATTTCAGGTCAAGTGACCCTTTCTCAGAACTCTTATTTTTCTCCATAGATACTGCTAGACCTGCTGAAAATTTCCAGCAATTTCTATTTCTGTTGCTGCTTTACATCATCCACAGTTTTTTTCAGTTTTTACAACTATCTTTGTAAACCTAACTCCAACTAATTAATTTTCTGGTAACATTATAATATACAAATTGGTTATTTAGTATGGATATTATTGAATTCAAACATTTGATAAATCCTGATCTGTACAATACTTGGAGATATCCTTCAATAGAAAAGCACTGTTCGATTATTAAACAAATTGTATTTGATGCCCTTGCTGAGGTAATTCAAGGTTAAATTTCTGACACACCATAATCCAGTCAGAATTCAATATTCAATTTTCAGGGATCCAATAGAAGTTTGAATGAATCGTAGATGCCAAAACATTGATGTAGCAAAATATCTACAGGTATAACATTTATATCTCCACTCAAACAAAAGAACATCTCAAAAGTATTTTACAAAGCAGACAGGTGAGCAATGAGCACAGATTGGTTGAAGTCAGAACCAAATGTACAGTGACGGAACTAAGTAGCTTCTGATGCAGGGAGATTTGGAAATCTAGAGATCAGAATCAAGGTGAATGAAAAATTATTTTCTGATAACAGACTGGAATTAGCCATAATCTAGAATCAAGGAAAATAAACCAGTGGTTTTAAAATATGGCTGGAGAAAATCACTCAAAGGATGCAACAAGACTAAATTAAATTCAAAGTAGAAAGAGGACCGAGAAATTAATCTGGATTGTAAGCATCCTGACATGATAGATTCATGGAATATTTTGCTAGAAAGGCTAGGGACCTTACAGTTATGGATTTATTTACTTTTTTAAGGATGGGATTTGGATGTATGGAAATATGTCAGTGAAGACAATAATTATCAAATTAACAAATCAGAGGATGATGATGCAACAGATCATGCTGGCCAACCCCAGTTTGGATACCAGATTCAGCCTGAACAGATAGCTGGGTTCAGTATGAAAGCTATAGCTGGCAAAATCCAATATGAATTGCTAATATTTTGCTGATGGTGAGATGACTTTGGTTATGCAGATATTATTAGGTCACCAGTCAGAAAGGACAGCTGTAGACTTTGAATTAACCATGACAGCAGAATAATGTTATCAAAAAGGTTGTACATTTATATTGCTGTGTTACTGATCGTAAGAGAGTCTGAGGCAAACCCATTCACCGCACATTTTGGACATAGGAACAGAAATCATTTAAGTCACCTGCAAAGGAGTCATAATGTTATGAAAGAAAGGATAGGGAAAAATGGAGCAGCCAGCATTCTTGACAGCTGCAGAGATCAATGAGAGGCAGTGAACCACAAGTTAAAAAGGGTGTTGCTGGCACCTGACTAGGTTGCTCTTAGTGCTAAAGGCAGGTTAGAAATCGTTCAAGAGGCTTCTTTGCTTTGCCTCTGCTGCAAATGATTCCAACATATTTTGTAAATGCAACATTACCAAATATGTTATTTCTGGGTACAAAACAGATCACATTGGAAATTTTTCCATTCAATAGCCATCCATCATTAAGATAACTTGAATGCATAGCCATATCTAATAGCATCCAGTAGGTGATTTTCCTGTACACTCTTAATATTTATGCAAAAGCTTGTGGACACTATATTTATAGAAAGGTACTATTGTAATAAGATAATTACATTAAGCTTATTGCAAACTGCAACTGTTATTAAGCTGTTATCATAACAGCCTGCTAAAAGTTACTGAATCTCTTAAAAATCAACTCGCCATTAGAAATTCATAGCTGGTGCAAAGAATATTTTCAAAATGCTGTTACAATGGTCAGCATTTCTCAAATCCTGAAATGCAATATCATTTTATCTTTCGATTTACCTAACATTTCATTAGATAAAGAAAAATAAGACAGTGAAGATGGTGCAAATCGAGCAAAAACTGGAATTGCTGGAAGCACTAAAATCGTCATAATCACTATTGAGAACATAAATTAATATTTTAGATGCAGACATTCCTTCAGCACAAAAATGTTGTTATCTATTTCCTGCATAGATCTTGACTGATTTGTTATTAGTTTGAAGGTTTTGGAATCTCTGCAGGCAAGAAATATTGCTGTTAAGAGCCTCATTTACAGACCATGAAAGAACACAGTTCATTTGATAAGTAAAGCCCTCTAAGCACAATAAAAAGTGGAAAGGCAAGAATACAATTGAAAAGTTTGACGTTATAAAATATCACGTGCAATAATTCTGAGAAAAGGTAAACAAAGTATGGTAAAGAAAAATCAATAATTCCACACACTGATGGATAGCATGCAATTGCATAGGTCCACAATGTACGTAAATAGTGAACAGAAGCTCTACTAAAATAACCAATGCAGATGATCCTAATGGTACAGATGTTTCAAAGTTTTTTTGTATTTCATAAAATCTGAATGATTCAACAACCTAAATTTAGCACATAAATAATAAGGTAGAAACTTAGCCCAAAAAAATCCATAATTTGAATAAAATAACTCTGAATTAAAAAGAGTATTCAGTAGACGTCAAAAATGCAACTGTTACAAACAGACTAGAGTTAAATAGTTAATCTCAATGTAATCTCTGAAATGGCAATATATTTGATCATTCTGGACTGAAAAAGTAGAGAAACTCTCTAATTCAATTACTTAAAAATGCTAAATGGCACATGTCTAAACATACGTGTCAAAGTAACCTTCCTAAAAACATCAATTCTTTTAGACGTGCTGCATTCTGAAGTAAAAATTAATTTTAAAAATTGTGTGGCCAATCTGGTTGCAGTCATTTGGCCTTTCTTGGTCAATAAAACAAACTAGAGAAATCTTGATTCTTTTTGTGTGGTAGAAACTCTTAAAAAATTACAACACAAATGAAATTTCCTTTATATTAATTTAAGCCAATTTGGCTAAACCATAACTCCATCCTTCTTTAATTAGTTTGGAATTAACCAAACAGCAAGATAGCTCAGATGAGGCACGAGTTAAGAAATTGCTTAAATCAGTGTTTAAGAAACAAAGTAAAAAGAAAATGCAATGTGTTAAAAAAGCACAATAGATCCATCAGTAGAAACATCCAATCATTAGTATCTACTGAGATCTGTGGTTCTGGAAGGAGATGCAACAAGTCCAAGTAATAATGCATGCAACATTTACATATGCCTTTTAGTAGCATTTGGGTGGATTAATTAACAGTGCAATAGCTCACAGTGTTGGGAAGTTAGACTATTTCAAAGTTCAGGCATGAAATAAGATTTCCAAGTAAATTTCAGAGCTTCTTTTTTTAAGTAGCTGAAGATCCCCAGGATGTCTGAAGGCAGCTATTGTTGAATAATACAGTACGGCACAGGAAACACAAGTACAAGTTTCCTTCTGGGTAAGAGAGTGAAAGCAGCTTTTGAGTACCGCATTAGGAAGCGGAGAGGTGGAACAGATTCATAGTGCAAAGGCACGGAGTAGAAGTCGGAGCAGAAGGTGGTCAGAATATGGTGGTTTCATACTTTGTACTGATTGTCCTCTTGGAATCCTGCTTAGAGTCTGCTATCCATGCCACACTGCCATGTGATTGAGCATCTTGCTCAATAGAGTCAATCTAGAAAAGTAAGACAAGACAAAAGTGTGAGAAAATGAAAATATACTGGAATGCAGAATGTTTCTGTGATGTGCAAATAACAAGCAATCCAAATCTAATGAGACATGCTAACAACGTATACGGTTTTAAATGAGGGCTTCTTCAAACTACAGATTTGGGGACTGACTTTCTGTAGGTGTTGTCCCATTTGCCAGTTGAGACTTTCACAGATGACCAATAGGAAAGCAGCACTGAATGCGAATAAAATATATATAATGAACAACGTCCCTTCAGTACATTACTATATGGAGTAGATATACATGAAAAGCTTAGAAACACATAGTTGAAGACTAAAGTGTTTCAAGACTATTGTGTGCAACACTTGAGGCAATTGCTACAGACTTGCTTATCTGTTGGAATGCAATGATTACAACTCCATATGGGACTTCTCCCCAAAAATGAGAACTGAGTTCTGTAGATATAGTTTTCCTTGATCAAAATGAACTACAATACTGAAAAATATATTGTAGAATATGGTTCTGAGAAGGAACTACAAACACCACAATACTTTAGTGCAGCGTACTTGTTCTGGTTCCCCTTTGGAACTGTTGTCCGAACAGAGCAGGTGGTATTTACAAACAAGGAACAGGATTAGACCACTCGGCTCCTTGATCTTGCTCCATCATTCAATAAGATCATGGCTGATCATCGAGCTCAATAACCCTACTGCCACCTTCCCCCCATTATCACTTGGAACCTTCAGCCTCAAGAGTTATACCTGTCTCCTCCTTAAAAATACAAGCTTTGGCCTCAATCACTTTCTGTGGTAATAAATTCCACAGGCTCAATGCTTTCTACGTGAAGAAATTTCTCTTCATCTCAGTCCTAAAATGTTTACCCCTTAACCTTAAACTATAGCCCTGGTTTGAACTCTCCAACCTTCGGGAATATCCTTCCTACATCTAAGCTGTCTGAGCCCGAAAGATTTCCCCATTTCTTCTAAATTCCAGTGAAGACAATCCTAATAAACTCACCTTCTCCTCATACACCAGTCCTGCAATCCCAGGAATGTAGTTGGTAAACCTTCACTGCATGCCCTCTGTACCAAGAACATCCTTCCTCTCGTAAGGAGACCCAAATGGCACAATATTCTAGGTGTGGCCTCACCAATGCTCTGTACAACTGCAATAACATATTCTTGTTCCTCTATTCCGATTTTCTATCTATGAAGAATAATATACAATAATTTGCCTTCTTTACTGCCTCCTGCATGCCTACGTTTAGCAATGGGTGCATGAGGATACCAAGGTGTCATTGAACATTCCCCTCAATTTATAGCCAAATAATAATCTGCCCTCCTGTTTTTGCCATTTAAGTGGATAATAATTCATTTATCCACTGTGTTGTACTGCATCTGCCATGCATTTGCCCACTCACTTATCCTATCCAAATCAGATTGCAACATCACTGCATCCTCCTCACAGCTCACCCTTCTACCCAGCTTTGCGTCACCTGCAAATTTTGAGATATTGTCGATAGCTCCCTTAACTAAATTATGAATATACATTGTGAATAGCTGGGGTTCTACTACTGATCCCTGTGGTATCCCACTATTCACTGTCTGCCATTCAGAAAATTACTCATTTATTCCTACACTGTTTTCTGTCTGCTAAACAATTTTTTATCCATCTCAATCATTGCCCCCAATTCCACGTGCTTTAATTTTATACAGTAATCACTCTGTGTGACTATGTTGAAAACCTTCTGAAATCCAAATAAACTACATCCACTGGTTACCCCAATCAACTCTACTAGTTCTATTCTTTCACCAAGAACGTATCCAATTCTATGATAAAAATATTCAAGAATTTTATTTACATCAACTTTATAGGAAAAGGTTCACGATTCTGAGGACTTTGTTTTTGCCTTATTTATGTTTTAATTGGATGATTCCTGATTTTTAAAGAGTGATTCCCTAGTTCTTGATTCTAATCTCTCAAGATGCTCAGGATCTTGTACGTTTCAAGCAAGTCACAGACTTCAGCAATAACCTCTTTATTCCAGGTGCTCATCTATTAAACCTTCTCTGAACTGCTTTCAATGTATTTATATTCTCTTAAATAAGGTGACTAGGTTGATATCTGGAGTGAATAGGTTGTCTTATGAGGATAGTTTGGACAAGTTGGGCTGGCTTCCACCTACGTTTAGAAGAATGAGGGGTAATTTGATTGAAGTGCACAAGAATCGGAATTATCTTGACCATGTAGTTATGGAAAGGGTGTTTTCTTCATGGGTTAATCCAGAACCAGGGTATACTTTTAAAATTAGGAGTCACCCTTTAGAGAAGAGGAGAATATTTTTCTCTTAATGGGTTGTGTGACTTTGGGCTGGCTTCCACTTACGTTTAGAAGGATGAGGAGTGATTTGATTGAAGTGCATAAGATTTAAGCTTTAGATTATGGACAGGCAGTGGCAGAGTGGTAGTATCACAGGACTGGCAAATCAAGAACTCTGAGCTAATATCTTCAGACATCAGTTCAAATCCTAGCAAGGCAGATGGTTAAGTCTGAATTCAATAACATCTGGCATTAAAAAAGCTAGTCTAATGGTGACCATATAATCATTGCCCTTTATTGTAAAACCCACCTGGTTCAGTAATATCCTTTAGGGAAGAAAATCTATCATCCTTACCTGGTCTGACCTACATGAGATTCCATTTCCACAGAAATGTGTTTGACTCTGAACTGCTGTCTGATATGTCCAAGGGACTCAATCAGTTCAGTGGCAAATAGAGATGGACAACAAATACCAGCCTTGTCAGTGATGCCCATGTAAGAATAATTCCATGCAAAGATAAAAAATGTTATGGAAAAGACCAAGGAATGAGACAGCATATAATTTCCAAATTAGAAGATTAATTTTAATATGATGAGATAGATAAAATAGACACGGTAAAATAGAACCAGAGACTTATAGGAAAAGAATAGTCAAACAATAAATGATCTTTAAGAAAAAAATGTTTGAGGCACAGGTTAGATATTTATAAATAAGGCAAAATGTAATGGAGCCAAATTTTGAGCCTCTTGGGTAAGGAGTGAGGGGGAAATTTTGATGAACCAAAAAACTGAGCGTTTAATAATGCATGTCAGATGAATTCTTCAAATGAGAACCAGATTAAATACAGTAAGTTGAGGGGGTTTGAAGAGGAAATTACAGCTGGCAAAAAGAAAGAGTGTATGAGAACAGAATGCCATTTTCCACAATCGATAGCGCAGATTTTTAAGGATAACCCATTTAAAGTACACTTACGCTTCAACACCTGTGAATTGACCAATAGATTAAAAGCCCTTGGACTGTGAGACAAACTTCAAACAAAAGGTTCAGCTACAGTTGTCTCCATCAATTTTACAATGTTTATTTAAAGCTTGTGAGACTCATATCTGTTGCTGGCTACAGAGGGTCATTGGTATGCAAATAGATCCCCCCTCCCCTGGGTCCACTGAATCTTTACAAGCCAAAAAATGCTCTTGGCATATGAGGGATAGATCGCAGCATTTGATTTTCTTTTGTATGGAACAAAAACTAATTTGAAATTAATGTAACAGCCATTTTTCTTTGGTTCTGATAAAGACAAGTCACAAAATCCATTTCCCATTGAACCCTCCCTTCCCAGATTAACTCAGTGACATCAGAGAGGGTTTTTGTGGTTTGGCTATTTAAGTTCCATTTAGGAAGTTTTGACAGTTGGATAGAGATATATTAACATGCCTATACAGTTATTTATCTGTTGTGTCAAATACTGGGGAATCAAACTCTGTTAATAGCAGTTATTCCATATTATTGCAGTATGGAAGTGGCTAGATATATCATAGCTCAATTTAGTCACACCCATGCCCTTATTGGTGGGTAATGAGTGCAAGGAACAACAACACTTTCTACTACCGCTTTGATTGTGAACATTGAATTAAGTCCTGGTAATGATTAATTTCTAGTTTCAGTCGAATCAAAGACCAGTCAGTGTTTGCAAAGAACTGCACCAAAGTAGTAAAAGCGCTTCTGTAGATGTTTGTTACAGTAGCTTACTTTTACTTTAGAGGATCTATCATAGAGTCACAGAGATGTACAGCATGGAAACTGACCCTTCGGTCCAACCCGTCCATGCCGACCAGATATCCCAATCCAATCTAGTCCCACCTGCCAGCACCCGGCCCATATCCCTCCAAACCCTTCCTATTCATATACCCATCCAAATGCCTCTTAAATGTTGCAACTGTACCAGCCTCCACCACTTCCTCTGGCAGCTCATTCCATACACTTACCACCCTGTGTGTGAAACAGTTGCCCCTTAGGTCTCTTTTATATCTTTCTCCTCTCACCCTAAACTTATGCCCTCTAGTTCTGGACTCCCTCACCCCAGGGAAAGTACTTTGTCTATTTATCCTATCCATGCCCCTCAATTTTGTAAACCCCTATAAGGTCACTCCTCAGCCTCTGACGCTCCAGGGAAAACAGCCCCAGCCTGTTCAGCCTCTCCCCATAGCTCAAATCCTCCAACCCTGGCAACATCCTTGTAAATCTTTTCTGAACCATTTCAAGTTTCACAATATCTTTCTGATAGGAAGGAGACCAGAATTGCACGCAATATTCCAACAGTGACCTAACCAATGAACATCCCCTGAAAAATCAAAGATCGATCAAATTCAGAAGCACACTGATTCACCTGTTATATTCAAATCAACACAGGGACAAGGATTTGTTTGCAGTCCTAAGGACTAATTGCCCCAAAACCATGGGTCGAGCTGGACACTAAAAAGGCATGCAAGTACTGAGTAGGGAGTTCGAAGCATTTGATAAGTACGGTTAAATAGTTTTAAAAGAATTGTTGCACATATTTAATTATTTTTCCATTGGTCATAGATGTAAATGAAAATTCATAAAACCACATGAGTCTATATGTTTTTCACTATTCTCGTGTTTCAACAATTAGATGTTCATAAATAAATTTCACAGAATTTATTTCAGATTTAAAACAGTTCTAAACACAATGCCTGCTTCCAAGACCCCCTAAAAGTTACTTTTAAAATGTATAAACAGCATCGCTAAGTTACATGTGAACTAACCTTTCATGAAAATCATCTTATTCTTTTGTGTTGCCGGCAACTAGAATTCTGATCTATTTGAACTAAAGTTTCACTGTAGGAATGCAGACTGAAAATGAGGAAATTAACCTTGGCTCTGAAATGCCACGTGGAATGATTACTTAAATTGAAAAGGAAGAATTAAAAGAGATGTCGGAAGAAGCTGTGGTTGAAGAACCAGCCCCAGCATGCTGAACTCCTTCAGTGCTCTAATTTCTAAGGCTACATAATTTAATTCTTCTAATCACAAAGAATTTCCATGCCTTCATTTGGGAAATACTGCAGTTAAATTTTGAAATGATTCAAGCACACATTCAAATCTTGATATTCTATTTTAGTTTGCTTTGTCTCCAAACATAAATGCTCCAAATTGAACACCACAGATACAAACAGTATTTTGTAATAAATATATTTATTTTCAGAACTGTTAAGACGTACATTAGAGAGTACAGACTATGGAAATGTATCTCGCAGTAATGAAAATTTTTGATGCATACTTTAATGTGGGTGGCAGCCATGAATGAATGAGAATGTAAGAACGAACACTGGATAGAAACAGCAATAGATATACAAATATATAGAGAGAGAAAAACCTGGACTCCTTGGCTGAACGAATGAAGCGGGAGAAGCGGATGCGAAGGCCTGTGAGTAGTGCACGTGTGACAGTAATAGCATCTGCTGTTAGGTGGCTGCACCTAGTTCATTTGGTAAGAAACGACAGCAGAGTCATTAGTGAACCAGTTACAGCATTCTGTAAAATTCAGCCAGGTCACCACTTTCAGATCAGCAGAAAAATACATTTGTTGAACTTATTGATTCATTAATCAACTACTGCCCACTATAATGCATTATACAAATAACAGCACAGAACTCTCTCTAAGCTTTACCTTTGTTTTTTTCTTCCACCTTACTCTCAAATTGTTCGAAGTGGCGCCAGATCATGGCAAAATTGGAAAAGCTTTTCGCTATATTTTAATGTTCTTCTTGTTGTAAGACACATGACAATAAATCATTCATTCAATGTTATGAGCGATATTTTAAGCATGCTCACGTTTTTCAGAATCTGCTCACTTTCTAAAAAAATAACTGAAGCCATTTCATTATATCTGTGGAAAAGATTTCTATAAATTAAGATGAGAGACGTGATTCTTGTAAAATATCTTGTTTCAAGTCTGGAGCTTTGACTAGCTGTTACTTGGCACAGTCTACAAGCAGACGTTTTATCTTCTATCAAAGGCACCTTACAACAAACGCTGAGGTTCTAAACTACTCTACCTCTATTTCTGGTTTAAAACAATAACTACTGAGTGGTGTCAACTTTCATCCCAACAAACCAGGAAGAATTGCCACTGTACAGAAACATTTTGCTGACATTTTGTGTGTTGAGAAAATTACATTGCTCTTTATTAATATTAAAGAAAATCACACTACAAGGTCACTGGTGAGAATCTAACTCTATTTAAAACTTGAAATAATATTTTTAATGTAATATTCTTCTTCAGCAATTCTCAATTTCACCAACTTTGTTAAGTCATCTTATAGTTCAGGTATTTTATGGTGTATTTTAAAGTTCTAACGTGTGGCAGACTGTGGTGATCCTGTACCACCACACTCTCCCCCAAGACTGCAACATTTTCATCTTTGTCATCTGGCTAGCCTTACTCAGAAACCATAGTTGTTGCATGCAAGTTCCATTCAATCACCATCTCAAACAAGACAGAATTTAACCAGAATAAAATAAAGAACTGTGGATGCTGGAGATCGGAAACAAAAATAGAAACTGCTGGAGAAACTCAGCAGCTGTGGCACAAAGAACAGTTCAGAGGGTAGGAATTGTGCAGTGAGCAATTCAATTTACTACCCAAAGCCTATCCACCATCTACAAGTCAAGACTGTGATGGAATATTCTCCATTTGCCTGGATAAGTACACCTCCAACAACTCTCCAGAAGCTTGACACCTTCCAGGACAATCAGTTTGTTTGACTGGTACCATGTCCACTTCATCATTGACACTCAGTAGGAGCAGTGTGTACTATTCACAAGACACGCTACAAAAATTCATAATGACATCACAGACAGAACTTCCAAACCCGCAACCATGACCACGACCAAATGCAAGGTCAAGGGCAGCAAATACACGGAGCACGATCCCATGCAAATTCTCCCCTAAGCGGCTCACAATCCTGACTTGGAAAAAAAAATTGCCATTCCTGTTGCTGGGTCAACATCATGGAATTATCTTCCAAACAGCATTGTAAACATAGCTACACCCTATGAACAACAGCAGTTCAAGAAGACAGCACATCACCATCTTCTCCAGGGCAACTACAGACTAGCAGAAAGAGCTGGCAAAGCCAGTGAAGCTTACATCTCTTGAATGAATTTGAAAAATACACTGTTTTATCTGTTTCAGTCATTCAGGGTATGCTGCTGAAAAGGTTAAAAAGTGTAACCATAAATTTGTTTTCCTCAATGTCATGGCTCTCACAACGAAAATGTTCAGTCATTTGTATTCAATGTATGTATTCAATGTACAAAAGGCTGAACTCCATCCTGAACACACAAGGATTTATGGGTACTTACAGTAGATTTTCTCATGCTGGATCGTGGTTTAGGAACTGGTTTAGATGACCTCATTTCCTCTGTCTCTGGCTCAGCTGTGAGAAATGACTTCTGACCAGGTTTCTGGGCTTGCAATGCAAGCTGGTATGCCACTTCAAATGCCTGTCCTAGTGTAAGGATGATTTCATACGTTAAATTCTGGGAAAGAGAACAGAAAATAATGAGTGAGTTATTACTTTAGCCTTTATTTCAAGTTGCAATGCCATATAGTACAGTAACTTGCATTGTTCTTATTAATTTTATTATGCCAACAAACCAAACTCTTACTAATCAAATTGAAAAACAATTCTATTGTAGTGAGGTGCCCAAACCGTTAATTCCCATGGTCAAATCAAATCAGCAACACAACTGTATAAGAGAAATTCCAGGAATGTGTATAGGATGAAATAGATCAATATGGTGAGGAACCAACTAGAGAACGGCCATCCTAGTCTGGTGTTGTGTATTGAGAAAGGAACAATTGGCAAGAGGACTTTGTGGTGCCACTTGGGAAAGAGTGACCACAATATGACAGAATTTTTTAAGATACCAAACAGTTAAAGAGCACTTGGAGGAAATACAACAGTTGTTCATTCCACTCTGACACAAACAGAAAACTGGGAAGGTGACCTCACCAAGGTTAATAAGGTAAATTAAGGATAGCATTAGGTCCAAAGAGGAGGCAGACAAACTGGCCAAATGAAACAGACCACCCAGTTGGGAGCAGTTTATATTTCAGCAAAGGAGAACAAAGGGATTGATTGAGAGGGGAAAAGGAAGTGTGAGAATAAGCTTGCCGGAAACATACAAAGTGGTTGTAGAAGCTTCAAGAGCTTGTGAGGAGAAAAAGATTAGTGAAGACAATGTAGATTCCTTGCTGGCAGAAACAGGGATGTTAAAGTGGAGAACAGTGAGACAGCAGGCCAATTATTTCGTGTTTTGGATCTGTCTTCACAAAAGAGGACACAAATAACATTCCAAAAAAAATACTGGGGAACACAAGGTCCAGTGAAAGAGTTAAACCGAAGAAAATCAGTATTAGTTGGGAAATGGTGCTGGGGAAATTACTAAGATGAAAGGCAGATAAATCCTCAGGGCTTAATAATCCTCAGAGTACTCAATAATCCTCAGAGATTAGCATGGTAAAGTAAGTTACATGTGATTAGGGTTGGTGTACTGATGTGGATAGAAAACTGGTTAGCAGACAAAGTACAAAGATTATGAATAGATAACTGACTAGTGGGGTACCATAGGGAACAGTGCTTGGACCGCAGCTATTTACAACGTATATTAGTGATTTAGATGACGGAATGTAATATCTCCCAGTTTACAGATGACACAGTTGGGTGGAGGGTGAATTGGGAGGTGAATGCAGAGATGTTTCAGTGTGATTTGGACAGGTTGAGTGAGTGAGTAAATGCATGCCAGAATAAGGTGTATAAATGTGAGGTTATCTACTTTGGCAGCAAAATCAGGAAGGCAGATAATTTTCTGAACGGTGATGGATTGGGAAAGAGGGAGACCTGGGTGTCACCGGTCACAGAAAGTAAATATACAGGTGCAGCAGGCAGTGAAGATATCAAATGGTATATTGGCCTTCATAATGAGAAGAATCGGGTACAGGAGTGGGGATATCGTGCTGCAAATTGTACAGGGCCCTCGTGATACTCCAACTGAAATATTGTGCAGTTTTGGTTGCCTTATCTAAGGAAGGATGTTCTGGATATGGAGGGAATACACCAAAATTTACCAGACTGACTGCATAGATAGCAGGACTGATGAATGAGAGACAGGATTGTTGGGGACTTCATTCACTCGAGTTTAGAAGAATGAAGAGGGTATCGCATAGAAACCTATAAAATTCTAATAGGACTAGGCAGATTAAACACAGGAAGAATGCTCTGTTGACCAAGTTCAGAACCAGGAGTCACAGTCTGAAGATATCAGATAGGTCATTTAGGACTGAGATGAGGAGAAATTTCTACATTTGGAGAATGATGAGCCTGTAGAATTCTCTGCCATAGAAAATGCGCATAGCCAAAACATTAAATGTTTTCAAGAAGAAGTTAGATAAAGTTCAAGGGTTAAACAAACCAAATTGAATGGCAGAGCAAGCTCAAGTGGTCAAATGTCCTACTCCTGCTCCTACTTTATATGCTTTTTATGTTAAGTCAGAGTACAATCCTTCCTACTGTGTTATACTCACAATGAGGGTGTGGATGACCTTTCATCAAATAACATGGTGAATTATCATCATCACTGTATAAAAGTCAAGGTGAACACAAACGGGCTTAATGCAATTATTCACTGTCATAGTAAGCCCTGGACTCCATGCAAGGACATTTATGTCGAACAATTAGTCATCAAAGACTGTACCAAATTGAATTCAGGTTGTAAAAAATCACAACAGTAGTGTTAATTAATTTTGAGTGAATCTGAAATGTGATAAAGTTTTACATTCGGGACCATACTGGACAAGACACGACAGTAACTAAATCCTGAAGAGGCTTCAAAGAGATCCTTTTAGAAAAAGACAAGAATCTGCCATAGATCTCTCAGTCATGTTCACCATATTTGCTTATTACTACCACTAACTGAGAAAACATGCTGCATTTTCTCAATTCTTATTCAATTGTTCAATGCTTTCAGCAAATAGCAAGAGTTGAGAGCCTTGAAAAACATTGATGGTGGTTCCTCCAATCAACAGAACAACTAGCTCATGGTGAACTTTCTTTTAAATGAAAAACAACCTGCGACTACTTGTGAACACTATAGATGAGCATTCCTTTTGTTAAGTGGGGGCATAGGTAGTGGAGAACCTCACAGTGGAAGACACAAGTAATTTACCAAATATTTGGGAGAATGAGGGGGCAGAGTTGAGTATGGTGGCATCACCAAGGAGCAGGTGCTTGAGAAACAATGGCCTGATGGTGGATAAATGACCCGGACCAGATGGACAGCACCCAGAGTTCTAAGGGAGATAACTAAAGAGATAGTGGAGACATCAGTAGTGATCTTTCAGGATTCACTAGAACCAGGGAGGGTGCCAGAGGGCTGGAAAATTGCTAATGTAACACCCCTGTTTAAAAAGGGAGTAAGGCAGAAGGTGGAAAATTACAGACCAATTAGCCTAACCTCAGTCATGGGTAAGGTCCTAGAATCCATCATGAAGGATGAGATTTCTGAATACTTGGAAGGGTATGGCAAAATAAGGCAAATTTAGCATGGTTTCATCATGGATTGGTCATGCCTGACAAAATCTGCAGGTTAGACCCAAAAAAGCCAATGGATGTTGTCTACCTAGACTTCAAGAAGGCCTTTGACAAGGTGTCACACAGGAGGCTACTGAGTAAGATAAAAGCCCATGGTGTTACAGGCAAGGTACTAGCATGGATAGAAGCTAGGCTGTCGGGCAGAAAACAGAGAGTGGAGATAAAAGGGTCCTTCTCAGGATGGCAGCCCATGACAAGTGGTGCACCACAAGGCTCAATGTTGGAACCACCAACCTTTCACTTTTATACATTAACGATCGAGATGAAGGAACTGAGGGCATTTTGGCTAAGCTTGCAGATGATACAAAGATAGGTAGATGGACAGGTAGCATTGAGGAGGCAGGGGGCTGCAGAAGGATATGGACAGGTTAGGAGAGTGGGCAAAGAAGTGGCAGATGGAGTACAATGTGGGAAAGTGTGAGATCATGCACCTTGGTAGGAAGAATGGAGGCATTGACTATTTTCTAAATGGGGTAAAAATTCAAAAGTCTGAAGTGCAAAGAGACTTGGGAGTTCTAGTCCAGGATTCTCTCAAGGTAAACTTGCAGGTTGAGTCAGTAGTTAAGAAGGCACTTACAATGATGACATTTATTTTGCGGACCTGAATATAAAAGCAGGGATGTACATGACGATCTAGAAGGCTCCGGTCAGACACCATTTGGAGTAATTGTGTGCAGTTTTGGGCTCCATATCTCAGGAAGGATGTACTGGCCCTGGAGCGTGTTCAAAGGAGCTTCAAGAGAATAGTTCCAGGAATGAACAGTTTAACATATGAGGAATGTTTGAGGACTCTGGGTCCATACTCGATGGAGTTTAGAAAGATGAGGGGGATCTACTTGAAACTTACAGAATACTGAATGGCCTGGACAGAATGGATTTGAGAAGATGCTTTCATTGGTAGGAGAGACTAGGACCCAAGGGCACAGCCTAAGAGTAAAGGGAAGATCTTTTAGAATGGAGATAAGGAGAACTTCTTCAGCCAGAGAGTGGTGGATCTATAGAATTCACTGGCACAAAGGCTGTAGAGGCCAAGTCATTGAGTATATTTAAAACAGAGATAGGTACATTCTTGACTGGAAAGAGAATCAAGGGTTACGGGGAGAATGGGGTTGAGAAACTTATCAGCTATGATGGAATGGTGGAACAGACTCGATGGGCTGAGTTTGCACGTTCTACCCGTGTCTGCATGGGTTCCCTCCGGGTGCTCCAGTTTCCTCCCACAGTCCAAAAATGTGCAGGTTATGTGGGATGGCCATACTAAATTGCCCATAGTGCCCAGGAATGTGCAGGCTAGGTGGATTAGCCATGGGAAATGCAGGGTCACAGGGATAGGGTGCGAGGGTGGATCTGGATGGGATGCGCTTCTCAGGGTTGGTGTAGACTCGATGGGCCAAATGGCCTGCTTCCATATTGTAGGGATTCTATGATTCAACCCAAGTCCAATTTGGCCACAGGGAAGCAATTGCCCAGGAACTGAAAGCTATTGTCATGCCATCCTGAGAAACAAAATGAACATCTCTTAATTACTCATTTTAAAAAAAAAATCATAATTACATACTACATCAAGTGTGCTGAAAACATGACAATAGTGGTGATTTGTCTGCAGGTCTTTAGTGATGTAAGCAAAAGTACAGAGATCTTCAGGATCCTGGGCTGCACAGGAAATATTGCGGATTTCATGTTCAGCAATAATATTCTGTGAAAGAAACAAATTAACATGATTAAATAGGTCAGAAAGTTGATAAAAGAAATTCAAAGCCTGGTTTGGGTGGTGCTGGGGCAGTGGTGTTATGGAGAAATGCAAATATATTTACTTTGTGCAACACTTTGTCAGAAAAAGTCACTTTCAACTTGCTGGTCATATCATATAAAAATACATCAAGGATGGTTGACAGCAAGATAAAGCGTTAGTAATTTAACTGAGTTGCTCCTACTATCACAAATCAAAGGATTTAATTAAAACTATTAACCAATGGTCTTCTCTCTGGTAGGTACATTGCCTCCTCCAAAAGCAGCCACTTTGATCTATAGTGCACCACCTGCATAACAGGCTAGGACTTCTCCAAGGTAAATCAGTGTCTTTTAACCACCTTCTGGGACGCCTGGGAGAGGTATTGCTTTTGATACTTCCACTTTTTGCCTGTTCTCCTCTTGGCAGGGAAAGATGTTGACCGAGTAACTTGTGAATTATCATTGTACAAGATAAATAGATAGACTAGCTGGCTGCACCACTGCACTGGACAACACACAACAGGACAACAGTAGTTTTGTATTGCTTGTGGAATGTTGAGTATGGCTGTCATGGATTTTGATTTTTCCTGTACAAAGTGCAAGGCCAATTTAAGGGCAACATTTCCCTGTATCAAGGCTTTGCTTGCTGCTCAATTTCTCTTTGCTACAAAGCATTTAAGGCTACATAAATGACCTATCCACAATGGGTCTCTGCTATCAATATGAATTTGTTACATTGGCAGAGAATGGAAAATTTTACACTGTCAGCAGCAGTGTGCAGTAGCACTGGAAGTAACAGAACAAATGGGGGTGATATAATGACAAACCTCAACTGGAAGCCTGATAAATAAAAGATAGTTTGGACCATGAGAGTTGCAAAGACATTTGAAACAATAAAAAAAAAAAATCGGCAGGGACAGGAAATCTGTATCCTACGTCAAGTCAGGAGATATTTTTGACAGTGAGTGCATACGTAGACACAAATATATTAATAAGTACATCTTTTATAAGAGTGTATCCAAGAATTTAAAAAAATAAAACTGCCAATGCAGAAGACTCAAATGTTTCATAATTACAGACAGTTAAACACACAAGGAAGTGTCATGGCAATCTGGAGACAGAACTGCTCACATTGTGTTCCATACAAATATATAATGATTAATGGACAGTGAGTCCAAAGACAACAGAGCAATTTCTAGATCTTAGATGTAGATTTCAGTCCATAATAACTTACAGTACAAAAATTAAATGTTAAAAGATAATGAATCAGGAGCCATCCAGTTTGAAATAGGCATTCAATAAGTGAACTGGTGAGCATAACAATGCCAATAAATGTCAACAGGACAGATGAGAAATTGAACAAACCCACAGCAGATTAATACTCAGTAAGAAATAAGAAACAAATATTTTAGAGGGTTTGACAGCTAAAAAATCATGGTTCTAAGCATTGGATTTACATTTGTAAAGTGAAATAGGAACAATCTTTAAAAAAAAAAGTTGTATGTTACTGCATTCAAGGTGAAATAGATGTATTGTAAATCTAAATCAAATGTGAAGTCCAATATTTATTTTTCTGCACTCCACAAATCTAAGAGAAAGAAAACATTAAAGACAGGATACATAAGATACAATGAAAGTAATGATATTTACTAATTGTCCAATTACCTTGTTGAAGGCATCAATGAATTTTACACCCTTATATGTGATGGAGAGGAAAATAGTTGGGATCTTTTTCATTTGTTCAGTCGATTTCTAGACAACAGAACAAAAGAAATGTTAAAACATTCAATCATACTTTATTCCAAAATACTGCCCCAATTTGTGACCAACAGATACAAACCCTCATCTTTGCACAAGCATCTTGTGTTGATTCAGTCCCCTTTAGTTCTTTAATCAGCATGGAACCCAAATACTGCAACAAATGAAAAAGCAATTCACAATATTTCTTTTAGAAGATGAGTCAATAAGAAGTCACAAGCTTATTAAAAATGTATAGCTGTAAAGCTAAGACTGCAGAAATGTCCAGCAGCTAACAAACTAGGGAAGTTTCCAAACCCAAAATGTGACTTTGTAAGAATACATATCCAAAGTAAAGTTCCTAAGTAGTGGTCAGCACTAAGGTCAGAGTCAAGATTACAGTGGTGCTGGAAATGCACAACAAGTCAGGCAGCATCTGAGGAACAGGAAAATTGACATTTTGGGCAGGAGCCCTTCATCAGGAATGAGAGGTCATTCCTGATGAAGGGCTCCTGCCTGAAACAACGATTTTTCTGCTCCTTGGATGCTGCCTGACCTGCTGTGCTTTTCTAGCACCACTCTAATCTTGACTCTAATCTCCAGCATCTGCCGTCCTCACTTTCGCCTACTGCAAGATCACAGCACACTGTAGACTTAAGATACTCAAATGATGTCACAGAAGACCCGTTAGTACTGTGTGTTTAATCCTCTGAATTAAAAACTGCATTTGCACCAGGTCAGCAACAAGTAATTCAAGGGGAACTACTGTATATATCTGTGCGTAAACTAATGGTTGAATTTGGAACAGGTTTGCTGGTTTACGTACTTTATTTAGAGTTTTGATGGCAATAATATCCATAGTATGACTATTCACAAAGGAAGCATGCTACTCATCTTAGGCTGTATAATCACTTTGTAAAGAGGTTAGCCTAATGAAGAACATGGTGAAGTCAATGGAAACAGTAACAACAATACCCAGTGGGCTTCTGACTCCAATAATGCTTCAGATCACAATTTAAAAAGGACTAATGGCTGAAATGAGTATCAAACTTGCAATCCAAAACTCGTAAACATTCTGTTTATGGAGAATAGCACTGAACAAAGCAAACAGTGAATTCAAGGACTACATACTCACGTTAGCCTCATAGCCACAAGATTCAAAGATAAGCTTCTCTGGTTGGTGCTGCCAGTTCTGAACAGGAGCATATGGCGTTGCTAAACTTGGTGGACGAAGCGTTAATCTTGACTCACGCTGGTCATCCTGGCCAAATGATATGATAAAACTCGTTGTTACAAAATTTCCGCCATCACCTGAAGGTTATTGACAGTACCTATATTGTTATCAAAAGTGCTGATGTAATTAAATAAAACTTTCACACTTATCTCGTATTAAGAGCTACAGATGCCAATAAATCTTTAGGGGATAAAAAAGCCATTCACTGCTTATTTCTGCCAACCTGCACACAAATCAGCCTTTAGATCACTTTAGGGTATGCCTAACAAAGACTGGCAGCTAATTAATCCACTGAAAATGTTTATTTACAGTCATTCAAGTTTGTGACCTTAAATGGTCAAGCAAGCTTACTTGATTAATCTTGTATAGTGCCAGCCACCTTTACAAAACAATATATCCTTCAACTCCTACCAACTATAGTACTTAATCAATATTGTCATTAGATCATACTCAAAATCCACTTAAAGAAATTTTAGCTATATTCTTGGTGAATTTGTCACAGTTTTAAATAACCAAATCTCAAGAGATAGGTCTCCTGTTGCTTTGATGCATGGTTGTATGAAGCGACAGTAATCTAGGTCAAATATATTTTCTTCTACATCTCTCCAGCTTTTACTATTTTGTCATACAATCTGTCAATACTCCAAGTAAAAACAGATAAAGATGTTGCAAGATTTGTGTAACATAGTAATAAAAAGTTACAGAATACTGCACGGACTCATTTTTTCAAGAATGAAAAAAATTATCAGCAAGTGTGGACAGTCAAATGTGCATTTGATGAAATGTACAGATTAAAAGATATTGAGATATGAAACGGTTTCTTTTTTTTTTTAAACAGGCAACATGACTTACTGAACCACTGATTTTTCACGGCAGAGTTTTCGACTTGCAGATTGAGCAGTACAGCTTATAACATTTGTAAATTATGGCAAGCATCTGATGAATAATTACATATTGAAAACTGAAGAATTATTTAAGCCTGTAATAAAAGCCCTACCGTAAATTACAGCTAAAACACCAATAACAAAGCAATAAAAAGAGAGAGAATCCATTGTCATCAAAAAACTATCGCCTATGTGGTTTCAGGAAGAACCAGCTGTAGCTGGGACAAGAATATAAATGGCATTGAACGGAAAATCTTTTATAAAGTAGAGGATTACGTTGATAAATTTCTCCAAACATTACATTTGATTCACTTCGCCAAACAACAGGGCAAAATCAAATTTTTAAATTATGTTTATGTAACAATTTAGCTGTGATCAGGTGAATTATTCTTTCAAATCATGTACTCGTATTTACCCTTTATTACGTAGGCTTCTTTATATGAAATACTATACAGGAATACATTATGTTGTATAAATTATGCAGCATTAATAGACTTTAATACATTTATTAATTATCTCTTGGAAAGTGTCTTTCCAGTTAGAAATGCCACATTGATTTCTCTGCTACTGAGAAAAAATTACTCACTTGAAACGCACCTTTTATGAAGGCATGGCATTTAGATTAAGATCTTTAAAACAGCACCTCGATATTTAGAGTGGTTTTGATTTTTTTTGGAAAATTATTATGCGTGTCACTGCCCTTACTACATGCAAACTTTGAAAAATGAAAAGGAAGGACCATTCACTTCACCATATCTAACCTATCCAACAGATGGCTCAGCTGATGCTACTATACCAACAAGCAACAACACCATTAACAAATCTGGAAGGTAGTGAGTTTGTACTGGGTGACACAAAGAACACCTCTGAGAAGAAACAAGTAAGACATGTATCATAGGAAAAATGCAAAACCTGCTTGTTGCCTTTAACGAGTTCAATATTTTGGAAACTGCAGCAATGCAACATTATGCAGCAAGCCATTCTTCTCTGACTAAAGAAGCTGAAATTTTATAATCATAGAACGATACCATTTGTTTCATAGTGTGCATGCTGTCTCTGTGAAAAGCTTCCCCCAACCCTGACAAAATTTCCTCTTCAAGCATTCATCCAACTCCTTTTTGTAAGTCATCACTGAATCAGGTTCCACTGTTCTTTCAGACAGTGCTTTCCAGATTGCCTTGCTGTGCAAAAATAATTTTCCTCAACTTGCTTGTGGTTCCTTTGCCATTTACCTTAAATCTGACTCTTTGGGTGCGAGCTCTTCTACCACTGAATCACCTGATTTACTCAATAAAATGAACACATACTTAATTTCTCTTGATTCAGCTCTGCACCAAGAAGCACTAACCTAACTGTCCCACTTTCAGCATATTCTTTCATTCGTGGTACCATGCTTATAAATCTCCTCTTCATCCTAAGACCTTGAGTTCTTTCCTAAAACGTATGGTCAGAATTCAAATTAATATTCCAGCTGGTGCCTAAGCAGGACTTGTTTGCTTTCAACTTTAAACCTCTGGTTATGAACCCAAAGGTTTCTAATCCTTTTTCAACAGCCTTTTCCACATTCTCTTCATTTTTAGAAATTTGAGTATGTAAAGCCCTGGTCTTGCTGTTCCTGCATCCAGTCTGAAATTCTATTTTTCCGTGTACATTATCTCTGCACATCTTTGACCTGAAAGTGCAGGATAAAGGAATGCACTCTTCCTTAACCAGTGTAAAAGATTTTGAGTGACGGTGAAGCAGTGCAATACTTTGATATTTATATTTAAATACTCATCTTTCCCTTCCCAAAATAACAGTTATACCATTTACATCTAAATAATGGACAACATCATATTGCCTCACTGTTATTTTGATGGCACTATCAATTCCAATGGTGATGCCTCACTGGAAAGTGAAGTCAAAGATTTCCATGCTCTTGCTGCTTCTTTTGCCAATCATCATGCAATAACAGAATTAATGTATGGTGAATTCTTGATAAATACCATTCCTTAAAGCAGCTCACTTAATTTGCCTCTGCCTATAAATACAGCTTTTGTAGACTTCCATGCTTTCTCAGTTGCGTGACATCACTCCAGTCTTCCTGCAGCAACAAATTAAAGTGTGACTCTTACAATTGTGAGGATTGAAATGAAAACAGTACCACAACTCATGGGAGGAAAAATGTTTGATGGAAGTAAAAGCCTTACAAAAGAACACTAATTATACTAATGAGTGGTACATATAACTTATTTATGCATACAGGATATGTTTCATGTGGGAGGAACTGATGGAACAGTGTTCGTAAGATTATAAGAAAGAAAAGTAACAACCAGTCATTCAAGACTATTCTGCCGAACAACAAGATTGTGGCTGATTTTAAAATTGTTTGTGGTTGATCAGATTGTGGCCTTAAATACGCTTTCTTGCCTGCTCCTGTAATTCCTATGTCAATCAAAAATCTAACTCAAGTTCTGAATATATTTAATGGCACCAGTCTTCACTGTTTTCTGGGAAGAAAATTCTGAACACTAATAACCTGCTCAGTGAAGAAATTCTCATTTCTGTCCTCTTTTATTTTTAAACTGGGCCTCCTATTCCCCAGAGAAAGGAAAGATCCTCCTAATAACCATCTTGTCAAGCTCATTCAGAACAGTGTGCTTCAGTCAGATCATCATCGTTTTTCAAAGCTCCATAACAAACATCCAACTTGCTCAACCCTTTCTCATTGAAAAATCCCGTCAATTCATAAATCAGTTAGGTGAGCCTTCTCTGATCATATTCCAAAGTAAGATGGTGCAATTGTGAATTCAGGAACGCGTTGATAATCAAGCCCAACTACACCATAAATTGCACCATGGATACAAATGTTTACATGCAATCATCAAAATGCACAACTGTTTCATTTTTTACTGCTAACCAGAACCGAGGATTTCTTTTGAAAGAAATCTAAAAAAAAAAGTGACAAAGCTGGTTAATATATGAACTATAATCCAGAACTGGAACTCTATCCCATTTTAAGTCCAACCAACCCCTCTACACAAAAATAATGACTGCAGAAATAATTATTTTTAAAAAAACACCACAAATAGGGAACAAAATCCATGTATTGACCAAACGTCTGTAAAACAAAGCAAAAACATGGATAATTTTTGCAATTCACTGATCATTTTGCTGAATCAAATTGCTGACAGTCATATAACAATGGAAGATCTTTTAAACAAATTATCAGATTCATGGTTTGCAAGGTAGTCAAAATACTGAGGTGTGGACTTTATCAGGTGCCCAAATTTTAATCAGGAGAAAGGGAGAGGGATATATTTGCTGCTTTATGACTGGTTCCTCTGTTAGTTCCTTTTGGATGCCCCAAATCATAGAGTCATAGCTGTACCTGCAAGCTAATCTTCTGTGATGTATGCACAAAACACCCAGATCCCTCTATGCTGGAGTATTCAGCAGCTCTCTCTATTTAATATTATTTTATTTAATAAATTTAATTATTACATAATATTCTGCTTTTCTATTCTTCTAATCAAAATAGACAGCGACATATTTTCCCACATTAAACTTAATTTCCCAACTGTTCCATATCCATTTACAGATTCTTCGCATCCTCCTCACACATTCATTTCCTTACTATTTTAATATTAGCAGCAATTCTGGCTACAATACAGACTGTGTCTTCATCAGAGTCATTAACATTGATCATAAATAGTTGAGGCCCCAAGCACTGATCCCTGTGGCACTCAACAATTTTGTCATGTGAAAATAACCAATTTATTTGGACTCTTTCCTGTTATTTCCATGCGAATATATCATTGAGCTATAATCTTGTGCAGCAACTTTTTATGTGATATCTTATTAAATGTCTTTTGGACATCCTTCATGAAGGGTCCTGACCAGAAACATTGACTGCTTGTCCAATGCTGTTTGACTTGCTGTGTTTTTCCAGCTCCACTTTTTATGTATTGGACTCAATTTATTCAACTAGCTTGCTACATGTTCAAAGACCTCTAATAAATGTATCAAACATTTATTTTCATAAAATCATCTGATTGTGTTACAATTTTCTAAATATCCTGCTACTGCCTCCTTGATAATAGATCCAAGCCTTTTTCCCAATGGTAGATGTTAGAGCACGTAGTCTATTGGATAGCGGTTTCACATTTGCAGTTATCTAAGGCCTTTGGAATGTTGCAGAATCTAGAGAATTTTGGAAGATTGCAGCCAATACATTCAACAACTAGTTGAAGGTACTGGAGCTATTTCTTTTAAGACACTACAATGCCAGTAGTCCAGCGGATTTGCCAGCTTTTCGTTCCTTTAGTGAATAGCACTGTGGGAGGGCAGTGGTAGTGTCCCTGTCTCTGAGCCATAAGGCCCAGGTTCAGTCCTCATCTGCTCCAAAGAAGTATCATAATACTTCTGGAGGGGTTAATTAGAAAATAACTTCAGTTCCATTAGTTTACCTTTTTACATCATGATTAGGATTGTTTTCAGTTCCTGATTTTTGCCACTTGACTTTGCTATCCTTCAGATACTTTGCGTGTTCAATACGAAGACAGATACAAAGTTATGATTTAACGTCTCTACCATTTCCTCTTTTTCCATTATTAAATTCATAGTCATAGAGTCATAGAAATGTATAGCATGGAAACAGACCCTTCGGTCCAACCCGTCCATGCCGACCAGATATCCCAACCCAATCTAGTTCCACCTGCCAGCACCCGGTCCATATCCCTCCAAACCCTTCCTATTCATATACCCATCCAAATGCCATTTAAATGTTGCAATTGTACCAGCCTCCACCACTTCCTCTGGCAGCTCATTCCATACACGTACCACTCTCGGTGTGAAAACGTTGCTTCTTAGGTCTCTTTTATATCTTTCCCCTCTCATCCTAAACTTAAACCCTCTAGTTCTGGACTCCCCGACCCCAGGGAAAAGACTTTGCCTATTTACCCTATCCATGCCCCTCAATTTTGTAAACCTCTATAAGGTCACCCCTTAGCCTCCGATGCTCCAGGGAAAACAGCCCAAGCCTGTCCAGCCTCTCCCTATAGCTCAAATCCTCCAACCCTGGCAACATCCTTATAAATCTTTTCTGAACCCTTTCAAGTTTCACAACATCTGTCTCACCTTTAAATGACTAATGTTTCATTGAACCACCCTCTTCCTCTTTATAAGCTAGAAACCTTTGCTGTTTATTTTTATATTTCTTGCTTGTTGTTTCTCACACTTCAAATTCTCTCTTTTTAAAGAAGTCATCCTTTGCTGGTGTCTAATTTTTCCTCCAAACTTATGAACTACAACTAATCTTTGCAGCGTGGTATATCTTTTCTTTCAATTTGATACAATCCTTTATTAGTTGGCCATGAGATATGTATCTTTCAAGTGGCATCTTTCTATGTCAATGGAATATATGTTTATTAAGAGTTAGGAGGTTTTCAATGATCTTTCCTTTTAATCTATGTTGTATAGATGCCAGCAAATGCATGAACAGCAAAGTCATTCTATATTCATCTGATCAACAGGCTTTCACCAGCATAGAAATAAGAACAATCCTCCATGATGTGCACTGAGAAATTTACTGTAATTAATGTCTGGCTATATTATACTTGGATTACTTTTTAATTGTAACTATTTATGGAATGTAACTAAATGCTAAAGTATACCATTACATCTAATGAAGGAGCTGAATAAATAAACAGTTAAAATAACCACTTATTTATGAGTAACATTTAACAAAGAGCACTGTTTACTGATGGGCAATTTAGCTTCACCATACTCCACTGTAAGCTCATTTACATGAATTACCAATATTTACTGTACTGTTTAAGTATAAAACAAAGACCTAACAAAGAAATAAAGGATGTGACATTAATGTTAAATGAACTTCAAAAACACTATAGACATACTTGTATAGAATGATTTCAAATTTCTCAATTTTTGTAATGTCTCTTGCAAACACTTATATGGTTTTAAGACAAACAAGTATTTTGAGGTCATGAAACTTTCAAGCTAATAATTGAAAAATTAAAATAAAATAGTGTCATTTTTGCTTTGTTGCATATAAACCTGGGCAAATAAACAAAGCTAAGAAATGTCAAATCAAAGATTGCTGGTTATTGAAAGCTTTGGTGAAATTTAAGGGCACTGCATAAACCTCCTAAAAGAATAACTAAACCAACTCAATCACTATCCAGGTACTGTGTTGAATAAAGGATGCTATCTCTTTAAATTTAGCATTGATTTACCAACACGATTTGACATTTATAATTTATGAAACACATTTCACCTGATGATTAACGGCATCTCCAGGTTATTCAACAACCTTTGTCAAGGACAGAATGAAAAATGATCACTGCAATACAACCACTTAATCCTCTACTGGTCTATGGCCATGGGTCTTTATTATTTTTTTATTTCTGTATCTTTATCATGAAGCGTTCATGCTGCATTTTTGAATTTTATCTATGCATGAGTAGATCATTAGGAAGATATTGAAAGCAGGGTACATTAAACAGTTCAAATAGCCAGCTAAATGATTTTAGCATCACATTTGCAGTTTCCTTTCAAAGGACTATTTTAGCCTACTGCTCTGGAAATCATTAAGCCGATTGTGAAGTGCCCAAGCCATAGATGTAAAATGAATAAACAGAACACAAGCAACAGCATCATATCACCCAATTCTGTACCTTCATTCCTGTCAGGCAGTGTATATGTGTGTGAGAGAGTGAATGTGCCATGAGTCTGTGACAAGCATCATCAATGACAACCGTTTTTAAATTTAATGCAGGCAACCAAGGGCAAACGTTTAACTAAAAAAAACTGTTATCTTAATCTATTTCCTCTTCAAAGTCTTTTATTAGCTGTCACATCTCAAAGTTGTTCTTAATTTTCGATATCTCATGTTGAATTTAAGATTTCTGCCCTTGTCACTGTACATAATCACCACAAGGACTCCAAGCTACCAAGGTTTAACTGAGAAGCACCACTGATGATATTGATGACCTCAGTGACTTCTGAGTTTCAATCATCTACGAAGGATTAGAAACACCATTTGGTACAGGTGAATCTGAAAGAAGGAATGGTTTCAGACCTACTCATCTGAGATGATAACTGTCATTGATATGAAATAACAGTTATCCTATCCTATCCAAAGCCTATGCAATGCACAAAATAAGCATAAACACTGAAAGTAACTAAGACAGCCATTCAAAAGATGCTGCACAAAATAAACTGAGTGGCTAGCTTTGTGATTTGAACTTTCATATTTGTGGGTCACAGAAGGACCGTTAGGTCAGGTGGCTGGACAGCTGGTTTGTGATGCAGTGTGAAGCCAACAGCTGAGGTTATCATGAAGGAATGTACTTCTCAAATGTTCCTTCACCTGAGGTGAGGTAACTCTCAAGTTAAGCCATTACCAGTCATCTCTCTTGAGTGAGAGAGCAGCCCTATGGTCTGATAAGACTATGGTGACTTCAACTTTTTATGTATAAATAAATACCGTATTAAATTAGGTTGTGAAATTCAAACTTCCTGTGACAATGGGAACTGATGAGCTTTCTGTGAAGGGATAAAGAGGGCCCTTGGTCTAGCACCAGCAAAGTGATCCCTCTGACGCCAGCAGATGGTTAAATACTCACTGACTAAAGTAAAAAGATGAATACTACAGTGAGAACATCTCTTAAACCATACTTGACAATGTTTGTAAAGTTCTGTCATGGATGAGGTAGATCAAGACTTTTCAAGGCAGGAGTCAGGAAACCAAGGAAGGTTGCCAGCTGAAAATTTGGGTTGGCAGCCTTGAAGGCATCAAAGGCTGCTGTGAAGTTCTGGGCAAGACATTACAGCTGTGCTCCAAGTCTCTCCATATCCCTCCCCCCCCCCCACCCCCCACCCTCTCCACGTTTTCATTATTCTCACAGAGGTCACAACAATATTGAAACTTCAAAATGGGGTGAAAAGAGGAAAATGTTTGTAGGCAATGAGTTGGATGAGAAGTCATTTGGATGGGTGTATGAATAGGATGGGTTTGGAGGGATATGGGCCGGGCGCTGGCAGGTGGGACTCGGTTGGGTTGGGATATCTGGTCGGCATGGACAGGTTGGACCGAAGGGTCTGTTTCCATGCTGTACATCTCTATGACTCTAAGTTTTCTCCTCTTGTGCTCAAATCGTCCATATGCAGTTTAGAAAACACAGAGGGACACCCAGCAAGGATGGAATGCCAGTAAAACTGCTCAAGTGCAAAAAATCCCAGTTATTGTCATACTTCTGTGACACTTTTCTTCTCTGCTGCAAACTAAGCTTTGTTCTGGTAATGCAATGTAAAACCCATCACACTAAACAAAAGCAGAGGCAACAGAGAAGACAACAACAACTACAAGGGCATCTCATTTATGAGCATTATGGGGAAGGTCTTTGCAGGGTTATATTTAAAAGACTCCATCCATTTGCAAACCAAATGTATCTGAAAGCACAGTGTGGATTCCATACAGCCAAAACTATTGTGGAAATGATTTTCTCCAGCAGTCACTTGCAAGAGAAATGTAGGAAACAAGGTTTTACTCTTTAGCCTACGTTCATAGATCTCACTAAGATACTCAACACTACCAGCAGAGTAGAACTCTGCATGATTTCTGGAAAAAAAAAATCACGAAAGCCCGAGACA
Organism: Chiloscyllium plagiosum; assembly: GCF_037043375.1. NCBI lineage: Eukaryota > Metazoa > Chordata > Chondrichthyes > Orectolobiformes > Hemiscylliidae > Chiloscyllium > Chiloscyllium plagiosum. The sequence goes on from NW_028270164.1 coordinate 42,349,737, forward strand.
TCAATTACCACACTTGGGAGTCAGTTGTGACAGAACTTGTATCTTATTTTGATAACGGTAAACACGGGCAATTAATTTTCAACTTCTATCATTTGATTTTAACGTCCAAAACCTTCATGGTGTAAAAGTGATTTCTAAAGAGGAAAAGTGCTCACTTAAGATGGCTGCTGTGATCGCCAAATCACAGATGGAGGCAAGGAACCCAAATGGAATAAACTAACCAGCTGCACTGAAATACTGTTATCCATAAACTAAAATCAGCCAACTGAATCAGCGTCAAGAAAATTTGCATCTCCTGTTTAATTTGTACTGGCACAATACTGGGCATCAATGCTGTCAACTGGAAAAACAAGGGAACAGATTCAGAAGAACACAAATGGACCAATAGCAACAGCTAGTTTAAGCAGAGAAAAATAAATATAAACTGATATCAACAACATGACAACACTTTCTTAATCAAACCTGCCAGCTTCACCACATATACTGTAGATTTCAATATTCCTACATCTGCTTTAAAATTGTGTCCTTTGCCTCTTCTCCCAAAAGCTATCCAAGCACAAATTAACATTTCACAATACTTGCAAATTTTATATTAGCTGTAAACTTTGAAAGTGTTCTTTACACACCAAGGTCGAGATTCCTAACATCAGTCAAGGAAAGCTGTGGCACTGATATCAAACCATCTCAAGCCCCACTGTATGCCTTCCCCCAGCCCCTCCTTTCCAAAAATACAACCATTTACCATTACTTTGTTTCCTGTCACTCAGCCAACTTTGTAGCATTGTTTCAATCGCCTCTTTTATTCTATGAGCTTCAGCATTGCTGGCAATTCTATAATGTGACACTTTATGCTATAATGTGGCATTTTATGAAATACCTTTTAGAAGTCCATATACACCACATCAACCCCCATTACCCTCATCAACCACTTCTGTTACTTCATCAAAAAAAAACCTGAATTCAGTTAGCTAAATGTGATGTTGGCTTTTCTGAATTAATCTACTAAAACATCAAAGATTATTGTCTTCAAATATTTTCCACTACTGAGGTTAAACTGCTGGGTGTGTTGTTGCCGAGTTTGATTATACTTTTTTTTTCAAATTATGATGGAATTGGGGCTGCAGTTTTCCAGCATTAACCCTATACTGAAGAGAAATTGAAAGATTATGGCTAGTACCTGCACAGCTTTGTTTCTACACTATAGGGATTCTATGATTCATCCTGATTTGTCTCAGTATCCTCAGATGCATCTCATCCGGTTATTATGAGTTACCAACCTAATGAGCAACCAGATTTTCTAAAACCATCTCTGCATTACGTTTTAGCTCATTCAAATTCTTAACTATCTCCTATTTACACCATTACTTTGGCATTATCTTCTTCCTTGGCAAAACTGATACAGCTCATACATGGGCGGCACGGTGGCACAGTGGTTAGCACTGCTGCCTCACAGTGCCAGAGACCCGGGTTCAATTCCCGCCTCAGGCAACTGTGTGGAGTTTGCACATTCGCCCCGTGTCTGCGTGGGTTTCCTCCGGGTGCTCCGGTTTCCTCTCTGTCCAAAAATGTGCAGGTTAGGTGAATTGGCCATGCGAAATTGCCTGTAGTGTTAGGTGCAGGGGTAAATGGAGGGGGAATGGGTCTGGGTTGCTGCTCTTTGGCGGGTCGGTGTGGACTTGTTGGGCCGAAGGGCCTGTTTCCACACTGTAAGTAATCTAATCTAATCTCATTTAGTATCAGAGCAAGGTCCTCCACATTCATGCACAGAATCCCTTTCCGGTCCCAAATACAGCACCCTCATCCTACAATTCATTAATTACTTATATGGTTCTAAAAAAAAACCTCATCTTTTTTGAGTAGTTAGTCTCTTCTCATATTTCCTCTTTGACTCTCTGAAGTCCCCTTTCTCTTTCACCTCTGAACACACTATATTCAGCTTAGTTTATTTGTATTGTCAAGCTTAAATCTGAAATAATTTTTTGCTTCATTATGCTATATCTTTTTTGGCAGCTCGAGTCCTTTATTTTCATTGCCTTACCTTTCTTCTGCTTCGGAGAAATCTTGATAGAATCTAAACCAGCTCCTTATTTAAAGTTTGCCATCATCATATAATGCTTCTATTCTGACATCAACTTATGTGGAAAAACCCTCAGAACCATCCAAACAGAATTACCTGCAATTGTAATTTGGGGACAACACGGTGGCTGTGGTTAGCACTGCTGCTTCATAGAGCCAGGTGTTCAACTGTACCCTCATGTGACTGCCTGTGTGGAGTTTGCATGTTCTCCCTGTCTGCATGGGTTTCCTCCGGGTGCTCCGGTTTCCTCCCACAGTCCAAAGATGTTAGGTGCATTTGCCATGCTAAATTTCACGTAGTGTCGAGGGGTGTAGGTTGGATGGGTTGGCTATGGTGGTGATGGGTATCGGAAGTTGATCTGGGTGGGATGCTCTTTGGAGGTCAGTACAGATTCGATGAGCTGAGTGGCCTACTTTCACACTGTAGGGATTCTAAGTTCAAAGTGGTTCTCTTACTGCTCCCATACTTTTGGCTCTGGAGCCCCCAAAGACCTATCCTTCTCATTCTAATAGTTAATCTTCTCAATGACATCATCTACAAATGCTGCTTTTCCAACATCCAGTAATGAACGAGGAAAAATTTCCTCCAATTGAATATTGAAAGGTCAAACCTATTGTCTGAAGTCCCTTTCAATAAACTCAGTTCCCTGGTAACCAACTCCATCCCTTTCCCTGATAAATGCTTGAGGTTGAAGCAAATTTGTTTGCAACCTTGGTATCATGTTTGATCCAGTGATGAAACTCTGGCCACAGATTCACTGCTCCAGTGAGGCCACTCACTTCCACATTGCTGATCTCTGCCCTGCCTCAACTCACCAGCTGCTGAACTCTCATCCATGGCTTTATCACCTATGGATTGATAATTCCAGTGCTTTCGTATCTGGCCTTCTATTTTCCACCAAGATAAACTTATACTCACCCAAAATGTGCTGCTTGTATCTCACTAAGTTCAGTTCACCCATCAACTTTCTGTTCATAGATCAACACTGGCCACTGATAAAGCAATGACTCAATTTCAAAAATGTTGCCAGTGTTTTCAAATTCATCTGTGACATTGTCTCTCCCTACTTCTGTAATATCTTCTGATCCTCCTAAGGCTTTACAATCTTACTCCTTTAATTCTGTCCTCTGAAACTTTGCTGATATTGCTCATTGGCCGGTTTTGTCTGTGACCTCAGCTCTGGAATTCCCTCCCTAACACACTCTGCTTTTCTACTTCTCTCCTCTTCAAGGCCCTTCTTAAAACCTTCTCGAAACGTGTGGTCATTTGTTCCAATAAATCAGGTGGCTCAGTCCAGATTTTGTTTGATAATGTTCCTGTGAAACACCTGGTGCATTTTCCTATATTACAGGCACTATAGAATTTCAGGCAGTGTCATAAAAACCCAAGCTAATTATCCATGCAAGCTTGTGTCTTATAAATGAAGAATTTGACATTTTTGTCTGCTAGGAACAGGTATTTATTTATTTTTTAAAATTGCATGAACTATTATTTATGCACGACTGAATAAGGCTCCACTGCTCCTCGAAGTGAAAAAGTGTCCTCTAATGATAAGCTTACATTGCAGTCAATGACAAGCAAGTCAAGTTTCTAGCTTTATGGGAAGCTTCAAAACAAAAGCAAAAATACAGGTAGAGGGAAATAAAACAAAAAGAAAATCAGTGAGTAATTTATACTGCTGGGAAAGGAGGGGTTGGACAAGCAGAAGGTAAGGAAGGAAGAAACAAAGAAAAATACTTAAAGAGACATGAGTGTATCCTGCTAATCCTGAAGATTCCCTGTGATCTGGGAATCTCAATGGCATGAATTTCCCATTTCTCAACATCTGTGTATGTGGCACCAAGTCAACAATCTCCAAGCAACCAGCAATAGTGATGTTACTAACAAAGGTTAAGCAGCCAATCTCAGGGACAGAAGCAAATTAAAATGACCAAAAGCATCCTCTTTTCATTTTAAGTCTTGGGACATACATGTAAAATAAAGGTAGAAGCTAAAATATCAAACTATTTTTAAAATGTGGAATATTTGATGGAGAAAGCTGAAAACCAACAAGGTAATTTACTTACTTTGAGCATCAGTGAGGTGGCTTCACAGTCACTGTGAAAATACGCTGCTAAAACCTCAGTTCCAACTCATTCAACAAAGTACATGATTTAAGTGTCTTTACAGTGAGACTAATGGCATGGAAGCTTTCAATCGCTCAGTGATTTTTCATTGACTGCATTATAGGAAAGAGGGATCCTTAGTGCATATGAGAGAAGCACTGACAGTAGCTTCCAGATTTCTGTTAACCGCGCATGCACAGACTCCAGATCCTGCTGTTTATTTCAGGGGAGCAATGATGACTGACACTATCAGTTTCAATGTCATTACTGGTGCAAAATCCATTGCTTGTGCAGAAATATATTTCATAAAAAAATTTACAATTCCATAATTGTTGTCACATCTGCTTTTAACTTATTAGTAATACATTATTTGCTTTAGTACATGCCCATATCGGTGACACCCTTTCCAACTTGTACTCCGAAACAGTGAAATATTTGTATTATGCGAACAATGTTATGCCACAACCTAAAAAGAAATTTGATTAAGAGAAAAATCTTTAATAAGCACTCATATTTGTAAGATTGGGAATTCAGATCACTGCAATCTCTTCTGTAATCAAGTATTTAGAATAAACACTTGCAATTTAATACAGTAGTCTAACTCTAAACCAAAATATTCTAACATTTGACTGCAAGATATGGCTTATAGCTGTCAAGTAATCTACATTCCTATTCTCGCCCTTCTCAAGTGCTGGTCATGAGATAGTAAATCAATCCCAAACAGTCAGAGCTTTTCTTGGAACCTTCAGAAATTTGACCCTAATGTCAATAGTTTCAAACTGATTTCAAATGATTAATTGCTCAGTTCAAAAGGAAACTGCCAAAAATCTTCCAGAGAAACATCAACACCCCTGAAGAGCCACATCAAATGAAGTTATACTTCACACACGAAACTCCAGAATAATGGTATAAAAGTGAAAGTTTATCTTACAAAACTACTCCATGTGAATAAAGCACGAACAATTCAGTTCTTCGTGCATGAATCAAGAAAACTAGTAGTCAGGTACAGCATGAATAATGAAGGTAAATGGAATTTTGGAATTAATTACTAAAAACAAAAGACTATACAAGTAAGGAAATGTTGCCGCAACTCAATTCGTGAGAGAGACCGTACCTGGCGTACAATTTCAATTCCCTTGCTTGAGGAAGGATGTAATTGCATTGCAGGCAGTTCAGAGGGGGTGAACAACATTAATTTGAGATGAGGGGCTTATGAAGAGAGATTGAGCAGTTCAGGCCTGTACACACTGAAGTTTACAAGAATGAGATGAGATCTAACTGAGGTATAAAAGATGCTGAAGGGGTTTGACAAGGTAGACGGAGAGGATGTCTTCTCATGAATGAGGGGTCATAGTTTTAGGATAAGATGTAGCAGATTTAAAACAGAGATGAGGAGAAATTACTTCTCTCAAATGGTAGTGAAAATTTGTGGAATTCACTAACCTAAAGTTTGGTGGACACTGGAACATTGAATAACTTTAAGGAAACAGACAGAGTTATGAGTTGGATGGTTATGGAGAACAGGCCAGGAAGTGGAGTTAAGGCTGAGATCAAATCAGCCAAAATCGCATTAAATGGTGTAGCAGGCTCAAGGAGATGAATTTGAGCTTAAAAATGTGTTGCTGGAAAAGCGCAGCAGGTCAGGCAGCATCCAAGGAGAAGGAGAATCGACGTTTCGGGCATAAGCCCCTCTTCAGGGCTTATGCCCGAAAGGTCGATTCTCCTTCTCCTTGGATGCTGCCTGACCTGCTGCACTTTTCCAGCAACACATTTGTAAGCTCTGATCTCCAGCATCAGCAGTCCTCACTTTCTCCTTCAAGGAGGTGAATTGCCTATTCCTGATGCTAGTTCTTATGTTTTATCTTGACAAATTATTCCTGGCACATTCAGATGAATTGACATTTTGACTGATTACAAACTGAAGCCTTACAACATTTCCAGTCTAACTTCAGATAAACTTAGCAAGTTTTGTTCAGTGAAGTAAACTTTCCCAACAAAAGGATGAGGAAAGAAAGTTGAGAGGTTAGTCAGTCATGATTTGAAATTGGCAGTCAGAACTGTTCTTGCAAGTTGTTGAAAATGTGATGTGTCATTTATTTTAAAATAAGGCAGCACGTCACAAGACAGACCTTTGAATTTTTCCCTTTAAAAATAAAATTCAATAAAATGCCAGCAATATGGTTGATGATAATGAAACATACAAAACCACAAAGCATTATTTGAATAAAAAGATTTAACTTTGGGAATGATGTTAGAACACCCTTCCCCAGTATGATGCCTAGTTTTCATGTATTAGTGACCTTTGTACGTTATGGACCTTAATAGCTGTGCTATCAACAACAAACTACCAGGATAAATCTTAATGACTTATCATTGCCATATAGTAATCCAAGATGCTGAAAGGTTGCAAAAGCTTAATTAAAATTTATTTTATCTAGAATTAAACTTCAAAATGATATGGACTTGACAGTTCGGAACAGACATTGAGAGAATTTTCAACTATTTTGCCTTCCTCGGATAAAGAATCCCAGCCAGCCTTCATAAGTCCCCACCGGTATGACTCTGAAGTGAATTGCAGCTCTTGAAGAGTGGTCTCTCAGTGAAGATTGGCTAATCTACCACAAATCACAAACTAAATTGCTATTGATGCTAGTAACCCATGTGGGAACAGAAATTGTGTCCCTCAAGAATTATTGGAAGCATCCATCCAGTGTTTACCTTTTCTGGTCTGGTTAGAATTTTATAGGTTCTATGAGATTCCTTCCGTTTTTTAGATCATCTAGTACCTGTAGTTCAGAAAGATACACTCAGCTGTAGCTAAAGTAATATCCCTAAGATTGCAGAGAATTTTCACAGCTCATCATACTCACAAATACAAAGACACTCCTCAGAACCCCAATGAAAATAAGTTAGACCTATTTTGGGTAGTCATAAAAATTAAAATTAAATTCTGTATCTGTTGGCCAGCATCTGCGACCATCCAAGGTTTATCAAATGTATCAGGCTTTTATAGTGTCTAGAAGTTTATTTCTATGTATAGTAACCATAATGAAGACACCATTCAACCTGTAATGTAGTTGAACTACACACAGGGTATACTTGCTGGTCCATTTTCTCATTTCCTAGTCAGTTGCATAGACAAGAAATCAGATTCAATGCAAAGGTCCACATTCTATTCTGCAGTTCAAGCAGCACCTGACGGCACAATGATACATTATGATGTACTACGAGCCTGAAAGGTACTCTTCAGCATGTGGTGACCCCATAGTTTAAGGAAGTACAGGCTGGGAGGGAATGAGTGACAAAATCAGATCAGTGAAATGATGAGGAATCGAGTGAATGCATCTCATCTGCAAACTGCTGGCTGGGCCAGAAATGGAGTACTGGGAGCAATTCTGGTTACCACATTATAAAAAGGGTATGAATGCATTAGAGACGGTACAGAGGAGATTTACTAAGATATCCCCTGGGCTGGGTGTGTCTACGCTAGGAGGGAAAATTGAATAGGCTATGGTTATTTACTTTGGAGCAAAGAAGTTTCAGAAAGACCTGCTGGAGGTATATAACGCTGAGGGGCATAGATAAGGTGATAGGAAGTCACTTTTTTCCACTAGTAGTGGGTTCAATAACCAGGGTGCATAGATTTAAGGAAAGAGAAAGAAGGCGAAGGGGAAAGTTGGGGAAAAAGTTTTCATCCAGAGATTGGTAGATGTCTCTAACTCACTGCCTGAAAGGGTGGTTGAGTTAGAAACTCTCAAAACATTTGAGCAGTGTTTAGATAGTCACTTGTATTGTCTTAGCCCCCAAAGCAATAGGCCAAGAGCTGGATAATGGAATTCATGTAGGATGTAGGTTTGCTCACTGAGTTGGAAGGTTCATATTCAGACGTTTCATCACCATACTAGGTAACATCATCAATGAGCCTCCGGTGAAGCACTGATGTTAGTGACCCGATTTCTGTGTGTTTAAGTTTCAAGTATAAAGAAAGCAGGTCACTAACACCAGTGCTTCACCGGAGGCTCATTGATGATGTTACCTAGTATGGTGACAAACGTATGAAAATAAACCTTCCAGCTCAGCGAGCAAACCTACATCCAGAACTTCAACCTGAGCTACGAATTAGTGTAGTCAGATCTTTGTTGGCCGATGCAAACATAATGGGCTGAACAGCCTCCTTCTGTGCTGTCAGCATCTGTATATCCATCACTTAAGATTTGAAAGTTTTCTCCAGACTGAGGAAATCCAGATCGAAGTCCAGATGAAAGCAGCTACTGGTTTGGAAGATGAATTGGCCCAGGAGCAGAGGCTGAGGGAATAATGAGTAGCAGCTTGGCAAATGGAAGCTCACGAGTTCAGTCTCAGAATTCTAATGCCATCTAATCAGAGGAGTACGATTAAACCAGTTTCACTTCAGCTCTTAGAAATTAGGTCATATAAATTTTGGAAAGTGATAGGCATATGGATATTTTTTATCAATATGCTCGGATGTGTTATGACATATCTAGGGCAGGTGTGACTTGAATCTGGATCTTTTGATTCAGAGATAGGGACACTACCACTGAGCCCAACTACAACAGCCCTCTTTGATACGCATATAGACTTCAATAAATCAAACAAATGACTGACTATCTAATACCACTAACTTGAGAGTTATGGACAAGGTTGTGATAACTCCGACATGGTCAGCAGCAAGTTGTTAATAATTAGTTACCAGGACTTACTAAACCATTCAACATGCCTTGCTGTATATTTCATCAAGGTAAACCAAGTTATTTATTACTTTCCTCAATATCTAAGTTTAAATATTAGTAACTATGATTGATAAATATGTTTAATAGACAGCTGTTAGTCCATAACTTGGCTCTGCGACTATGTTGATAACTGACAGAACAGACAAAATTCATTCACATAACTGCTTGTGTGGACAGTGATGGCAGATTGGTGGTATCAATGCCTATATAATCTGAACTAAACTGAAAGACAGTTTGTTGATCCAATTTAGATGTCATCTACTCCTCGACATTAACTGTGTAGTAAATAACAGCTTGTTCTTTGATGAGGTGTTAAAGTAACAGATTATACATTTGTCTTTTCCTGAATATTCTTGTTCAGGTATTGATTTGTGCACTTACACTATGTTATCAGCCTCTGTGCTACAACTAATACTGTTGTTAGAATTTTAAGATTACTACTAGACATTGTGCAGCAACAAGAGATTCATCTAACCTTTAGTTGGGACAACCGCGGTGGTTTTTGAGGTGGTTCTTCATAAGGTCGGTCTCCAAGAGATACTAAGATTCGCTTCCGATGACCAAGTAAGGCTATTTTCAGCACCTAAAGTAACAGAAAACTAAATTAGCATTAAATTGAATTAGGAAAAATGAAATAATAATACAGAAAGTAATTTGTCCCACTTCAACAAACTGTGTTTGTATTTTTGCCCATAGAACATAGAACAGTACAGCACAGAACAGGCCCTTCAGCCCACGATGTTGTGCCGACCAGTGATCCTCATGTATGCACCCTCAAATTTCTGTGACCATATGCATGTCCAGCAGTCTCTTAAATGTCCCCAATGACCTTGCTTCCACAACTGCTGCTGGCAACGCATTGCATGCCCTCTCAACTCTCTGTGTAAAGAACCCGCCTCTGACATTCCCTCTATATTTTCCTCCGAGCTTAAAACTATGACCCCTCGTGTTAGCCATTTCTGCCCTGGGAAATAGTCTCTGGCTATCGACTCTATCTATGCCTCTCATTATCTTGTATACCTCATTTAGGTCCCCTCTCCTCCTCCTTTTCTCCAATGAAAAAAGTCCGAGCTCAGTCAACCTCTCTTCATAAGATAAGCCCTCCAGTCCAGGCAGCATCATGGTAAACCTCCTCTGAACAATCTCCAAAGCAGCCACATCTTTCCTATAATAGGGCGACCAGAACTGGACGCAGTATTCCAAATGTGGTCTAACCAAAGTTTTATAGAGCTGCAACAAGATCTCACGACTCTTAAACTCAATCCCCCTGTTAATGAAAGCCAAAACATCATATGCTTTCTTAACAACCCTGTCCACTTGGGTGGCCATTTTAAGGGACCTATGTACCTGTACACCAAGATTCCCCTGTTCCTCCACACTGCCAAGAATCCTATCCTTAATTCTGTACTCAGCTTTCAAATTCGACTATCCAAAATGCATCAGCTCGCATTTATCCAGGTTGAACTCCATCTGCCACTGCTCAGCCCATCTCTGCCTGTCAATGTTCTGCTGCAGCCTACAACAGCCTAATATAATCTAAAATACTTCCTTGCAGAGCTGTGAAGCAAAGTTTGCCATTAAGCCACATAAATAGATGTCAGAATATGACCAAAAGCTTTGTAAGAGGTAAGTTTTAAGCAGTGTTTTAAAAGGAATGGGTGTCAATGCTGTGGGGCTTTGTCCTGATTTCTTATAGAGAGAGATTGGGGGACGGGTGTCGAGTAGTTTGTGAGAAGATAAATAACTTGTAAGGCCTAGGGTTTTTTTTTAAAGAAGTTGGAATGACAGAAGCAGCCTGAGTGGGTGTGTTCAAGCTCTCACACATCTAGGATTTTTATTCTGGATCAGTGGTGCTGGAAGAGCACAGCAATTCAGGCAGCATCCGAGGACAGGCAAAATCGACGTTTCGGGCAAAAGCCCTTCATCAGGAAGGGCTTGCCTGTCCTCGGATGCTGCCTGAATTGCTGTGCTCTTCCAGCACCACTGATCCAGAATCTGGTTTCCAGCATCTGCAGTCATTGTTTTTACCTCTAGGATTTTTAGTTTAGCTTTTAACAGTTGTTGCTGGGGTCTCAGCAGGGTTGGAAGGCAGTGAATCTCTTCCAGCTGCTAAACACTCAGTTGTTGCTTGATGTTTTTCCTCCTGTGGCTGCTACGGGAGTCGCATGTGAGACAATCTGTTTTCTGAATTTTATTTTTGGTCAAGGGTGTGTTTATGGGATGTTACTGTATTGGAACAGTTAATTAGTAATAGTTACTGTAACTATTATTCTGTTTAGCTTTCTAATAGAGTTAAGTTTCCAAGTTCCTCTTTCCTTTGTTGTATTTTAGTGTTTGAATAAATTGTTCTTTGCTTAATGATGAGTACATTGACTAATTAAATTGCATCTGGAACACAGCACCTCACAATTACCTTTAAAATAAGAAAATGTTAAGGTCTAGGCTACTTTCTTAATATATTTTTGAGGGGTCTGCTCTGGTCTTTTTTTGAGGGTGGATGGTGGAGACAGTGATGTATTACAAGCTCTCAGCCTTGGCAGAAGAATGCATGGTCAATAAGAGTGGAATTATGAAAATCAGGGATGCTCAAAATTAGAGGGTCACACATCTTAGAATAGTCTTTTGGTAGTACAGAACTTGAGTATTACTGAAAAACAGAAATTGTTGAAATATTTCATCTTGCACTCATGAGGACCTTATCTCATGATCTCAAAGTGTATCTCAAAAATGCGACCAACAAGTTTCACACTGTTACTATGCAGTAGCAACACACATGGCACTCACCACTAAGAAAATGTTGCCACCAAGCCAAAACATTTCCTACCTATCAGACAAGTTAAGAAATGTAACATGTGTGGGAAAGGGGAGTTCTTTTACATGGGGCACTGTCATGAATACCAGAACAGAAGGGAGCTGCACTGTTGGGTTTGTCTCCACCTGAACTGAGCTGGTACTAGTGTTTTAGCAAAAAAAGGTAAACAGGGTAGTCAACAGACTTTAAATTGGAAAGTGGGGGGTGAAGGGAAGGGGAAAACTCCAAGAAGTAGATTGGCTAATGGGAAGCAAAGCAACATTTATGGGGGTGGATTCAACTGCGTGGAAAAATATGAAAAAAATGAAAAGAAAGGAGAATTCAGGAGATGTTATCAAAATCTCCAGCACACAAAATAGGACAGTGTGTTTGGAAAGGGTTAGGAATCAAACTTCAAACACACTGGATAAATGAATCACAACGAGAAGTGGGATGGTCAATACAGGACTAAAGGTGTTGTATCCGAACGCATGCAGTATACAAAATAAGGTAATTGATCTCGTGTTGCAGATCAAAATTGGCAGTATGATGTGGTGGGTATCACAGAGACGTGGCTGCAAGGGGATCAGGACAGGGAGCGAAATATCCAACGCTATATATCCTACTGAAAAACAGGCAGGTGGGGTTACCTTATTAGTAAGAAATGAAATTAAATCAATAGTAATAAATGAAATAGGGTCAGATGATGTAGAATCTGTGTGGGTAGAGTTGAGGAACTGCAAAGATAAAACAAAAACCATAATGGGATTTATGTACAGGCCTCCAAACAGTAGTCTGGATGTGGGGCACATGATACACCAAGAGATAGAAAAGGCGTGTAAGAAAGGCAAGGTAACAGTGACAATGTGGGATTTCAATATGCAGCTGGACTGGGAAAATCAGATTGGTGGTGGATCACAAGTAAAGGAATTTGTGAAATGTCTACAAGTTGGCTTTTTGGAGCAGCTTGTAATGGAGCCTTCTACAAAACAGGCAATTTTAGATTTAGTGTTGTGCAATGAGGCAGATTTGAGAAGGAAGAGTAAAGTGAAGGAACAGTTCTGAGGCAGTGACCATAACATGATAGAATTTGAGAGGGAGAAGGTGTAATCAGATGTAACAGTTTTTCAGTTGCATAAAGGCAACTACAGGGGCATGAAGGAGGAGCTGACCAAAATTGACTGGACGAGTCGTCTAACAGGAGAAAGTTAAAAATCACACAACACCGGGTTATAGTCCAACAGGTTTATTTGGAAGCACTAGCTTTCGAAGCACTGGTCCTTCATCAGGAACTGTGGAGCAGGATCATAAGACACAGATTTTATAGCAAAAGATCTCAGTGTCATGCAACCAAAACAATATATTGAATGTTCAATATATCGTTTCAGTTGCATGACACTGAGATCTTTTGCTATAAATTCTGTGACTTATGATTCTGCTCCACAGCTACCTGATGAAGGAGCAGTGCTCCAAAAGCTAGTGCTTCCAAGTAAACCCTGATGGTCTTTCGCCTGGTGTTGCATGATTTTTTAAAACTTTGTCCACCCCATTAACGGCACCTCCACATCATGCCTAATAGGAAAGACAGTGGAACAGTAATGGCAGGAGTTTCTGGGAGTAATTCAGGCGACACAGCAAAGATTCATCCCAAGGAAAATGAAGCATACTAAAGAGAAGATGAGGAAACCGTGGTTGATCAGGAAAGTCAGGGAGAGCATAAAAGCAAAAGAGAAAGCACATAATGTGGCGAAGGGCAGTGGGAAGCCAGAGGATTGGGAAGCCTATAAAGACCAACACAGGATATCAAACAAAGAAATAAGGAGACAGAAGAATAAATATGAGGGTAAGCTAGCCAGTAATATTGGAAAAAATTTAAAGAGTGTGAAATATATATTTATTTCGATATACAAAGGGCAAAAGAGAGACAAAAGTGGACATTGTTGAAAAGGTGGCACTGGAAAAAAGCACAGAAGGTCAGGCAGCATCCGAGGAGGAGAGTCAATGTTTTGGGCATTAGCCCTTCATCAGGAATGTGAGAATGATGCTGGAAAAGTAGTAATGGGGAAGAAAGAAATAGCCGAGGAACTGAATAAATACTTTGTGTCAAGTCTTCACAGTGGAAGATCAGAGTAATATGCTAAAAATGAAAGGTTTCAAAGTGAATAAATCATCTGGACTAGTTGGGCTACACCCCAGAGTTCTGAAGGAGATAGCTGAAGAGATAGTGGAGGTGTTGGTGGTGATATTTCAGGAATCACTGGAGACAGGGAGGGACACAAAGGACTGGAAATCACCAATGTAACTTCCCGGTTTAAAAAGGGAGTAAGGTAAAAGACTGGAAATTATAAGCTGATTAGCCTGACCTCAGTCGTTGGTAAGAATTTGGAGTCATGTGTGAAGGATGAGATTTCTGAATACTTGCAAGTATACGGTAAAATAGGACAAAGTCTGCATGATTTCATCAAGGGGAGGTTATGCCTGACAAATTTGAATTCTTTGAGGAGGTAACAAGTAGGTTAGACCAAAGACAGCCAATGGATGTTATCTATCTGGATTTTCAGAAGGCCTTTGAGAAGGTGCCGCACAGGAAGCTGCTGAATAAGATAGGGGCCCATTACAGACAAGGTACTGGCATGGGGGGATAGAAGACTGACTGTCTGGCAGAAGGCAGAGAGTGGGGAATAAAAGGCTCCTTCTCAGGATGGAATCTGGTGACTGGTGGTGTTCCACAAGGGTCAGTGTTGGCACCACAACTTTTCACTCTATACAATATTGATCTGGATGAAGGAACTAAGGACATTCTGGGTAAATTTGAAGATGATACAAAGATAGGTGCAGGTGCAGATAGTACTGAGGAGACAGGAAGGCTGAAGAAAGATTTAGACAGGTTAGGAGAGCGGGCAAAGAAGTGGAAGATGACATACAACGTGAGAAAATGTGAGGCCATGCACTTTGGTAGGAAGAATAAAGGCACGAACTATTTTCTAAATGGGGAGAAAATTCAGAAATGTGAAGTGCAAAGGAACTTGGGAGTCCTAGTCTAGGTTTCTCTTAAGGTAAACGTGCAGGTTCAGTCGGTAGTTAGGAAGGCAAATACAATGTTGTCATTCATCTCAAGAGGACTAGAATATAAAAGCAGGTACATACTTCTGAGGCCTTACAAGGCTCTGGTCAGACCACATTCAGAGTATTGAGCAATTTTGGGCCCCATATCTCGGGAAGGATGTACTGGCCCTGGAGTGGGTCCAGAAGAACTTCACGAGAATGATCCCTGGAATGAAAGGTTTAACAAAAGAGGAATGTTTGTGGACTCTGGGACTACACTTGATAGAGTTCAGAAGGATAAGAGGGGGGATCTAACTGAATGGCCTGGACAGAGTGGATGTTGGGAAAATGTTTCCATTGGCAGGACAGCCCAGGACTGGAGGGTACAGCCTTAGAGTAAAGGGAAAACCCTTTAGACTGGAGATAAGGATAAACTTCTTTAGCAAGAGAGTGGTGAATCCGTGGAATTCATTGCCACAGAAGATTGTGGTGGCCAGGTCATTGAGTATATTTAAAAGAGGTAGGTAAGGGGATTGCCAAGGGGATCAAAGGTTATGGGGGAAAAAACAGGAAAATGGGGTTGAAAAACCTATTGGTCATGATCGATTGGCAGAGCAGATTCGATGGACTGAATGGCCTAATTTCTGTTCTTATGTCAGATAGTCTTATATGATTTTCAGTGCTGATGTGCGCTAGGTATGTCTGCATCTTAAAGCCAAGTGGATAACTTCAAACAGCATGTCCCTTTAACTAATCATTACAAGCAAAGTACTGACTGTACCATCATATAACACTAAGAACCTCAGGTGCTGGGAATCCAAAACTAAAAGAGAAATTGTTGAAACAGCTTAACAAATCTGGCAACATCTATGCAGTGAAAGAAATCAACATTTTATATCCAGTGACATTTCATCAGAACTTTGCTTGTTCATTTCTGAAGACAATGCGCTCACTAATCTGAGTCAACCTGTTTGATTTCAAATTTAAACAAAGCCTGGTTGTTAATTGCCAATCAGCATTAATAGGCATGTTCTCCATGGAAACTGCTTTATCAATTAGAGTCCACTTGCTAACCAATGAATAGACTCCTTGCATGCAGTATACATGTTAGGTTTCTCCTAGAGTTTGTATTCTTGCCAAATATCCTGAAGTGCAAGATGAGTTAATGATAGTTGTCTTTTCCCTAGGATGGGGGATTTCAAGAGTACAGGGCACATTTTTGAGGTGAGAGGGGAGAGATTTGAAAAAGACATGAGACAAAGTTTTTAACACAGAGGGTGGTTCGTGTGTGGAATGAACTTTCTGAGAAAGTGGTGGATGTGGGTCCAATTACAACATTTAAAAGACATTTGGATAGATGCATGAATAGGAAAGGTTTGGAGGCATATGGGCCAGGAGCAGGCAGGTCAGACGAGTTTAATTTGTGTTTATGTTCGACATGGACTGGTTGGACTAAAGGGAATGTTTCTGTGCTGTATGACTCTATGAAAAGCTAAGACAAAACATGTCCTTTTGCAGCAAAAATCATATCTCAGATGTTGCATAGCTGGATCATATATGAGACAGCTATGAAGGGGTGAAGCTATAGAACTCATTAAGAATAAAGAATATAAGTCAAAAACCTAAGTACAGCATAACTTGGAGCTGTTGTAAATGAGCATGTATGGAGTGGCGGTGGTGTAGCACTTTTGGACATGGGCAGCACAGATTTGGTTGACCTCAACTTGACAGTGCAGAACTTGAGGCCAACCAAGAATGCCCCCAAATCATCAGGTTGTGTGTAAGGATTTCAGCAGAAGATCTGAAGCAGGAGTGAAGTCAGCTAACATTGAGCAGTAACTTAATAGTGGTAGTTAAAATTATGAAGTGTTTTGATGTTGAATAGATAAGAGATTGTTTCCGTTCAGAGGGGAAAAGCATAATTAAAAGTCATCATTATAACAATAACCAAACTATAAGAAATTCAGAAGAAACTTTATCTCGGGTGATGAAAATGATGCAGCTCATGGCAGCATGTGGATGAGATGTATATGGGACTTTAAACTTAATAGTGGGGTTTGGGTGGAGTTGAATGGAAATTATGAAATTAAAGGTAAAAAAGAAGGTAGAATTATAGTTTGTGATGGGATGATTGTTAGCAGAAAAAAAAGGAAGGGACAGAATGTGTGAAATTCATATTGTACCAAGGAATCAGAAGTGGGCGGCACGGTGGCACAGTGGTTAGCACTGCTGCCTCACAGCGCTGGAGATCCGGGTTCAATTCCCGCCTCAAGCGACTGACTGTGTGGAGTTTGCACATTCTCCCCGTGTCTGCGTGGGTTTCCTCCGGGTGCTCCGGTTTCCTCCCACAGTCCAAAGATGTGCAGGTCAGGTGAATTGGCCATGCTAAATTGCTCGTAGTGTTAGGTAAGGGGTAAATGTAGGGGTATGGGTGGGTTGCGCTTCGGCGGGGCGGTGTGGACTTGTTGGGCCGAAAGGCCTGTTTCCACACTAAGTAATCTAATCTAATCTAATCTAATCTAAGTGTAATGAAATTTGATAATAGAACAAAAATTAAAGGCTTTGTATCTTAATCCACAATGCATTCAGAATAAAATAGATGAATTGACTGCACAAATTGAGGTAAATGAATACAATCTCTGTCATTATGGAAACATGGTTACCAGGAAATCAAAACTGGGAATTTAACATTCATTGATGTTTGACCTTTTGGAAAGGCAGAAGGGATGTAAAAGGTAATGGGGTGGCACTGTTAACAAGAAATGGAATGAGGACAGTTATGACAGATGAGTTCAGAAAATGTAGAGTCCATTTGGCTGGAGGTATAAGAGAGCAAGGGAAAGAAGGCATTGGTAGCTGTGGGCAGACCCAATACAGTATAGCAGCCAGTTTGTGGGAAAGGTTATAAATCAATAAATAATAGGGACATGTGTTGTGGATGGCTTTAATCTTACTGTTGATTGAGTTAATCAAATTGGAAAGGGTGCCTATGACAATAAATTCATAGAGTGCATTAGGGGTGTTTTTTAGAGCAATATTTCAGGGACCTAACCAGGGAACACAGTATCTTGGATCGGATAATGGTAATGAGGCAGGTTTTAATAAATGACCTCAGAGTAAAAGATTCTGTAGGAAGTAGTGATCATAAAATGATAGAATTTAATATTCAATTAGACAGTGAGGAACTTGAATCAGAAACAACCATATTTAATTTAAATAAAGGGAATTACAATGAAATGAGGGTAGTGTTAGCTAAAGTGAACAGGGCAAATGGATGAGCATGAATGACAATATGAAAGCAGTGGCAGATTCTGAAGGAGGCAGTTCATGACTCCCAACAAAAATACATCTCAGTAGGAGGAAAGATTCTGAGAGAGGGACAAACCAAACATGGCCAATCAGGGAAGTTAAAGAGAGTGTTATGTTGAAAGAAAAAGAATGTAAAAATGCTAAAAGCATGACAGTCCTGAAGACCGGGATAAATTCGGAATTCAGAAAAGAAGCACAAATAAGATAATAAATACAGAAAATAAACTATGAGGGCAAATTCAAAAGGGATAAAAGAAGCCAATAAGAGCTTATTTAAATATACAAGCAAGAAAGAGGTTAAAATGAACAGAGGCACCTTAGAAAATGAATCTTAGAAAACAGGTGGACAGTGTTAGGGAACAAGGAAATGGCAGAGAAATTAAACAGATAGTTTGCATCAATCTTTATGGTGGAAGATACTTTGAACGTTCCATTAAAACTAAAGAAGACAGAAGATGAATTAAGTTTGAAATGAAGAGCAAAGGAACAGAATATTACTTAAATGGAGAAAAAAAATGGCACAAAGGGACTTAGGGGTACCTGTGCACAAAACACTAAAAGCCAGCACACTGATGCAGCAGGTAATCAGGAAGGCTAATGGAATGAAGACCTTTATTTCAAGTTGTTCGGAATATAAGGGTAGGGAACTCTGATCAACTGTACAAGGTTCTGATGAGATCACATCTGGAATACTGTGAGCAGTTTTAGTCCCCTTATTTAGGGGGAGATTGTTTCAGTAAAGCAAGTTCAAAGAAGGTTCACTTGGATGCTTGGAGGGATTGTCTTCGGAACAAGGGTTAAACAGGTTGGGAGTCTACTCACAGAAATTTAGAAAAAATGAGAAACACTTAGAATTCTTAAGGGGCTTGACGGACTAAATGCTGAGAGGATGTCCCAGGAGGGGAAACAGTCGAGGACTATAAGGAATAGTCTCAGAATAAAGAGGCATCAACCTAGGACTGAGAGGGTTAAGAGTCTTTGGAACATTTCATCACAGAGGGCTGTGGTGGAGAGCAAGAGACCTTGTATATATTCAAGGCTGAGAGAGATAGATTCTTGATCAATCGGGGAGTCAATGGTTATGGGGAAAGGGCAGGCAGATCAGTCGTGATCCTACTGAATAGTAGAGCTGGCTCGATGGGCTGAAAAGCCTACCACTGTCCCTAATTTTTATGGTCCTATGTAGAAAGATTCCTTTAGGAGCCCCTAGAAGTAATGATGCTGAGGGAGGATGAGAAGCCATTGCATAAGAACCTCTGGATAGATAGTTAAGGAAGCAACCAAATGCATACAGTTTCACCCAGCTGGACAATGAACAGGCTTTGGAAGAAGCTGTAAACATGTTGAGAAGAACAAGGAAACCCTTCATCATTGTCACATTCATATTATTTGAGCATTGAAGTCACGGTGGATGAAATAGAGGTTGCAGATAAACCAATACTTTCCACACTTATAGCTACGGAAAATAGATCGATTGATAACAAATATTATTCAGAAACACTCAAACAACGAACAATCTGCTCTTCACATAAATGTGATCTTGCTGCTTTGTTAGTCACACCAGATTTGCTTTCTTTCAGAAACTGTAACTGAATGTTCTCTCTCACACCTCAGAGAAATGTCCTTGTTTCTTTACCAATGCTTTATTGCCAAATAATCAAAAATAAATCAATTGCTACTTAAATAAACTTTTGTGCAAAATAGATTCACTTTTTCCAAAGAGAAACAGAACTTGAATAGATTATTCTCCTAAAAAGTGCTCAAGTTGGTATGTAAATAGTTACATACCATAATTTGAATAAAAGACCTGTAGTTACTATAAAATATTGTTTGAATGAAATATATCAATATTTATCCATAACCCAGCAGTTCAATTTTAACTTATCATCAGAAGTGATTACATTTTATGATCAAGTTCAGTCAAGCCACTTAAAGCTATTTGTTTGTCCAGCTCTGACGTTTGCGATGTTTCTTTCTACTGTTTGCATGCAATTAGCATATTAAGGTAAGGACAGCATATCGATAAGCGATTAAAATCAACTAGGTGAAAGCGAGGACGACAGATGCTCGAAATCAGTGTCAAAAGTGTGGTGCTGGAAAAGCACAGCAGGTCAGGCATTATGAAGGGCTTTTGCCCAAAACGTCAATTTTCCTGCTTCTCTGATGCTGTCTGACCTGCTGTGCTTTTCCAGCACCATACTCTTGACTTTGGTATCAATAAGAGGTGGCAAGTTGGTCCCATGTAGTTTCCGCCCCCCCCCCCCCCCCCCGAAGCCAATCTGAATGAAATGCTGATAGATGTGGAAGAACAGATTTTGTTCAACATTTTCAACATTAGGAAAACTAATAGTTTTAGAATTAATTTTGAGAAATATAGATTGGCTCCACTCATTGTTATACAGTTACATTACAATATAATTCAATATAGCACAGAGACACGCCCTTCGGCCCAAGCCTCCGTAGACTCCTAATCCTTATTAAGGACCAGCACTTCTTGCTCATGCATGATTTCTATCCCACTGCTTGCCTCCCGTTCACGTGTCTATCAAGATATGCTTTAAAAATTGCTAACGTGCTTGCTTCCCCCACCTCCACTGGCAGTGTATTCCAGGCACCCATCACCCTCAGTGTGTTAAATATTCCCCGGCCTTCTTCTCTCAACTTTGATGTTGCATCACATCAAACAATTAGCCAGCTGCTTCTCCTGAAATCTGAATGAATTAATGCAGTCAATTGCAGAACAAATTCAAACCTTATTGGATTGAGTAATATACAAATATGGTTCCATGCATTTTGCCAGCATAATTGCCGACTTTTTCTTCTGAATTCTTCAGCCGGATAACTTTGCCTGATCTCAGATTCTCTATGTTTCTGTCTAGCAAAAAAAACTTACACTATCAAGTTTATAGACACTTGACGAAAAAAACATTTTTTAAGTCAGTGGAATACTCTCATGACATTGTTTCATTTCATATACATGCCAACTGAGCAAACTAGCTAAAGCTGACAAATAGCTCCAAAAAGTTGACGGTCCCCACTAGGTTCACAACACAAAAACATTTCCTATTATAAGCTGAATATATGAAAACAAGCGGCTCACTAGTAGTGTAACAAGCTACAGGATTTCACAATGTTTGATCATCTGTATTGCAGAAAAATGAAGAAGGCACAAAAATGAAAGGTATTTCTAGGAAGGAATCTGAAACAAAACAACCTTGGAAAAGTCAGAACGCATACATTTCAAATTTTAGTTTTTTTAAATTCGTGACTAATTTTATTTTAACCTTGAGAGAAAAGCTAAATCACTTTTAAATTTTGAACAGTCAACTAGATCATCACTCACCCATAATTTAGTTTAATAGGTACTCTTATACATTCACCACCACCAGACATGCTGACAGAGTCACTACTCTTCCTGGACTACCTGGACACTGAATTCTATCCCACTTCTCATCTTTTCATAGAGACACATTCATTATCTTCCAAGCTTTCAGGTTTGTATTTGCAGCTTCCTGGTTCTCTCAAAACGATTGAACAAATCTACACCTTCCACCCAATCCTGTTGCAATTTATCCACCTTAACATTCAACCTGTGACTCTAATTAGTTCAGTTTAATCAGACCATAACCTTAACCATAACCCCCTGTTCAAGATGACATTCTCTTGCCTTCCCATACAACACATTTCTTAACTCTAAGTATGCTGAACTTCTGCACACTTTTGATTATCCATTGCTAATATCCCATCCATTGTTGTCCTTCTATCATTCTGCTAGGTGAGGTGCCGGAAGACTCGAGGTTGGCCAACATTGTGCCAATGATTAAGAAAGGTACTAAGGAAAAGTCAGGGAACTATAGACCGGTGAACCTGACATTGGTGATGGGCAACATGTTGGAAAGAATCTGGTGGGACAGGATTTACATGTACTTGGAAAGGCAAGGACTGATTAAGGGATAGTCAATATGGCTTTGAGCATGGAAAATTATGTCTCACTGACTTGACTGAATTTTCAGAAGAAGTAACGAAGAGGATTGATGTGGGCAGATTGGTGGGTGTGCGGTATAAGGATTTCAGTAAGGCATTCGACAAAGTTCCTCATGGTAGACTGGTTAGAAAGGTGAGATCATACGGAATACAGGGAGAACTAGCCATTCGGATACAGAACTGACTCAAAGGTAGAAGACAGAGGGTGGTGGTGGAGGGTTGTTTTTCAGATTGGAGGCCTGTGACCAGTGGAGTGCCACAAGGATCGATACTGGATCCACTACTTTTTGTTATTTATATAAATGATCTGGATGTGAACATAGAAGGTATAGTTAGTAACTTTGCAGATGACACCAAAATTGGAGGTGTAGTGGGCAGCGAAGAAGGTTACCTCGGAGTGCAATGGGATCTTGATCAGATGGGCCAAAGAATGGCCATTGGAGATTTAATTTAGATAAATGTGAGGTGCTGCATTTTGGAAAGTCAAATCAGGGCAGGACTTGTACACACAATGGTAAGGTCTTGGGGAGTGTTGCTGAACAGAGACACCTTGGAGTGCAGGTTCATAGTTCTTTGAAAGTGCAGTTGCAAGTAGATAGGATAGCGAAGGAGGCATCAGGTCTGCTTGCCTTTATTTTGTCAGTGTATTGAATATGGGAGTTGGAGAAATCATGTTGGAAATGTACAGAACATTGGTGAGGCCACTTTTGAATTATTGCGTGCAATTCTGGTCTCCCTCCTATAGGAAGGATGTTGTGAAAGTATTTGATCTGTTGCAAAGTGCTTTGCAATGTCCAAAGGTCTTAAAAGCAAGATATAAATCCACGTTCTTTCTACTCTATTTCCCTTGCCTATTAAATCAACTATATATTCAACAATATATGCGACAGTTTCAATTATTTGAAGAGCTTTTTTCTGTAAAAGCTATTCTCTTGAAAACAATTATATATAATTTAACATTTTAAACCACAAGACTCACTGTCACTCAGAATAAATACAACAAATTGCATTCGCACATCAACATCTATGCAATAGTGTGTTCCAAAACATTTCACAGGGGACAGATGAAAATTGAAGCAATGATATTAGGTCAAGTGACCAAAAACTTGGTTCAACAGTTTGATTTTAACAATCTCTTAAAGGAAAGCGAGACAGGGAGTGGGCAAAACAGAGACCATGGGAAAGAATCAAGAGATAGATAGAGAGAGAGATGGGGAAAAGAAACAAGGGAAGAGAGTTCTATAACTTAGTTCATGATGAAATAGGAATAAAAGATAATCATCTGAGTATATCATTTTTCATAAGAGTTTAAGTCTGACAAAAGCAGTATTTTCACTAACTCCTCATAAGAAAGCTAAAACATGTATTTAGCTTACGTTTACAATTTCCAGTTCCCAGAGGTTTTTCACACTATCCATTGAATTGTATCCACTGGACAAAAACGTCTGACTGTAATCCTGTAGTCCAAGTGATTCTAACCATGCTACGATTGAAGTATTGCTGTTTCCATCAAAACCAAATGGTTTAATCTGCAAACAAAATCAACAATCAGAATATATTTTCAGCTCAGCAGCTTTTTCAATCAAAGTTGTCTTAGCTGATAAAAGATAACAATGATGTTCATCTGTTTTTAATTATTAAAAATAAAAGCATAAGAACTTTGGGAAAATGCTCTGAAATCTGGCTAGATGGTCCAGAGGCCGGCTGGACCATGAATTTTATAATTCATTTATTTCTCAATGGTAAAGTGCTTAACCCTATGATAAAACAATGGTTCCTTACAATGCAATGAATTTTAGCTCCTACAGATTCCATCATGAGTTTGCCAATTGATCAACTGGAACACAGTTTACTTGATTCTACAGTTCCATTAGGTAAAAACAATGACTGCAGATGCTGGAAACCAGATTCTGGATTAGTGGTGCTGGAAGAGCACAGCAGTTCAGGCAGCATCCAAGGAGCTTTGAAATTGATGAAGGGCTTTTGCCCGAAACATCGATTTCAAAGCTCCTTGGATGCTGCCTGAACTGCTGTGCTCTTCCAGCACCACTAATCCAGAATCTACAGTTCCACTGGCATGCATATCATCCAAGATCCTTAACTTCAATGACATTTCCCCTTCTGAATAGGCTGGCAATGAGTACCAGGCTCTTCAAGAACCAAAGAACAACTGACTTCATTAATGAAGAATTAAGTAAAGCCTCATGATGGGTTAAAACCATCTTCCCAAGTGTTTTCCTGATGTGACCTCATTTTAATGCCTTCAGCTTTTTGTGATCCTACATCAAAAATTGGCAGAGCTGGGTCAGTTTATGAAAGCATAGCAAGGTGTGAAATGCTAAGTGCTTGTTGCAGTTTAAATACTCAATCACTAAATAGAAAATGAACTTTTTGTTACTGGCACTTCCCCAGACCAGCAAATAAAGAAAATGCCTGGATTTTTAAAAATGTCATGAGTTGTATGTGCAAAGTTCTGGGGTACTAATATCACGGCAGATTTATTTTTGTACATCTGCTAAGTACAAGGCAAGACCGCTATATCGGCGGAGTCGGTTTCAGTTACCCATGGCCCAAACATATTACATAGAACATTCCAGAACCAGGGACCGGGGGTGCCGGAGAAGTACGTTTCCCATTTATACGAATGGGTTTGCTACTGTCCGCAGTTTCAGTCTTCCGTGGTAGGTCTTGGAACGGCGGGGGGGGGGGGGGGGGGGGGGAGAGAGAAAGAGTACCTATTTATTCCCCTACCAAATTGTGAGCCTTCATAGAACTGTCACTAACACAATGATCCATGTGATGACCTAATATAATTATTCATATTAACACCAATTAACTTTAAAATATATAGTGTAATCTACTTCAATGAACCTCAAATGAGTACCAATAATTTACAGAGCATTGAGAATTGCAAATATTTGGGATTTAACCAATAATGTTATTCACCACCATCATCTTTCTTTTTCTTCCTTGTTCAGGAATTCTTTAATATGTCCTTTAAAATGTCTTTTGAAAAGCTGAATGCAATGTGTTATCAAGGGATGAAGGCCTAAAACATCTGCATTCTCCCAGGCTATAGTTTTCTGCTCAGCACAATTAATGCAAGGCTAAAACCATAAAGTGCTGAGCTATTCACAATTTATTGATCATAGGAAAAGCTAAAAGGTAAGATAAAACTTCGCAAAATGCAGTCTTCAATTAGCATTTTAAAATCAAATCCAAAATATTTTCTCTCAAGTGAGAAGCTAATTATATTCAGTTCATAATCAGAGTAGCTAAACTCTTTTTTTTTTAAAAAGAGAACAACAGTTCCCCTTCATACTATTTTTCCTACTCAACTTCCACCCATCCAAAAATATATACATTTGAGTTAGCAATACAAATGCATTAAATTCTAATTTCTGAATTAAAATGGGAATCTTTTCAGCGCATTTTGCCCTCAGAATCATAAAAGAGATTAAAAGCTCCTTTTTGATTTCTTTTCTCTTTGCAAACCTAGTATATAATTCAGGAGAGTCAGTAGATCAACTTGAGAACCCAGTTTTGAGGTGGTTTTTAATCTCCGGTAGCATACAATTATTTTGGAATTTAGATTGAAAACCCAACATTATGCTTTTGATTTAACCGCAAACACACGAGTACAACTCTATGTCTTGTCATTCATTCCAATGGAGCTATAAATTGAAATGAAGCTACAGATTTAAGGGAGGTTCTGGCACGAGAAACAGTGGTATTGACTACTCTCCAATGGAACTGTTGATGTAAACCTTCGAAGTTCAAAAGGCATAAGAGTAATTTATCCAGAAATTTCTAATTTTAGTGTAATAGTTACATTTATCCATAAACATTTAATTGAAAGGATAATTTTTGTACTAAATATTGTCACATGGGAAACAAGTACATCAAATTCCCTTGTTGTTGCCCAGAGTAAAAAATGAATGAATTCCAATAAAGCAGAACCAGCTACTAAAGCAATGAAAACAACATTCAAATTTCCAATGTCATTCAAATGAAAAAAAACTCAAGACAGAACCTACACCTTAACATTGTCAAAAACCTGTTCAGACCCAGACAAGTTTCTAACCAAAAGAACCTTTTAATTCCTAATCCACAGTTATGTAGTATTGAGAATTTGCAAAGTTGATACTGTCCTCCTTGGAACAGTTTAGTTGAAGAGGTGACAAGATTTCCAAGATAATGGGAGATGTTGATTGAATGAAAATCCTAAATGGTTGTCAATTCTTTGTGCATTAAGGATTATCCAGCAAGTCTTATCCAACTGAGGAATCGATCCAATTTTGGACATTTGAATGGCTTTGGAAATTTGAATGTTCTTTTTTCATTGCTTCAGTTGCTTGTTGTGGGTTTTCAATGAGCAGAATTGTTGAGTACAGGTAGTGTGTTACTTGCTGCATGTACATGAACTGCACCGGTTTCAATTCAACAAGATAAATGGCAGCCATTCTTTTATTATCTTCACTTGTGGGACATGGGTATCACTGGCTGGCCAGCATTTATCACCTGTCCCTAAGTGCCCATGACTAGTTAACTTCTCAGGAGAATCAGAATCAACATATCTGGGTTAAAATATAAACAAAGGCTGGCAGTTAACTGTCCATCAACATTATCTGGTGTACTATCCATGGTGATACCACTACCAGAGTCCAATTGGCAACTAAACAGGATTCTCCTCTCATTCATTACAAGTATTGGTTTTCCTGCAAATTGATATTGTGAATTTTCTTCATGAGTGCAAGATGAAAAGCTTTGACAAATAATATTTCCCAGCAATATTCAAATTCTGTACTACCAAAAGACTATTTGCAAACCTAAGAACCGCAACAATTCAATATTTGTTAGGAGAGGATCAAGACAACTGAATGGCAAATTGGATGATGATCTTTACTATTATAGATTAGGCTACTTTAATACCAAGTATAGAATTGTTACAATTCACTGGGATAGCACACTGGAAATTGAACCCCATTATTCCCAGAGTCAT
Source organism: Chiloscyllium plagiosum (assembly GCF_037043375.1). NCBI lineage: Eukaryota > Metazoa > Chordata > Chondrichthyes > Orectolobiformes > Hemiscylliidae > Chiloscyllium > Chiloscyllium plagiosum. The sequence continues at coordinate 42,376,801 of NW_028270164.1, forward strand.
CACAAAAATTAGAAGATTTCACAAGATATGCAACGTTCCCTGATTTAATTGACTTTCAGATCCTGTCTGACAGAAAGCATGAACAAGAATAATAATAAGTAATTAGACTCTAGCTACAGGTGAACAGTTGTAAACCTTTGGCATGCGATATCACTAGTTAAAACGCTAATCTCCTTACATACATAGACATAAAAATAAACAGAGTAAAATACTTTATGGCAGAGGGGGAGAATTGGAAAGGCAGGTCAGTCATCCTTGTTCCCAGGTTCTGTTATCAAGATAATCCTTTTGACGCTTCTGCTAGTCAGAATGTTGCTTCAGTCATCTTTCTCCGTTTGCTTCCAATGGTTGGTAAGAGAACCAAGGTGACCAATCACATAAAAAGTCTCTGATTTATCAGTTAAAAGTCACAGCTAACAATAACTGTTGCAGGAAAGATAAACCAGTATGCTTCAGGTTTAACCTTTAGATTTTAAACGGCAGAGAGCAGAGGGATTGCTCCTGAGATGGAGAAGAACTGAGCATGTTTCTTGTCTCCAGCTCCAAGCTGTTCAGAAACCTGAGAACCAATCTCACAGTTGTTGGCAGGCAAAAGGCTTCTGTCATCAATAACTGGGCACTAGTCCATATAGCAATCAATTTTTTAAGCCAAAAGTTGCACTTGTACACGCCCTTGGATCAAAACTGTCTGCAACTCAAACTTCATTTGCTGCTTGTTCAAACAGTTGTTCACATAATGCTTGAAATGGGTGTCAGATTGATTTCAAAACATTCAGTCCCCCTTGCAAACACTGGTTTTAACCCCTTCTTTTATTTCAGTCTACAACTTTCTAAAACAAAACAAAATAATAAAAATGTGGTCCTTACAGAATGCAGCAAACAAAAAAAAAAATCACATTCTGGCAAATCCAAAATTGGTTTGGAATAAAACAAAATTCTGAACAGTACAAAAGCTTTACAGCAGCAATTTGAATACCTTATATGAAAATCAGGAGTAAGAAAAGATCAACAAGTCTACACTTCCAAACTTATTCACAACTGCTTTCTTCTTTCATAATTTATTTCTGTAACATTTTAAAATAGCTAGATAGCTTTTGAAAGTTTTATACATGACCGTTCTATATTTCCTTTTCCCATATGTGTGTGGATTTGCTTCTTAATATAAATAAAAGATATGCAACAGGATATCTGGTCCGATGAGTGTGTGATGTTTATTTTCCACGTCTCCTTCCTTGTACCTCACCCTTCCTTTCAGTATATCTTTATATTTCTTTTTCTATCGTATACCTATGAATAAGGAACAAGAGTAGGCCACTCAGTCTTTCGACCCTGCTTCGCCATTCAATAAGATCATGGCTGATCTGCTTTTACCAAACTCTAAATTCCTGCATATTTCTGATAACTCTTCCTCTTGGTAATCAAGAATCTATCCACCACCGCCTTAAAAATATTTAAATATTTAAAGATTCTGCATTCGTTGCCTTCCGAGGCAAGAAATTCCAAAGAGTTTCAACCCTTAAGAGAAAAAATTTCCTCATCTCGGTTTTAAATGGGCACCCCCTTATTTTTAAACTATGAGCTGTATTTCAATATTCTCGCGCAAGATGAAATACTGTATCAATATCCGGTCAAGTCCTCTTAGGATCTCATATCGTTCAATTAAGTCTGACTCTTGTAAACACTAGACAATACAGGCCTAGCTTTCATAAGTACGGAGACCAGTATTGTACTCAGTACTCCATATGCACTTTTGGATACAAGATACGTACTTGGCTTGTTTCTTCAACTTTATTCAATACTCCCTATGAAAGAGCAATGGAGTAATTCAAATTAAGTATTATCATTAGAGAAGTGACTAAATTCATGCACATCAAATTCCAGGTCATGCCTTGGTCAGCACCGATACAGAGAAGTGTGCATACCTCATTCCAAATTGCAGACCGATATTTTCCACACATATCCTGTAACAACCAGAAGGATTCCGAATCTGACAAGCAATCAACCTGCTATTCCTATTTCTACCTTCTCTATTTCTTTACTTTTTTTACTGCCACTTTTGTTTGCCTCACCTGGTCACCTCTTCTTTTACTTAAACTCACTTGCTTTCCACCCCATCACACACTATCCCTCTTATCTTTTCCTCTCCCCCACTTTTTCACTCCTCCTGTTATTCCTTAAAATCTGTTAACATCTCTGTTTTGCCAGTTCTCATTAAAGTTCAACAACCTAAGAATGTTAACTCTATTTCTCTCTCCACAGGTACTGGCTATCCTGCTCAGTAGTTCCAGAATTTCACTAAAAGCTTTTCAACCTTAAAGCTACTTGACCGTCCAATACTGATCCTACTTCTTTCAAAGACACAAGCTTGTTCCAAATGAAGCAACTTTTATTGGGTCTATTAAAAGATCCATTACATTCTGATGGTTGGTGGCCAATATAACCCCGAACCTAGCTTGAGGAATGTGAACTTTGGACTTGTGACCAGTTCTGCATTCAAGGTTCAATAGTACACTTCTTCAGCTTTATTGGGGATTTTAAAAATTATTTTGGACAGATGAGGACCTCAAATGAAGTAAACTGTTCCTAACACTTAGCAAAAGTTCTCCAAATCTCAATACTCATATTAGTGATTAAGTCAGGGCTTCCCAAAGTGGGAGAAAATGAGGACTGCAGATGCTGGAGATCAGAGCTGAAAATGTGTTGCTGGAAAAGCGCAACAGGTCAGGCAGCATCCAAGGAGCAGGAGAATCGACGTTTCGGGCATGATCCCTTCTTCAGGAAGGGCTCAAAGTGGGAGTCCCAAAGTGGGAGTCAAGACTCCAAATGGCAGTCATGAGTTCCACGGCAGCAATGGTTGCCACAGAGATCTATATCCACCGCCTCCCCAACTCCCAGGCTCACTGGTCAAGTCCCACTAGCAGCAACTTCCCCTCCCAACTTTCAGTTATCACTAAGAGATTACAACAGTTTCCAAATTTCAAGATGGGGTCACAATGGGAAAACATTTCAGAAGCAGTAGATGAAGATATATTGGCCAGGTGCTTAGAGTCAGACTACAGGTTATTCCCATATATGTTTGGCTGAATATATTTTGACTTGTATTACCTTATGTTTGCCCACATCAAAGAACATTTTCTGCATCTCAGTTATTACAGAAGTAATCTTACACGTCTAAGACAATTCATTTCCTTTCTTCTATACATATGGAACTGTGGGCAACAAAAAACAATACAACTTCTGCAGTCAACTGTTTAAATTATCGACAATTGCTGTGAATAGCCAGAACTCTCGAACAGCTAACTGCAGTATACCAATGGTTACATTTTCCCAGTGAAAACAATTTCCATTTATCTCATCCCAATTCTGCTAAGATTCTTCCCAGTCTGATCAGAAAATTACTTAAGCATTTCATTTTAAGTTTTTGAAAATATACATGAAGCTGTGTAGCAGAGTTTACATTTACTAGATGTTTCAAGTTTATTCTATGACAGAATATGGGCATGGCTGGCAAGGCCATATTTTATTGCCTATCCTCAATGTCCTTCAAGAAGATGGTGGTGATCAACTTTCCTGAACTGCAGTCCATGTGGAGCAAGTACACTCATAGTGCTGTTAGAGAGTTCTAGTCTCGGATTCAATGCCAGTGAAAAAAACAGCAATATAATTCTAAGTCAGGATGGTAATTTCTGACTTCCAAATAAGTGTTTAGGATGGTGATATTCACGTGCGCCTGTTATCCTCACTCTGCTACCTGATAGAGGTTTACTGGTTTGAAAGGTGCTGCCAAAGATTCCTTGGTGAGTTGCTGGGTACATTCTTGTAGATGTTACACACTGCTGCCAATTGCATTGGCATTTGAGGAAGTAAGTGTTGAAGGTGGTGGATGGGGTAGCAATCAAACAGGCTGTTGAGTCCTGGATGGTGCCAAGCTTGAGTGTTGTTGGAGTTGCACCCATCTAGGCTAGTGCACACCATTCCATTACATCCCTGACTTGTCTATTATAGATAACAAAGTGTCTTTGAGAGACAGTGGGAAGTTATATACTACAGATTTTCGCTGCTGGCCTGTTCTTAAAGCCAGTGTTTATATGGCCACACTAGTCAGGTTTCTGTTACCCAGATTCATTAGCTTATTCCCTCCTCAAATAAACTGATGAAGTTGGCACATTATTTTCTTTAAAACAAAACTGTTCCTTATAATACCTGTGCTGTTAACACATTTAATTCCAGCATCCTGCAGAATAGAAGTTCAGCATTTGCAGACTTGCTAGCTATCATTTAGCTGCTTTGCAAAGGGTTTCAACAACGAAAACAGCACCACAGAATGACACAATCTCCGACTAATACTTTTTCAATATGAACTAACATTGCTTTAAGCCGCATTGTAGACTGGTATCAATGTGGCTCATCAAGGCAGGAACCATGGAGATAGGCCCCACAGCAGTCTCCTGGCAGTGTTTAAATCACCCGTGATTAAGCCAGAGTCTGGAAGGGGCAGACCAGAACTTCTGGTTCTCATTAATGAGCATCATCCACGGCCATTCTGCATTTTAGAAGAGCCTTATAAATTTAACCTGCGTTTTCTGAAAGTCACCCGAAGAAATATCAGTTTGCCCAGGCTTCTTGGAGTGGCTCTTGTTATCTTTGTTTGTTCGGAGATCCAGGATGAGGTGGTTTGGACTGCTAAAAGCCAACCTCCTACTCCCTCTCTCTTCCCCCTTTCCTGTCTTCACTCTTAGGTCCAACAACTGTCTGGGTCTTAGGTGGGTGCAATGCCTGGCAGTGGGGTCATCAATGAAAACTACCTACCAAACTTTGACTAGCTAGAATGACCCCTGCCACCGGTGACCTATTGGTGGCCATTTACAGTGCCTAAAGGGCACTGATTCCATTGGACTGCTTCAACAAAACAGACAAGATGTCCTTCACTAGCTTGCTGATCTGTTTGCCTCAAAATCCAGCTCAATATACTTGAATCTGAGGGGGTTTGCATGTAATACACATGATAACTGTGACTGCATCTTGCACTCAATCTCAAGTAAGCTTATATTTCATAAGCTTTGAGTTAAGAGATACATGTGGATATATCATTTAGGGAATTTATAATTTTACACTAACAAAATGAATGCATTTAAGGGAGCAGAGTTTAAGAAGCTTTAAGTTTTAAATATCTTTTGTTCCAAACATAACATGTTTCACAAAATCTAATAATTAATCTCACTCTAAACAGTGGGCTAGCTTTAGTCGTGTAAATAAAAGATAACAAAAGAAGATCAAATCTATTATGATATTTGCAGTGGTAGTAAATTTCAAAGTGTAATCCTCTGTTGAAAATTCTAACATGCAAGTCTTATTTCAAACTACAGCCATAATATTCTTAGTTTACAGTAACTAATAACAAATATGTTGAGAAACAGTTTTTATTTTCTGAATTTTTATCATTAAGATTGATTTGTTAGTATAAGCACCGATTTCAGTCATTGCAAAATACTCCACTGAGTAATCAAAATTATCGCTGCTCCTACATTCACAAGATTCTGGTCATTTTCACAAGAGACTGAGTTGGGCACTAAGGTCTTCAATTCATTACAACACAAAAGTGCTATTAGTTCTTCCTAAACATTCAATTTCTGATAAATGAGAATTGCTTTTAAACTGATTGGACACCACCAACTGATTAGCTAGTTTTATGGCTAGTCTGCATTTGGCATCACTGCGCAATTGTTATGAATAAATGAAACTTCAATGTAGAAGTATGCAATTTACCTTATTCACTCATACACTTGTGTAATCTCTAATCTTAAATGGGTCCTCAATGATTTTTTTTTTGTTCTTTCCATGAAATGTTTTTCTTAAAAACTGTTTCGTTTTCTTTTGATACACACTGTAGTATTTAAAAATACTTCCAAATCACATTCTTTTCTAATTAGCTTAATCAGGAGAATCCAATTTTATTTTGTTAATAAAATACTGTAACTATTTTATTTGGTTAATAAAATAGTTACATTGGCAACAATATAATAAAATGGAGTATCATCAATATTCTTCCACACATGGTCACCTGATGTGCATTTCTATATTATTTATTGGGACTGTCTTGAATAAACTAATCCATTCAATAATAATCACATCCAACATGTTAATAATTTGTTATTCATTGTAAATTATGGAATTCTTATTTTATATTGGCTAGCTAGCATACATGTTTTTTATTGTATATATTTTTATTGAAAAAGAGATTTTTAATATTACAAACAGTACAAAACCATACAATTCAAAGCAGTACAGGAAAAGAGCAAAAAAGAAAAAAACTAAACCTCACTTATGTACAAATACCTATATAGAGAAAACTAAATACACAAATAAATAATAACAACTAACACTTAACACCTAACTAATGATAACACGGCTCAGCGAAACAAAACACTAGCTCTCAACGATCAAGAGCAATAATTTAAATATAAGAATATGTTTGCAATTCTTCCTCCCTGGATATTAGATTCATAAGACAATCATTATGGCTATATAAAAGTCTTTATTAGTGTGGCAGACAAATCTGTGTCCAGGTAGTCCAAAAAGGTCCACAGATCTTAGATTTATGGTGCACCATACTTGTAAGAAAATCCAAAGGGATATGCTCAATAACTATCTTACTCCGCCCAGAAATCCAGGGGATTCTCAGACACCCAACAATGCAGAATATTCTTTCTTGCACAAAAGTAAGGATATTAAAAAGTTTTTTCTCATGCGCATCCAAAGAGAGTATACTGGACAGGCCAAGAAGAAGAGAGCATACAAAATGTTAATCTGAAGTTTTACCTTTGGAAGTGAACGTGCAGCTTGAAGAATCTTGCGCCGATGTGTTGCTTCATGAATTCCAAGTTCTCGCAAGTCCTGTTCTTCCATTATGTTAGCCCCCTAGGGAAACAGACAAAATTTAAAAAACTGAAGGCCTCAGTTCTGATCAGTCGTGTAGAGCCATGCTATTCTATGCTTCCTTTCAAACTGCTGGTATGCAGCATTGTTTGCACTGGAAAAGACTGAGTGTCATGGCCTAAAGAATTTGAGATGCATTGTGAGGCTGAAAACTTCCGGAATTTCCATATACTCTAAAGAATTCAGTTAAATTTCATCAGTTATTCCAGAAGAAATGCAGAAGTTACTATTAAAAACTACTTCAGGGTTTTGTTCTGGGAGTCAGGCAACCGACTGTGTGGAGTTTGCACGTTCTCCCCATGTCTGCGTGGGTTTCCTCCGGGTGCTCCGGTTTCCTCCCACAGTCCAAAGATGTTCAGGTCAGGTGAATTGGCCATGCTAAATTGCCCGTAGTGTTAGGTAAGGGGTAAATGTAGGGGTATGGGTGGGTTGCGCTTCAGCGGGGCGGTGTGGACTTGTTGGGCCGAAGGGCCTGTTTCCACACTGAAAGTAATCTAATCTAATCTAATCTAATCTAATCTAATCTAATCTAATCTAAAGTGTTCAATGCTTCTAACTTGGGAAATATCAGGCCCTCGGGCTCAGTTTGAACTGTAGAGGACCTTTCTTTTTCTCACTATTTGATCGCAGAATGTGGGCATCACTGAGTGTGGCAGCTTCTATTGACCATCCCAAATTGCCTGGAGGAGTTGTGGTGAATGGTCTCCTTGAACCACTGCAATCTTGTGCAATACTATTACGAAGGAAACGTTTGGGATTTTGACACCTCAAAAGTGAAGGAACGGCGATATATTTCCAAGTTGGGACGGTTTGTGGCTTAGAGGGGAAATTGCAGCTAAATGATATTCCTGCTTGTCTATTGTTCTTGCCCTTTAGATCTGTACTCAATAGAGTTTGGAAGAATTAGGGGAGGATTTGATTAAAACTTACAGGATTCTGAGGGGTCTGGATAGAGTGGACATGAAGCAGACTGCAGTTTCCACTGACAGAGACTTGGACCTGAGGGCACAGCCTCAGGGTGGAAGTCTGTGGAACATATTACTACAGAAGTTGTGGAGACCAAGTCATTGGGTATACTTAAGACAGGGAAAGGTAGGTTCTTGATTAGTAAGGGGATCGATGGTTATGGGGAGAAGGCAGAACAATGGGGTTGAGAAACATATCAGCCATTATCGAATAGCAGAGTGAACTCAATAGGCCAACTTCAAGAAGCAACATCAGACATTAGAGGGTATTTCAATCTGCACACTAAGTATATTCCTATCATAAAGAAAAATTCCAAGTGGAGGATCTAATTTTTCCTTGGTTAAATAAAAAGTTAAGCAAAGATAAAACTTAAGGAAAAAGCATATTATTTGCTCAAAAGGTGAGTGGCAAATCAGATAGAGTCATAGAGATGTACAGCACGGAAACAGACCATTTGGTCCAACTCATCCATGCAGACCAGATATCCCAAATTAATCTAGTCCCATTTGCCAATACTTGACCCATATCCCCCTAAAGCGTGCCTATTCATATACCCATCCAGATGCCTTTTAAAATGTTGTAGCCATACCAGACTCCATCACTTCCTCTGGCAATTCAATCCATACACACAACTAACATTTGTGAGAAAAAGTTGCCCCTTAGGGCCCTTTTAAATCTTTCCCCTCTCACCTAAACCTATGCCCTCTACTTCTGGACTCGCCCAACCCAGGGGAAAGGCCATGTCTATTTACCTTATCCATGCTTTATACGGTTACCCCTCAGCCTCCAACGTTCTAAGGAAAACAGCTCCAGCCTATTCAGCTTGTCCATATAGCTCAACCCTGGCAACATCCTCGTAAATCTTTTATTAACTGTTTCAAGTTTCACATCATCCTTCCTATAGGAGGGAGACTAGAATTGTGCACAATATTCCAAAAGTGGCCTAACCAATGTCCTATACAGCTGTAAAATGACCCCCCAACTCCTGTACTCAATGCTCTGACCAATAAAGGAAAGCATACTAAACACTTTCTTCCCTATCCTATTTACCTGAGACTCCACTTTCAAGGAACTATGAACTTGCACTCAAAGGTCTCTTTGTTCAGCAACACTCCCCAAAAACTTACCATTCAGTGCATAAATTCTGCTCTGATTTGCCTTTCCAATGATGCCTTTTGTATTCAGCTGTGGTGATACAATGGCTTTAAGATGTGTAATGCATGCTGGGTTTTTTTGAAGAGAAGTGTTCAGACAAAAGGTGGTGAATCATCTCTTCCAAGCCAATAAAGTAAAACAGTTTGAGGGGCCCTGGTTTTTTTTTCATATAAAAATTAAAACAATAAAAGCAGCATGAACAAGTGGAGTCAGGCTCCCAGAGAACCAGGGGTTTAGTTTGGTTTTCAGTTACTGGGGCTTTGAAGTTCTCTCTCTCTCGTACAATATTCTGTTTATTCTTTTTTTGGTGGTTATTGAAATGAGTGAAGATCTGTTTGACACAAGCACTGGTCTAAGATTGATGGTTTTGGTGCACATCGCTAACCACGTGGAACCTTGTACATCTTTCTCTCTCTCTGCCAGAATTTTCTCTTGGTGTCCTTTCCTCCGGGACTGGAGAAACACCACATGTGAGATAATCTCATTTTACTGAATTTGCCTATTCCAAGGGTGTGTTTATGGGATGTTACTAGATTAGAACAGTTGTTATTTAGTAGGAGTCACAACAAAAAAAGGGGAAAGAAGAACAGAAAAGAATACGATGGGGTCAGGTCCAGAAAGCTCTCAAGAGAAATTAGAGTTTGGTAATAAATTCTAGTTATTCCTACAACCTCCATATGTTCAGAAATTAAAAACAAGTCAAGATTTGATTAACTAATACCTTATTGTCTGACACCCTCCAAAAGCCTCAAGTTTGTCTCAAACATTGTTCCCCATATACTACTCCCTGCCAAGTCCCACTGAATCACTGTGCTGATCACATTGGTGCACAGTTCTCTGACAATTTAAACTTAACATGCTCATCTTTGAGTTGAAATTCTTCCATAGTCTTATCTCACTCTTCACGACAACATCAGCACTCATGCCTTCAGCTAGTTAGATCCCATTCTCTGGCATTTCCAGCCAAAATTCTCGAAATCTCCATTTCCCTCCCCCAATCAGAAGCATGACTTTTTGTCTAACTCTCTTCTGTCATTCTTTGGCTCAGCATATGTATTTTACACAAAGCTCAAACATCTGGCAACATATCACTACTAAAAAAGTAATTTAGAAATACACATTATTAGCTGTTAATGCAAACACTGGTTGTTTCTGCAAAAAATATTTACTAAAGCTATCTAATTAATAATGAAGGATTGATGCTACAGTACAATGATAAATATGTCAGAAGATATGCACACTTCCAAGACTGCAAACACAAAGACGGAAGAAGCTAATTTTGTTGAAAAAGGAAAAACAATGCTAATTATATTGAGATAATATATCAATTTGGCCTGTTAGGTAAACATGTATGCAAATTAATAAATTCAGATGATGTTATTGTCTCACACCGTGGAAATTAGAAATTGTACCTTCACACCATTAAAAAATGTTCAGTTTGGAAATTTAGCTTGTATGTTAAAGAAAATCCACAAAAACCAAAGATTATTGTGTTTAAATACGTCTGAGATTTGATTTTTAACCAGCCCATTAATTATCTTCTATAAGAGATTCTGAAACGATGTTACTACTTGAAATGCTTTGAGCCAAATAAAATAATAATGACAACTTTTGAGGGATAATATAGAAGGATTTCTAATTACATAAAAGGTGTATTGTTTTAGAATCTTTGGGCCAAATTATAGGACAATTTCTAAATAGACAAGAATCCACCTCCTAGGCTTGACTCCGTTTTACTTGACAGCATTAAATAATTGTATGAAGACTGTAACTGTAACCTGCAATACAACCAAAGTTTATATGTGCATCTTCATCAGTGTGACCTTTCAAATTTATGTCTTTAGCATTTTAGTTGCTTTCCACATGGTTAGCGATGTGCACCAAAACCATCAGTCTTAACCTAGCGGTTGTGTCAAATAGATTTTCACTCATTTCAAAAAGCACCAAAGAAAGAATAGACAGAATATTGTACAAGATTCCTGTTATTCAGTTGAGGGGTTTTGATGTAATGTACAACAAAGCCAGTGCTCAACTGACATAACTGAAGTAATTAAATAGCTTATGAAAATAATTGCATAACTCAAGGTAAAAATCCAATATTTCAGGATGTTTATACAGTCTACAATTTAGTGATTTTAAAGGATTTCTGCTGTTTGATAATCTTAACAGTAGCATGTGCTGCTTCTGTATCTTCTCAATCAGTGGACTCTAATCCTTTTCGGCACAAGATCACATTTTGAATTTAAATGTAACCCAAGATTTAGCCCAAAGAAAACATGGAATAAGTAGATTTATTTACCAAGGAAAAAAACTTAACCCAATCATAAATTAATTCTGTCATCTATTCAAGTCAAGTTTGATACGTGTTACTGTATATTATTTGCCAGTGTCTTTGAGTCTGACTTGTAGTTCAAGCCTATTAATCATATACAGTCCATGAAATGGGTATCGGTGAGGTGGGTGCGGGATTTGGACTTGATTATCTTCTTTTCGGAGAATGCTCTCTCTCTCCAATGTGAAGTCCAAGTAAGTTTTCATTTAAAAAGCACAGGTAGACATGGATGGGTGTTTTATTCTCTTCATGAGTCCTCAAAAATCGCTGTCCCCCTATCATTTAGCTCACTATCATTTTGCATAGCAATCAAGGGTTCAGAAAAAATTTATAAGGATGTGGCCAGGTTTGGAGGATTTGAGAAAGGGAGAGGTTGAATAGGCTAATGCTATTTTTCTGGAGCATTGGAGGCTGAGGGGTGACCTTATAGAGGTTTATTAAATAATGAGGGCATGGATAGGATAAATAGACAAAGTCTTTTCCCTGGGGTGGGGAGTCCAGAACTAAAGGGCATAGGTTTAGGGTGCAAGGGGAAAGATATAAAAGAGACCTAAGAGGCAACTTTTTCTCGTAGAGGGTGGTATGTGTATGGAATAAACTGCCAGAGGAAATGGTGGAGGCTGGTACAATTGCAACATTTAAAAGGCATCTGGATGGGTATATGAATAGGAAGGCTTTGGCGGGATATGGGCCAGGTGCTGGCAGGTTGGGATATCTGGTCGGCATGGACAAGTTGGACTGAAGGGTCTGTTTCCGTGCTGTACATCTCGATGACTCCATTAGTTCCTAAAGCAAACACCTGATGGAATTTGATAGCTAACTTACCAATGTCTACTTGAAGGAAGGGATTGGAGACCAATACGACTATTTATTTCAACACATCTAATTCCTAAAAACCTCTTCAAATCTTTTGCTAACTTCTTTAGGTGTTGTTCTAAATTGCTCTAACTTGGTACCACTGCAGGTTCAGTCTTATAGCAGATATAGATGACAATGAGTTGCAAGAGATTTGTTGTACTGTATTGGAACTATCAATCATCTTTAGTAGTCCACTGCCTACAATGTGTTCTATAACCTTCAGGGCTTCTGGAACACCTCTGTATTTGTATTCCGTAACTGTATGAGTGCCATAAATCACATCTCCACAGGATAATCCTGGTTGCTTAGCAACTAATCTGTCTGATACAAGTAATAGCATAGTTTGGCTTCAGATAAAAGTATTGTGATTCCTGCCATTGAACTTGAAATTGACAAACATTATTGTTTGTTCTTGATTATAGCTGTCAATGGAAAAGAAGAACATATTTTTAACAATGGTATGGACACATGCTGTCCATGACATTGTGGATTTTATTTCCAACATCCACCTTCTCATATTGCAACTGTTTGTCCATGGGCAAACATGAAAGATATCTACACAACTGCATTGTTGATTTCGGTGACACTCATCTGTGGCACCCTGTTAAAATCCATAACCATAGGTCTGTAACAAAGCTCAGCTTCAATGACTGAAAGGGCTATGTGTGAATTGGAGGTTTAATTGTAAGCTGAACTGCAGCAAGTTGTAGAATCCCTAAGGCACCTGTCTAAAGAAACATTTATTCTTCGTTAAATCCAGATGTGTGTGCCTAGTCAATAACCATAAGTTCAATGCAAATAACAAAGGAAGCAACAATACCACTGTTACAAATTCATCCACTGGGCTTTCCTTTTTTGACCCTCCAACAACTAACAAATCACAGAGGGTTTCCTACTGGAATATGCATGCTGGCATTTCAAATTACACCAGAAAATTGATACTGCCAAACCCATTATCACAAAGTGAAGTATACCAAAAACAAGAAAAAGCAATGAAACATCCAAAATTTTGCTGCAGGTTCACAGGAAATAAAAAAAAATGCCTGATTACGATTACATCTTCAGCATTTCTGAATACCTTTATTATGTAGGCACAATAGCTTTAGAGAAAAGAAACTGGAATTATTTCATTGTCATTGCTTTACTTAATGAAGCTTCTGCCTGCTTTCTGCAAGGCAATTACAATATATGTTAATAGAAGCTCTATCTAACCCTTACAAAGGCTGATTTATGAGGGCCTGATGCAGAGTAATTTTGCCAGAAGTAAACCTTTGTGCAATATTTAATAATATGAAACCAAACAAATTCAGTTTCTGTACTGTCAAAATGAATACAAAGCTTAACTTTACAGTTTTATAGTATTTTTCATATTCTCCCATATTCCATAGCTTATACATTATTTTGAAGTGGAGTCGATATTGTTTTGTAGGTCTACAAAATCTATAAGCTATAAACAATTAAGCAAAGTAAATATTATCTGAATTTCTACAGACATTTTGGATGTCGGGTGATTAAACAATTCTGAATTCTTAAGTAAACACATTGGTTAACTCATGAAGTGGAAAGTCCTCATGCAGAAGTTGTGTTCCACATTTAATTCTTTGTATCATCAATTTTCATACTGAAATCAATTACATGATTTTTGTCAGTGGAGTAACAGTCTTAAAGATCATAAATTTCCCAGATTATGTTCCTGTTTTACACAAAGTGACCTGGAGATGGATAGTAAATGTTTGGAGGTGGCACAGAGGATTTGTAAGATTATAATGTTGATATAATTCTTTTCAGTTTGAGAGAAATGCAGGAAATTTCACAAAATAGTACAATTTCTCAAGTACATCTGGAAACCAAGAAATTACAGAAACAGCCTAAAACGTAATTTAGTTTGCAGGTTGAGAGGGAATAATGCACATGGGACAATTAGCTAGCAGCATATAACAGCTTGTTTCAATGTTGCAAGAGGGTATGAGAAAAATGGTTTTGATTTACGAGCAGCCTGTCATATTTAAATATGGCTCAGTTGTTGACAGATATTGGCAGCTCAGTAAACTTTTCATTTGCATAACATGCAGCTAATTTAAATATTTTGCAGTAATACATTTAAAATGTGCATTCTGCATCATTTGCATAATTTCCTTACTATGCGATTTTCTTTCCAGCGCAATAAGCAATTTTTTATTTCATTAGATTTGAATGTAATTTGAAAAATAATCAGCATGTGAATACAGATGCTGAGACTAAATATCCTGAACATTTATTAAATATCAGTGATGACTAATTATAAATATGTGAACTTGACTAACTTACTACTGAAGACAACTCACAGTGGACTTTAAACTCAACTGTTTCTTCTTCCGCAGATGTTGCCAGGCTTACTGAGTTTCTCTTGTATTTTTTGTTTTCAATTTAAAATTTCCAGCATCTGAGATTAGATTAGATTACATTACATTACAGTGTGGAAACAGGCCCTTCGGCCCAACAAGTCCACACCGACCCGACGAAGCGCAACCCACTCCATAACCCTACATTCACCCCTTACCTAACACTACGGGCAATTTAGCATGGCCAATTCACCTGACCTGCACATCTTTGGACTGTGGGAGGAAACCGGAGCACCCGGAGGAAAGATATTTTCCTTTTATTTGCACGATATGATTAGTGTTTCACATAACAAATGAGTTCATTTGTGAAGGGAAACAAGGCAAGAGAATATCCTATGTAGATACTTATGAGAAAAGTAGTGACCTTGATATGCATGTCAACAGATACCCAAATCTAATAAGATAAGTAGATAAGGTGGTTAAAAATTATCTTTTTCTTATGACACAAGACTTAAGGTATCTCAGAGCAGGGAGGCAAAGCTCGAACTATACGAAACATCAGTTGGCCACAGATAGAATACTACATACAATTATAGTCATTGCATTGTCGAGGCCACGATCGCACTGGAGGGGTAACAGAGGAGATTTCTCAAGATGTTGCCAGAAGTGAATAATTTTGGTATGACAAAATATGGGATAGGCTGGGTGTTAAATGGACACAATTACACTATAGAAAAATTAATAAAAGACTTTGATGGAATAAATAGGAGGTACTCACCTCCTTTATCTTAGAGGTTAATAACTAGGGGCATGGATTTAAATTGATTGATAATAGGAATGGAAGGAACTTAAGGTGATGGAGTTCTGAAATTTAAATGGATAGAGGAGGCAGAACCCTTATTACATTTGAATAAGTACTTGGATTTCCACTTAAACATTCTTAGCTTTGTGATTTGTAGCAAATAGAAAGAGAGGAGGATTTTGGTTAGTGCCTTCTCATATAGTGTAAATTTCTTAAATTTACAATCCTTAAGATGAATAAACAGGAACTCAATCAATTTTCTATACTATGCAGTCATGGCAGAAAGTGCATGTTTCAACTTCAAATATGGCCATCTACTATGCCCCCAAAAAAGTGAAGGTCATCATGGTCTCAAATTCAAAAATATAGGATCATTTCAGATATCAACAGGAAAAATCTCAAGAGCAACTTTCAAGAGCCTCTTGCAACTACCTGCATATCTTGCGTTAGTAGAAATGAGAGTATCCAAGAATTTTTGCCTCTTGCAGCATCATAAATTAAATAATTAACATACAATTACTGGTAAAAATGGCTGCATGCACAACTGCAAACAAAAACTAGATGCACATGCAACATATAGTCCATAAAAGTTGTCAAATTCCGAGACACATTAAAGGCAGAAGATAGATGTGAATTCTTCCTTTATTTCAAATATGGAGGATAACTATAGAATGGTTTCACTAAAATTAACGTGTTAAGAGTTTCCTTTAAATTTTGGTTATTGCATAACACTGATGCTCACAATGTTCATGCGGATCAACCAGAGCAAGCAACTGTCAAAGTTCAATATAAATTAGGATCAATCTGTAAACAGAAGTTTCTCCATTAAATTCTGAACTCGACGGTACACTTTTTTTCATAAAGCAATCAGTCAAGGATGTCCTGTACACCTATTGTAAAATTTAGATGTTACAAAGAAAAATAAACAAAGTCAAGGGAGACTCACAAACCATTCATCTTTATGGGATCCATGATAAGACATGAACACAAGAAAATAATTGCTTACAGATAAGAGTTTCATGACAACTGCAGCAACTTCTACAAATGTCCCACAGTTTAGTTTGTACTTCATTGTTGAAACTAGGAGAAATTACGAGTGCATTTTTCTGAGAATATATTAATAGCTAGCTTTTATTTGTTTTAGTGGATAATACAGGACACTGAGTCTCTGTTTCTTTCTGCAAATTCACCAATATCATGCACACCTGATAAAATATCATGATCGTAGTAGAAAAAGTGCTAGGATATCTAATAGAAGTCAAGGGCAATGAATTGTTGTGAAATTGCATAGATATTTGTGAATTGGAAAGCAGGAAGTTAGAATTTGTTTGTAAAAATGATGTGGGAAAGTCTGTGTGGTCCCTTTAAGAGGTGATATGATTTTCAAAGCTTAGAGAATTAAACAAAAAAAAATTTGCAAGCTGTTGTAGATACACAGATAGTTCTGAAATTGAAACATATGCATCCATTGCCTGTTTGATTGGCAACCTAGGCTTGTTTTCATGTTAAAGCAACCAGCTTGACTATTAGCCAATTAATTTAAACCTGGCCTGAGATACTAAAACCAAATTAAATTTAAATCGGATTTTTTAACATCTAGAACCAATCCAATTGCAAAGAAACTAATAGGTATTCAAGAGTAAATAAGAAGTGGGTTTTTGAAAATCAGGGTGAGAACAAACTGCCATCTGAAGAGTAAATATCTGGCTCTCAGAGAAATCCTTAAGCTCTCTGATTAAGCAATATCTAAAGGGTACTATAGCATTCTTAACTAATATTCCTGACACATGAATTAGAGTACTCTGCAAAACTTCGCAACAGAACCCCCTAGATCCAATGACCTACACCCTATGGTTTTAATAGAAGCAGCTGCAGAGCTTACATGTATAGTGGAGATGTGTTTATAGCCTATAAATTCTGTGTCTTACAATTGTGTCCACCACAACCACCTGATGAAGGAGCGGCGCTCCAAAAGCTAGTGCTTCCAATAAAACATGTTGGACTATAACCTGGTGTTGTGTGATTTTTAACTTTGTCTGTATCAATGGTGCTGAGGTGGAGGTGATCGAGAGCTTCAAGTTTCTAAGAATTAATATCACCAACAAACGTCCATTCACATCAACATTACAGTTAAGGAAGCACACAAACACCTCTACTTCCTCAGAAGGCTAAGGAAATTTGTCATATCCTTAATGACTCATACTAATTTTTATAGATGCACTATAGAAAGTATCCTATCTGAATGCATTACAGCTTGATATGGCATGAAAATAAGAGTTGTGAATGCTGCCCAGTCAATCACGAAAACCTGCCTTCCTTCCAATGACTCCATCTACACTTCCCATTACCTTGGGATTGTAGCCAACATAATCAAAGACCCTCCCACCCCGGTTATACTATCTTCCATGGGGCAGAAGGTTTGAAAACGCATACCAACAAATTGAAGAACAGCTTCTTCCCCACTGTTATCAGACTTATGAACGGACCTCTCATATGTTAGAACTGATCTTTTTCTGCATCTTCTCTGTCGCTGTAACATTATGTTCTGCAAACTGTTCTTTTACTTGTCTGGTTAGCACACGTTACAATACGTTTCACTGTATCTCAGTACATGTGACAAGAATAAATCAAATCAAATTGCCACTATACCTCGAGTTATGTGCATTTTTGTCAGATGTATTCAGCGTTTTTGCAATCATGGCTCACAATCTGATAATATAGCAATACGTTTGCCAGCACTTGAAACTTGTCAGATGACCACTGACATAAATATCTATTGCCAGGAAGCCAGGTCTGGATCATCCATTTCTAAGAATAATTCACCTTTTTTCTTCTATTATAGACTTTTCTATCTCAGGAACACTTCCTGTGGGTAGCTATGTGACTTCTTGCTTTCCTGTCACTGTGTCCTACTTCAGCATATTTTCTTAAAGTCTTTCAGATAGAGCATTCACTTGTAATTGCTGGTCACTGTCAGCACTACTAAAGTGGCATTGCTCCACAAATGCTCTGAACCATCAATGCTCAGTAGTGAATTCACCAAAGATCCTTTGACAGCACCTGCTAAACTCACAGCCATTTCCATTTCGCAGAACAAGGACAGCAGATATATGGGAACACCACCAGTTGCATGTTCACCTCCAAGCCACTTCGAAATAAATCACTATTCTTTCATGGTCACTAGGCCAAAATTGTGGAACTCCCTCCCTAAGGGCATTGTGGGTCAACCTACAGCATCTGGACTGCAGTAGTTCAAGGAGGCAGCAATGTTGATGACACCTTGTACAATTTTACTAATGATTGAGAGTAGACTAATGGACCACTAGGACGGTGTGATGGTCACTCTTCGCCTGATATTGTTATTGCTCAAAATGCTTTTACTTTGCACTAAAAGCAGTGCTGCAACTCTGTGCTACCACGCTAAATGGTTTTCCCAAGGTTTGTAGTCGAAATGGAGGATTCCCACTTTCTTGGATCTAAAATGGAGAATACCTGCCTTTTGTGGCTAAAATAGATGTTAGTGAGTTTTGAGAAGCGTTGTAGCTCAGGTTGAGGTTCTGGAAGTAAGTTTGCTTGCTGAGCTGGAAGGTTCGTTTTCAGACCTTTTGTCACTATACTCGGTAACATAATCAGTGAGCCTCCGGTGAAGCGCTGGTGTTATGTCCCGCTTTCTATTTGTGTGTTTGGGTTTCCTTGGGTTGGTGATGCCATTTCCTGTGTTGGTGTCATTTCCTATTCTTTATCTCAAAGGGTAGTAGATGGGGTCCAAGTCAATGAGTTTGTTGATACAGTTCCGGTTGGAATGCCATGCTTCTACAAATTCGTGTCAGTGTCTCTGTTTGACTTCTCCTAGGATGGATGTGTTGTCCCAGTCAAAGTGGTTCCTTCCTCATCTGTATGCAAGGATACTAGTGAGAGTGGGTCTTCTCTTTTTGTGGCTAGTTGATGTTCATGTATCCTGGGGGTGGCTAGTTTCTGCCTGTTTGTCCAATGTAGTGTTTGTTATAGTTCTTGCAAGGTATTTTGTAAATGACATTAATTTTGTTTGTTGGCCGTATAGGGTCTTCTATGCTCATTAGCTGCTGTTTTAGTGTGTTGGTGGGTTTGTGGGCTACTATGATGCCAAGGGGTCGGAGTAGTCTGGCAGTCATTTCTGAGATGTCTTTGTAGGGGAGAGTGGCTAGGGTTTCTGGGTACATTTTGTCTGCTTTTTTGGGTTTGATTCTGAGAAATTGGCGGATTGTGTGCATTGGGTACTTGTTCTTTTTGAATACGCTGTATAGGTGATTTTTCTCTGCTCTGTTCCTCTATGCTGCATGTACGTATTGAAATAATGTTCTAATGAAGCTTCATTTGTGGGTGTTGGGATGAATGCCTCTGTAGTTCAGTATTTGGTCCAGATGTGTTGTTTTCCTGTAGATGCTGGTTTGAACACAGTGAAATGATATCCACACAGGGAATGACATCAACACAAGGAAACCTAAACGCATAAATAGAAAAAATGGGACATAACACCAGTGCTTCACCAGAGGCTCACTGATGATGTTACCTAGTATGGTGACAAAACATCTGAAAACAAACCTTCCAGTTCAGCGAGCAAACTTACATTCAAAATAGATGATTCCTAGCTTTTCTGCAGTTCTTTAAATGATTCCCATTGACTGTTCCATCGATAAACAGTGGTGGCTTTAATAAACAATGCTTACTTTTATTAAATAACCCCTACTACTAGTGGTTTGAACTGATGTATCCCACTTCTTTAATGGATTTTCTGAATGATTCCTGCAGCTTCAAAGATCATCCATGCTTTAAGAGAATTTCTCCAACCGCCTCTCCCTGGTTTATTCCTCATGGTTTAAATAAATGCTCCCTGTCTCTGTTGTGGTTTTAATGAAGGAGCTCTTACCTTTTGTGTGCCTTCAATAAAATCTCCCAATCTTTTTCTTTTGTTAGACTAGGACTGCTTAAGGTCTTAATCTATCACTTTGTCACTTTAATTCTGGCTTTGTAACACTCCCTGTGTTTACAACCTCAGTTGAAATTGCCTTTGTGCCCTTATTTTTCTTGCTGTTATGATGCCCTTCCACCATGCTGGTGGTGCTCAATCTCAGCTCTAAATATTTCTTGTTTTTAGTTTTCCCAAACTGTAACATTTTATCATCTTAAAAAAATCACTCACCCTGAAGGGATTTTAACTTCACTTTCAAAGCCAACTATGTGCATTCACTCCCCAGATGAACACCAAGTCACCTGAAGCAGTTTGTACATGCTTTGGAATAACTAATTGTTATTCTCCAGGGAGTCCCTAACTTAGCTGCTGCATTGCATTATTTACCAGGCCAAAAATGCTTTTATCACTGTAGTTTTTTTTTTCTATATTAAGTCTTGCCACGTGGATTTCTTCCATAATTGTTCTTAAATATTAATTTCTTTCCTGCTACTGACTGCATGAGCAGAAAACTTAAAGCATAGTTTAAAAATATTGGAAGTTTCAGACTTCCACTGCTCCCAACAAGTTATACAAAGCAGCTAAATGAAATCAATATGCTGCTTAGTGTGTTATACATGCAGCTAAAAATGGCCTGCACCTCACCATGGGGCAGGTTTTCTGCCACCATTCTTGAGTATAGGGATCTATACACAAGAAGCTTGGTGTGGTGTGGCAGAGAAAGACCACAAAGTGGTCTAACTTGAGAAGCTCTTGTACTGAATAAGTAGCGATTTATTACACGTTAGTAACTGGTGAAAGGTTATATTGATGTGATAGCAATGCACCTATTTCTATGAGGAGGACCTGGATGTCAAGTCTTAGTCCTAAGAGACTGTAAGCTGTTCTTCCCACAATGTCACGTGATATCATCAGTCTGTGGTGCTAAACGAACTACTTAGTCTTAACCTTTCCATACTCTTCCACAACACCCCAGCCCACACTCAGAGAAGAAACTTAACTTTAAAAGCAACATTCTGCATCTTGTAATATTCTGAAAGCCAATGATTCGCTGCTAAATTCTTAGGGTAAAAATACTCTCCATACCATTATGCTAACTTAATCTGCATGCAGCAAGTTCTTTTACACAATATCACCATCCAACTACTTCCCTCTAATATACACAATCTGAACTCTTTAACCTATTTTAGATGTTCACAGTTAATCCCTTCAGCTCTCTCACCTTGTTGACATACCTTCACGGTAGGGTGACCAGAATGCTGCTTAGTGTGTTATACATGCAGCTAAAAATGGCCTGCACCTCACCATGGGGCAGGTTTTCTGCCACCATTCTTGAGTATAGGGATCTATACACAAGAAGCTTGGTGTGGTGTGGCAGAGAAAGACCACAAAGCAATGTTAAGATTTGTTTCATTCATCGGTGATTGAATTGGTTCAATTTACTGGAGATGTTCTTTTTATCTTCTGATTAGGCACTTAACAGCGTTCTGTACTCAAACTTCAGACTTGAACTCAGAGATTCATTCTGCTTCAATTTGAGTTCCATGTTGAATCCCTTTTTTGCTAATTTTCAAGCATCTTCAGCCAGAAGTACAAAGTGAGTGATCAGCCTCCTCTTGTACCTAGCATACAGATGCTGGTCTTCAACCAATTCAAAGTACTCCAAGAAATAACTGAAGGCACTGGATAAGAGCATATGGAGAATAACATACAAGCCTGGACACAGATTTGGCTAACAAATAGGAAGCAGCAAGAATAATAATGGAGTCTTATTGAGTTCACAGGCTACAACTACTGGAGTTCCAAAATGTATCTGGGATGGGAACTAAATTGTTTACATTATATATCACTGAGGTGGATGCAGGGACTGAATGTATGGCACTTAAACTTACCAATTTTACTAAAACAGGTCTGAAAATAAGTTGTCAAGAGGAGATAAAATGTGACTGCAAAGGTTTATAGATAAGTGACTAGGCAAAGATTTGGCAGATAGACTATACCGTGCAAAAATGTGAATGTATTTACTTTGGTAAAATGAATAAAAAATAGTAATTAATTGAATGGAGAGAGTTTGCAGGACTTTGAGGTGCACAAAGATTTGGGTGTCCTAATGTACAAATTATAATAAATTAGTTTGCAGGTACACGTTATTAGGAAGTCAAATGGAATGGAATTTGTTGCAAATTCAACAAAACGTGCAAGTTGGGAAATTTTACCAAAGCTGCACAGGACCTTCAGTGACACCATTTGAAGTACTGTACAGAGTTTTAACCCTCTTATTTGAAAAAAAGGATGTACTTATATTAAAATAATATTCACTTGACTCATTCTTGGAATGACAAGTCTGTCTTAAGACAAGGCTGAGTCTGTAGCCACAACAGTTAAAAAGAATGAAAGGTGATCTTATTGAAACATAAAAGATCTTGAAAAGACTTGGTAAGTTACATATTAGGCTTCCGTCTCCCAGCCTTGAACCAAGTGACACAGTTTAAGAATTAGGTCTCCTTTTCTGTTCTCAGAGTCTTCAGTGGAATTTTCTTCACTAATCATTCATCAGATTAGGTAGACTTTTCATAGCCATGCGAGTCAACCATTATGAGATGGAGACAAGTGGGATTGAGGCTACAACAAGATCAGCAATGTCTTACTGAATGAGGGAGTAGGCTTGAAAGAGAATGAATTGCCTAATTCTGTTCCTACTTATTGCAGCAGAACATCAAACTTAGCCTGGTGAATGGAAGGTAAGATGTGTATCTCACAAGTGCTGTACAATGATCATCTTTCCTCAATGTTGAATGATCACGGAGACTCACTCTGTCAACATCCCAGGGATTATCAGTTACCAGAAATTGAACTGAACCAGCCAAAACAAATACAGTTAGCTACAAAAACAGGCCAAAGCTAGGAATTCTGAGGCAAGTAACTCATCTCCTGTCTCCCCAAAGCCTACCTACAATCTATAAAGTATAAATTGGAGTGTGATGAAATACACCCCACTTGTCTACGACATAAGAAACCCAACACTGTCCAGGGCAAAACAGCTCACTTGATTAGCATCCTCCATCATTGGTGTATGATAACATCATTCAGTGCAATCTATAAAGCGCACTGCAACAACTCACTAAGGCTCCTTCAACAGCCTCTTCCAAACCTGCAACGTCTTCTTCTTAGAAGGTCAAAGGCAGCAGGTACATGGGAACATACCATATGCAAATTCCCTTTGAAGAAATACACTATCCCACCCTGCTACCATATTGCCATTCCTTCAGCATTACTGGGCCAAACTCCTGGAACTCCGTGGCAGCTTCTTTATCATATGTTTTCTATGTGCATTTAAGTAGATCACAAATCAGTCATGGGTCGTGTGGTCAAATGAACGCCCCAATGTTCAAGTGTTTACCCTGGGGTTTACCTTGCAGCTGAGACACAACTTGCATAGTGAAAGCAACTTAGACTCCACCAATGTTTAAAAAGAGACACTAATTAGATTGCTTTCACGATGAACTGAATGGCCTCTTTTTATGCCACACCATAATATGATTTTATATACATCAAATAAATGGCTGGCAAAAATTCCACTTAATTATCTCATGTGTTGTTAATTAGACAAATAAAAATAACAAGGTTCATTAAATGAACATCAATTTGAAATCACTCCTGAGGTAAAAGATTCCTTAAGGACAAATTGATATCATATGACGAATTTATTTTAAATACAGCATTTAGGTTGAAATGGGATGAAGTGATAAAGTGAATCTATTTTAAACACTGCAAAGAACACAGTTTGTTGAGCATAAACAGATATTTGTTGTGTTACAAAGGTGAAGTTGACACCCCTCTGATAATTAAAACTGAAACACCCAGAAAAGATTGCCTCGCCTCATAACCTGATAGAAGTGTGAAAAGTGGTAAAACCTACCTCTTACCCCCAATCTGTTATCAAGGAATGGCTAAATGAAATGGAATCCTTTCACCCATTCTATAATTAACAAGTAACAATCTATTTATCTAGCTCCAACAATGAACAAATTAACAAAACCACTAACAAACTGACCAATTTCTCTCTAGCTATCTATTCCTGAATAAAACAAGATTCAAATAGAATGCTATTCGAATAAATACAGGTTCCACTTATTTTTAGATTAGATTACTAAGATTACTTACAGTGTGGAAACAGGCCCTTCGGCCCAACAAGTCCACACTGACCCGCTGAAGCGCAACCCACCCAGACCCATTCCCCTACATTTACCCCATTCACCCAACACTATGGGCAATTTAGCATGGCCAATTCACCTAACCTGCACATTTTTGGACTGTGGGAGGAAACTGGAGCACCCAGAAGAAACCCACGCAGACACAGGGAGAACGTGCAAACTCCACACAGTCAGTCGCCTGGCAGTAACAAAACAATGAATTAAAACTTAATCTCTCAAAGTTCATGCTGGATTTGTCTTTCGGAATATTCTTCTGTCCTCTCCAGCCTTTCTGCTCTCTCTCTCTCTCTCTCTCTCCTGCTGTCTTCCTCTGATCGAAACAGCTTCTCAGTCTGCCGAATTCTGGTGTCTAGAATGTTAGCTGAACGCAACATTGTACCATTTGTGAATAGATAGATAGATGGTGCTTTCTCTTTGAGGGCGTGGATATTTTGCATGAGAGCCAGATTTGTATTTCTCCAATGGTGGATTTGCTCTCTGTTCAGATGGCAGCTGACTCTCCATCTAATTTTCAAATTCCCACATCTTTTATACCCGTGATTTCATGTTAATTTCTTTACAATTGGATTGGTTCAAGGTAGTCAAAACCAACAGATTTGAATTTAAATGGTCCTTCGTCTCCAAGTGCCTTTCTAAATTAATTGGCTGGATTTCAACTGTTGTATGGGTGAAAATGCTGCTTGGGCCTGCTAACTGCAAAGTATTTTGATATACTTGTTTCAGTTTTGAGTGTCTCTGCACAATGTTTGCAAAGTGCCAAGCACAGACAAAGCATAATCTCTTAAAAAGGGACCGTGCACTGCTTTTCAATTCATTTCACAATTTTAAACACCAACTTCATGATAGTCCGAAGATATAAAATTACCCATGTTGCATCAGGCATTCTTATCATAGTTGGTTATTGCACATGGTACATGAAAAGAGAATTTCACAACTAAAATATCTGAGAATCAATCATTTTGTCAGTAATAAAAATGTGAATGATAAAATAAATAACGGATTTGTGCAGCAGGAAGTGTGGGATAGAACAAAGAGGAAAGATGTCAGCTTCCGAATATGATCCTCAAGGAACGAAGGTCAGAAATCAACTTTGATCCACGCGCTGCTCTAAAGTGAAAATCTCTGGCCATGTTGTGTTTAAAATTTCTCTGTACATCAGCAGCTTTTTAAAGCTGCTCTACAATTTAGAACCGGTCAGCCGAAACACAGCTTGAAACTGTACTTGAATTTCATTCCAGTATGGTACTGTGGATTGAATACATAATTCAGGCAAAGCCTTCATGCAGGAAAAACTCTGGAGCAAAGATATAATACAAACAGTGCCTATTTATCTGAGGTGCCCATGAACCACACGTCTGTAATTCATGCTAAGCAAGAAAAATTTAACTCTGATCAGGTAATGGTTACCAACATTTCCTGAATGCCAGTGTTTTATTTAACAATAAAAGTCTACCATGGTCTACCTGAAGATTTTGAAAGGCAAACGATTCGCTTGGTGTTTAGAAAATCTCAGATCTATAAATATGGGCAACATTTGAGGTTTCATAGCAGCAGCAAGCCCATCACAGTGGTAGCAATGTGAAATAGTTCAGTCATGCTGTTTATAGATTCATGTGGTGTGCTGAACAGTTCCAGGTTCTATAAATGGTACGGACACTGAAGTAATTCACCCTTGTGCCGTGCCACTAAATTTTGCCAATATCTCCCTAAATATGTCCAGCCCAGGTTAGCAATTCCACATCAACCAACATTCAATTAACTTGCTCCACTTGAATTGACACTAGTTGTTGTTGATTTTGTCAGGCTAACAATGCCCACATTTCTATCACTTGGTCAGCAACATAATAAGCAAATTTGGAGAATTATTCATGGAAACAATATATATCTGTGTCTCATTCCTCTCCAAATTCATTCTGGAGTAAATATAGAGAGGATCTTTGTGAGATCAAAGATCCTTAGTCTGCACCTCCAAACCTAGAACCACAACCAACGAGAAGGACATGGCAGCAGCACCACATGCAAGTTCCCTTCAACTCACTCACTATTCTGACTTAGAAATAATTCACTGTTCCTTCATTGTCGCTGGGCCAAAATCCTGAAATTCTCTCCATAATTGCATTGTGGTTATTATGGATTGTAGCAGTTCAAGAAGACAGCTCATCATCACCACCTCATGAACAATAAATGCTGGCCCAGCCAGAGACATTATGTCTATGAGTTAATAAAAAAATGCAATCCTACTGCCCAGAAAAATAAGTGGCGTATACCAATTAACATCATCACACACTTTGTTTAAAACATTAAAAAATTAAATGAAATCATGCATATACTTTCTTTGCCCAAAATTCAGCTGAAAACAAATAGAAAATCATTATGCAAACAAATTACAGATACAATTTCAACCATAACAAATAACAGTCACAAATAATATGTTTAAGGTTATTTGGAGAAATTGAACTTTTCATTCCGCTTGACTAAACACCAATACCTGCACAGCAGTGAAGATAGCTAAAGATATGCAACAGGAAATTCAAACCTTTAAAACCATGGGTAAAAAAAGCATAAACTTCTCTGGCTGAATTTATCAGAAACACTGACTTCTCCACTTATTATGGATCGCTGTCCAGATTCGATTGTAGTCTCTTCCGTAAAGTAAAAGTTTGCAGGAACTGAGTTTTTAAAAAGTAAAATTTTGTTCACAAATGTGAAGTATCAAAAATACATCAACTCTGCACTCAGCTTGACAGGTAGACTGAGAACTAATCAAACTCATCACAACTGATTAACAAACTGAACAACAGTTCAGGAGTTCAAACACAATCTCCATATCATAGTGTATCTGCACTCCATACAATGTTAAAAACTCTACATAAACGTTGCGATAGATAATTTCTCAATTTTCTGCCATCCTGAGTAGGAATAATTGTTGAGAGAGGAGAACGCAAACAAAACAGTTATCACAATAACTTGTTAAACATTCCCTGTCTAAACCTTACTTTCTGATTTATTTAACCATAATGGCATGAAACGAGACTGACGTATACTCTAAGAAGCTGTTTCTAGTTTACATCAGGAACACAGGAACAAAAATAGGCCATTCAGAGCCTTCTGTGCCAATCAGAGGTTGATCATCTCTCAATGCCACTTGCCCATGTTATGACCATATTGTTTGATATCTATCCATTTCTGTCTTGGAACATGTCTAATGTTTGAACTTTTTTGGCCATCTGGGTCAGAGAATTCAAAAGATTAATTGCCATCTAAGTGAAGAAATTGTTCCTCAGCTCAGTCTTAAATGGCCTACCTAATTCTGAGACTATGCCCCCTGGTTCCCGACTCATCGGCCAGCAGATACGACCTAACTAATCCACCTGGTAACACCCTGGACGAATTATTCATGTTTCAATGACAGCGCCTCTTATTCTTCAAAAATCTCCAAATTTAAGGACTAGTTTTCTGACTTTCACCTCATAAGAAAATAGGACCATCCTGGGGATTAGTCTGGTGGATCCCCATTTCACTCCCTCTAAGGCAAGTATAATCCTTTTTAGCTAAGGAAACCAAACTGGACCAAACTCCAGGTGAAGTCTCACCAAGGCAATATACAATTGCAGTAAAACATCTTTATCTGATACTTCTTCTTGAGATGAATGCCAACAAACTAGTGGCCTTTCTTAATGATTGTCGCATCCACATGCTCTCTTTTTGTGAATCATGAACAAGGACACACTAGTATTTTTGGATATGAATATTTCCAATACTATGGATTTTAAAAACAATTCAGGAGATTTAAAAGGGTTCATGGTGTTTAAAAAATCTCAGATCGTATATTTTAGGCTGCTGTACACCAGTTGCTGAAAGTATGCATGCAGGTCCCACAGGAAATGAAAAAGGAAATGACATTTTGGTCTTCATAGTGAGAGGATTCAAATATGGGAGGGAGGGATGTGTGACAATATAAACTTCAAAGCTTTAATAACTGCTGATGGATTGAAAAAATAAAATCAACAATAACTTTCTAGAATAAACGTTTTCCCGAGGTTAAGGAACAAGAAATTAAAAGCAATATGCCAATTAGCCGGACCTGGGAAAAGGACTCACTGAAACCACACAAACAAACTGCTTTAACAACTATTTGATGACTGGCTGCCTTATGCCATGAGGACAAATGACTGCCCTGCAGAATCATTTAAGAAACTAATAGCAAGAAAGGCTGTGTTTCAAATGGACAGCTAACAATGAATGTAACAAGGAACAGAGAAACTAGGCTGAGAGTACTCCTGAGAAGAAAGCAAGCTGCAGACTTGGAGACTTCAAAGGTGATATAAATAACATCACACCACAATGCTGGCACATCATTCGTTAAAGACAGAAAATGTTATAATAATTCAACATTGAGATTCTTCATCAGAACTCATGAGAACAACACTACGCAAGATTCGAACTGTGACACCCAGAGGCAGTTTGCTGTTAGTTGAAATAGCGTTTAAATTCCACCATAATCAGCTAATACCCGAGTTGGGTTGTGAGGTTTAGCTTGCTTACTTGAGAGGTCTTATTTTGGCTGCTACATGAAATAAAGTTAAGTAATTGTTTCAGCATTTGATTGTGTGATTTCTTAATTAGCCAAATTAGAGGTAGCTTGTATCAATTTACCCACAACAGATGTTTTGTTGCAACTGTATAGAACATTGGTGAGACCACATCTGGAGAACTGTGCCCAGTTTTGGTCTCCTTATTGCAGTATGGATGTTCTGGCCATGGGGGAGAGCAGCAAAGGTTTACTAATTGATTCCTGTCATATCAGGACTGGCATACAAAAGGAGACTAGTTTAGTTAGAACTATAATTGTTGGAGTTAGGAGAATGGGGTGGGGGGAGAAATCTCATGGAAGCTTCTAACATTCTAACAGGATGAGACATATAGAAGAGTAAGAGATTAGGGTTCCTATGGCACAATGGTAGCTTCCCTACCTCTGAGCCAGAAGGCCTGGTTTCAAGTTCCATTTGCTTCAGAGGTATGTCATAACATTTCTGACCAGTTTGATTAAAATGTATTCTGGAAGAGCAAGAGGTGACTTGATTGAAAATAAGCAAGACCCTGAGGGATCTTGACAGTGTTTATGCACAAAGAGTGTTTCCTCTTGTGGGAGATTTTAGAACTAGTTTAAAAATGAGTCAGTCAATTAACACAGGGTCAAGGATATATTTTTCTCTCAAAATGCTGAAAGATCTATGGAATGCTCTTCCTGAAAAGTGGAAACAAAGTCTTTCCATACGTTAAAAGGCAAAAAAAAAAGCATAGACCAACCAGACCATAGGGCTACACTCTCATTAAAGAGACATGACTGGTGGTGGTCTAACCTGATGGTTACCTTTTCAAAAAGACTTGCCAAAATCGTTCTGAAAAAAAAAAATGTTAGTCATAGTCATAGTGAGAGAGACATATAGCACAGAAACAGATCCTTTGGGTCCAACTCGTCCATGCCAGATGAGGGGAATAAGTTGAGAAGGATTGTCCTTCATGGTAACCTCTGCTGGTGTGGGAATTGAACCCATGCTTCACGTTGCATCAAAAATCAGCAATCCAGTAATTGAGGTAACTGCCCAACACCGAAACAGAGGTTGATTCATCTTGATAAGCAATGGGGTAACAAGTTATGACGGGAATATGGAGCAATCAGATCAGTTATAATCTCACTGAATGGCAGAGCAGGCTTAAGGGGCTGAGTTGGCCTACTCTTGCTTCTATAATCCTATCCAAATATGCCACATCCCCTGGATCTCATGTTACAAATCACATATTCAAAAAACTCCATCAGATTTGTCAAACATGGTTTGCCTTTCATAAAACGATGCGGATTCTGCTCGATTTTACTAATATTTAACAATACAATTATCAAATCCTTTATAATGGATTTTAACGTTTCCCTACTTCTGACCTCAAATAAAGTTCTCTATTTTTCCTCTTCCCTTCTCAAATAGAGGGGTTACATTTAATACTTTCCAATCTGTAGGAACTTTCCAGAATTTACAGATGTTTGAAAGATAGCCACAAATGCATCCATTACCTCTACACCCATCTCCGTCAAATCTCTGGGTAGCTCATAT
The DNA here is from genome assembly GCF_037043375.1 of Chiloscyllium plagiosum. Taxonomy (NCBI): domain Eukaryota; kingdom Metazoa; phylum Chordata; class Chondrichthyes; order Orectolobiformes; family Hemiscylliidae; genus Chiloscyllium; species Chiloscyllium plagiosum. The sequence continues at coordinate 42,407,443 of NW_028270164.1, forward strand.
GCTCCAGAAGATTTACAAGCAGGTAAACTTTTCAAATATTCCCTCTTTATTAATACTAGTTTCTATCGATTCGTCAGTTTCCCAAGTCCCCTGGGTGCCAAGTATTTCTGGGAGGTATTCAGTATCTTCCTTCTTGAAAGCAGACATAAGCTCTTTGTTTAATTTACCTTATTCGCCATAAGTTCACATTGTCTTCACCTGTAATAGGCCTATATTTTCCTTTTCACACACCTGAAGAAAATTTTCCAATTCACCTTTAAGTTTTCTGCATTCACTTTCACGTTTCCCTTTCTTTATCACTTTCTTGATTTCCAATGTTAAAATGCCTGAGTTCATGACCAATAGGGCAATTCTTCATTCTGGATAATTGTCTTGCTTGTTACCTATGACAGTTCATACATTCCAGATTCTGAAATGAAGTTTTAGTTTATCATGGTAATAAGGAATTGGCAGTGCGAGAAGCAGTATGAGTAGTATTAGAAAGATTAATTGAGCTTAATATAGATAGATAGATCCCCTGGACCTGATGATCTACATTCCAGATAAACATAGTAATTAGGAGCAGGAATAGACCACTCAGTCCGTTGAGTGTGTACCTTTCTTGAATATATTCAGTGGCTTGGCCATGTTTACTGCATCTGCCATGTGTACCCCCATTAACACAATTTGTCTAAATCATCTTGAAGTCTCCTTGCATTCTTCTCAAAACCTCACCCAGTTTGTCTCATCAGCAAACTTGGAAATATTGCATTTTGTTCCCCAGATCAATTACATATATGAACAGCTGGGTACCAAGCACCGATCCTTGTGATAACCGCGAGTCACTGCCACTCAGAAAGACCCATTTATCTCCCTTCTTTCCTGTTTGCCAAATAATTCTCAATCTATGTCAATATTTTTCCCCGAAGCCATATGCTTTAACTCTGTCCACTCCTTATCAAAAGCCTTCTGAAAATCCATATACATCACATACAGTTCTGTTCTACTATTTACATTTTCAGAAACTCCAGCAGATTTGATCAGCATGATCACCTTTCATAAACTCATGTCCAATCTTGTCCATGCTGTCCAAATGTTCTGATATCACAATTTATATGACAGAAGTGGCCAAAATGCTAGAGCCTAATATTAGGTTAACTGGTGTGTAATTCTGTTCTTTTTCTTTCCCTTCATTTTAAATAATAGACAATAGGTGCTGGAGTAGGCCATTCTGCCCATCGAGCCAGCACCACCATTCATTATGATCATGGCTGATCATCCTCAATCAGTATCATGTTCCTGCCTTATCCCCATAACCCTTGATTCCACTGTCCTTCAGAGTTCTATCCAACTCTTTCTTGAAAGTATCCAGAGACTTGGCCTCCACAGTCTTCTGGGGCAGAGCATTCCATACATCCACCACTCTCTGGGCAAAGATGTTTCTCCTCAACTCTGTTCTAAGTGGCCTATCCTTTATTTTTAAACTGTGTCCTCTGGTTTGGGACTCACCCATCAGCAGAAACATACTTCCTGCCTCCAGAGTGTCCAATCTTTAATAATCTTATAAGTCTCAATCAGATCCACTCTCAGCCTTCTAAACTCAAGCGTATACAAGCCCAGTCGCTCCAATCTTTCAGCGTAAGATAGTCCCGCCATTCCAGGAACTGACTTCGTGAACCTATGCTGCACTCCCTCAATAGCCAGAATGTCTTTCCTCAAATTTGAAGACCAAAACTGTGCACAATATTCCAGGTGCGGTCTAACCAGGGCCCTGTACAGCTGCAGAAGGACCTCTTTGCTTCTATACTCAATCCCTCTTGTAATGAAGGCCAGCATGCTATTAGCTTTCTTCAATGCCTGCTGTACCTGCATGCCTGCTTTCATTGACTGATGTACAAGATCACCTAGATCTCGTTGTACTGTCCCTTTACCTAACTTGACTCCATTAAAGTAGTAATCTGCCTTCCTGTTCTTGCCACCAAAGTGGATAATCACACATTTATCCACATTAATCTGCATCTGCCATGCATCCGTCCACTCACCTAGCCTGTCCAGGTCACCCTGTATTCTCCTAACAGGCAGCACGGTGGCACAGTGGTTAGCAATGCTGCCTCACAGCGCCAGAGACCCGGGTTCAATTCCCACCTCAGGCGACTCTGTGAGGAGTTTGCACATTCTCTGCGTGGGTTTCCTCTGGGTGTTCCGATTTTCTCCCACAATCCAAAAATGTGCAGGTTAGGTGAATTGGCCATGCTAAATTGCCCATAGTGTTGGGTGAAGGGGTAAATGTAGGGGAATGGGTCTGGGTGGGTTGCGGGTCGGTGTGGACTTGTTGGGCTGAAGGGCCTGTTTCCACACTAAGTAATCTAATCCTCTTCTCATTTCACTCTGACCCAGCTTTGTGTCATCAGCAAATTTGTTAATATTACTTTTAATACCTTCATCTATATCATTAATGTACATTGTAGATAGCTGCGGTTCCAGCACTGATCCCTGCGGCACACCACTGGTCACCGCCTGCAATTCTGAAAGGGAGCCGTTTATCACTACTCTTTGTTTCCTATCAGCCAACCAATTTTCAATCCATGTCAATATTTTGCCCCTAATACCATGTGCCCTAATTTTGCTCACTAACCTGCTATGTGGGACTTTATCAAAGGCTTTCTGAAAGTCCAGGTATACTACATCCACTGGATCTCCCTTGTCCATCTTCAAAGTTACATCCTCAAAAAATTCCAGAACATTAGTGAAGCATGATTTTCCCTTCATAAATTCATGCTGACTCTGACCTATCCTCTTATTGCTATCCAGATGTGTTGTAATTTCATCCTTTATAATTGACTCCTGCACTTTTCCCACCACTGAGGTCAGACTAACTGGTCTATAATTCTCTGTTGTCTCTCTCCTGTCTTTCTTAAAATGTGGGACAACATTAGCCACCCTCAAATCCGCAGGAACTGATCCTGAATCTATAGAACATTGGAAAATGATCACCAATGCATCCACAATTTCTAGAGGTTACATTTGCCACTCTTCAATTTATAGGAATATCTCCAAACCATTGATGCATCCAATGTTTTCAGGGCCACTTCCTTTAGCACTCTAGGATTATAGATTATCAGGTTCTGCTGACGAGTCCACTTTAGACACCATTAATTTTCCCAGCACCATTTTCTTACTAAAACTGATTTCCTTAGATACCTTAAATTTCTGGGGCAGGTTACTTAGTTCTGTCTTCACTAAAGAGAGCACAAAGTATGTTCAACTCTTCTGTCATTTCTTTGAACCCCATCATAATTTCCTCAGCTTTTGAGTGGAAGAGACATACATTTGTATTAATCATTTTCCTCTTCACATACTTGTTAGTGTTATGGTCAGTTTCTATGCTCCCTGTAATTTTGCTCTCATACTTTATTTTCCTCAATGATCAAATGCTTTGCCCTGGTTTGCTAAATTTTAAAATACACTCAATTCGTAGACTTGTTGTTTTTCGTGGCAATTTCAGAATGCCTCCTCTTCGGATCAAATTACATCCCCAAGTTCTTTTGTAAGCCAAGGTTGAGCCACATTTCCTCTTTTTCTGTATCAGACAGGAATGAATAATTGTTGTGATTCATCTACACGTTCTTTAAATGTGAACCACTGCCTTCTCATCATCAACCTCTAACAAGGTTTCCCAATCCATCCTTGCCAATTTATGCCACATACTCTTAGTTCCAATGTTTAGATTCAAAACACTCTTTTCAGATTAAACTACTTCACTTCCCATCTTATATTAGTTCAAGTTTTATGATAGCTACTCCCCCAATGGACCCTGCGCAAGAAAAGTGTTAATTAATTCTCTCTCATTGCACACTACCTTGTCTAGCATAACTGGTTCTCTGCTTGTTTTCTCATTGTATTGATCTAAAATGACTGTCACGTACATACTCCAGAAAATCCTCCTCCACAATACCACTGCTATTTTGGTTTGTCCAATTTATATGTAAATTAACATCACTCATAAGTTGTACTCTTATCACACGTATCTCTGATTTCTTGTTTAATGCTTTTCCTTTTATATCTACTCATGTTTGGGGGCCAACAGACATCCTCAGCAATGGTTTCTGCCACTTGATGTTTCTCATCTCCACACATACAGATTCCACATGATTATTTTCTGATCTAACATTCTTCTGCACTACTGCATCAATTTTCTCCTTTCCATTTTTGTCCGCCTTTCCTAAGTAATCAGTACCCCTGGAAATTCATTTCCAATCCTTGGTAACCCGTGCAGCCATGTCTCTGTAATCGCAACCATATCATATCCTCAAGTGTTAAAGAAAGCTGGATGCAGGACATTGGCTATCACCTCTCAAAATTCGATAAACGCTGTAATGGTCCCTGAAGATCTGAAGGTGACAACTATAACTATGGAGAGAGAAAATAGGGAACTGGTGATCCATTAGCCTAACATCAGTTGCAGTTAAAATGCTGGATTCTATACTAAGGGATGTGACAGGAATTTAGGAAAATAATTACAGGTTTCGAGGGCAGCATGGGTTATAAAAGAAAATCACAACTTTTTTGAGGATGTTAACTCGTAGAATATGTAGAGGAGCCAGGAAATGCGGTATATTTAGCTTTTCAGAAAGCCTTCACTAAGATCCCAATCAAAATAGAGCACTTTGTATTTACTGACATGGATTAAAAACTGGTTAACAGGCTGAACTCAAAGAGTATAAATAAATGGATTATTGTCAGGTTGGCAACTTGTGAGGATGTAGCAAAGACACTGCTGGCAGATTTGAAAAGGCCAAGCTAGTGAGAAAAAAAAAATGTCAGATGAAGAAATGTGTAGTTATCCAATTTAGTACAAAAGTATTTTTTAAATGGTAAGAGGCTGAGGTGTGTTGAACTTCAAAAGTGTTATGAAGATGTGGGTGAACTATATCTTTTAAGAGTTAAAAGCTGGCAGTAACAGCACCAAGTGTTCTCAATAAGACACAATGTAACATGTGCTCCAGCTACTGGAGTAGCTGGTTGCCTGGAAACATCAAAAAACATATTTGAATTAGGCCAATCGGTTTAAATTATTCCCCCCAAAAAATACCAACTTCCCATCCAGTTTGAATTGAGTATATTGACAATCTTAAAAGCCAATGACTCAATCCGATGGTCTGGGGTATAAGACCAGGGGGAAAAAAATTAAACAGTTGGAAGGAGAACTGCCAAGCCACGGGGGTAAAAGACTGCCTGAAAAATAGCTCTCTTAAAAGTACCTTTTTCAATCAGTAACCTGTGAAACAGATTTCCTAAGAAGAAAAGACAACACAGGAAGATCCAAATGTAAGAACCAAAAGCTGCCTAGTTTTGAGATAAGAAATGTGGTTTTGTAAATCTTAATTGAGAGTTTTAGCAGACTAGTATTATCGAAGGGAAGGTAAAAGATAGGTTCGAGTAAGGACTTGTAAATGGTTGTTAGTTAATTATTCTCTGTTATACTTTAAGAAATAAAGTTGTTAACTTTTAAATAGTTCTTGGCCACTTGAATTTTTACAGATTACTGCACAGGATAAATCTTTTCTGTTTTGCTGGTTTTAAATTAAACAGGAGAGTTTACCCCGTGTTGTAACAAAAGGGTCATGGGCCCTTGTTTGTGAGTCACTGAAAGTTAACATGCAGGTACAGCTAGCAATTAAGAAGGCAAATTGTATGTTAGCCTTTATTATATAAGGATTCAAATATGGAAATGAAGATTTCTCACTGCAATTATATAGAACCTTGGTGAGATCATGCTGTGTGCAGTTTTTGTCTCCTTACCTATATATATCCTTACAAATACATACTTGCCATAGAGGGAATCCAATAGGTTCTAATCCCCAGGAAGGAGAAATTTTCTTATGAACAGAAGTGAAATAGACTGGGCCTATACTTGGCTGGCATTTGGAAGAATGAGAGGTGATTCCATCCAAATATTGAAAATTCTTAGAGATTAGACATAGGAAGAACGTTTCCTCTGGCTAGGATCTAGAACCAGGCAACAAAATTTCAAAATAGAGGCAGGCAATTCAGGAATGAAATTAGGCTTAATTACTTCACTCAGAAGTGAGTGAAATCTTTAGAATTCTCTGCTCCAGAAAGTAATGGAGGCAATCACTGAGTATGTTCAAGACAGAGGTTGATAATTTCTTATACATTAAAAATATCAAGGTATTCAAAATCAAGTCAACAACCTCACATCAAGGATAATGCAGGAAAATGACATTGAATGTGGTGAGCTACAATCTCATTGAATGTTGGACTGGGCTTGAATGACTTACTCTTATGTTAGCATATCCAAGTTTTGAAACAAAAAAATGTAATGAGGTTTTTCTCAACTCTGTCTAATCCTTCTACCAATTACTTCTAAAAAAGCCCCTGCTTATTGGTCTCTCCAAGAACAGAAATGGGTCTTTCCATTATACATCGGGCCCTAAAATTATCAATACACCAATTAAAACTCTTCAGGTTTTCCACATTGCCAGGAATGGAAAATCTGAACAATGTCCTCATTAATTTCTTCTGAAAAGCACATATGATAGTGAATGTTTGATGATATTCTTTCCCAATGACAATGGTAATAGCATTCAGCATTACACCTGTTAAGATCCAATTCATGTTCACTCACCAGGACTGGCTGAATAATTTGCATGACATACATTCTGCTTCCATCTATCTGGTGATTTACTATGCGACTGTCTCACTCTCTCATACATATATACACACATTGGAAAAAAATTAAAAATATGATCTTTTTGTGTTGTTTTCTTTTACAGCTCTGGTTAGAATACTTATGCAATTTTTTAAAGCGATCATATTTCAATTATGCAAAGTCAGGTTTAGAATGTAAATTATGTATTTTAATCTGCTCACAAATTTCTAAGCATGAACAAAAGTCACAATGGATTAAAAACATTGTGGTCTTGTTCTGGGTTAGAAGTTTGAGTCTGAGTTACATACTATGAATCCGAAATTCTTATCCAATTTAACTCTTGACTGGATGCTTTCCCAATGGTCAGACTGACAAACCTCCCTCAATAAATAAAACTCATCAGTATACCAGCTGATCATTCAACTTATTGTTGTTTGTGGAGTGCAGCTGAGTGTGCAAAATAGTTGCTATACTTGATTAAATGATGTGGAGGTGCTGGTGTTTGGACTGGGGCGGACAAAGTTAAAAATCACACAACACCAGGTTATAGTCCAACCGGTTTATTTGGAAGCACTAGCTTTCAGAGCACTGCTCCTTCATCAGATGGTTGTGGAGTCATAGCAGTTTAAAATAATTTATTATCTGACAAACACAAAGGAAGAGTCTGTATTGTTTCTATGTTACAAATCAAATCCATAAACTGTGACCTTTAGTTTTTTTTAAATGGCTCTATGGTGGCACCAAAGAAAAACCACAGAATTCGCCACAAATACTAGTCCTGTACTCAAAGCTCTGCTCTAGCCATTTTCAAGTAGTGGAATATCCCGAATGGTCTTGACAGGTGGAGGTGGAAAGGACGTTTTCTCTGCTGAGTCAGTCCAGAACTAGGGCACAATGTTAAAATCAAGGGTCATCCTTGTAAGACACAGACGAGGAGAATTATTTTTTCCCCTGAGGGTTGTGCGACAGTTTATCAGTGTCTCAGAAGACAGCGATTCATACGCTTTTAAAGCATAGGTAGATTGATTTCCTTACCTAACATGAATTCAAGGTCATTGCGGGTATATGAAAATGTGAATTCCAAATACAAACAGATCAACCATAATCTTACTGAATGATAGAACAGGGCCAGAGGGGTCAAATAGTCTACTTTTGCTCCAATTTTTTATGTTCATATGTCTAAATGCAAGTAAAAGTTTTGTTATATCTTACTATAGACAAATGTCTGGATAAACATCTATACCCCAGCAAGGTTCCTTTATATTCTACAAGCTGCCTTACTGAAAGTTCAAGCATGTGTTTTTTCCAACCATTCACTAGGGAAACCTTGGCCAGCTCAAACATCATCCTTTGCAACCTGAACGTGAAAAAATTTCAACAGTGCCACTTTCTATCAGCAGTTCACCTCTTATAAAGCAACAGCTTAAATTATGCATACCTGAACAAGTTCAATATTAGTTAAAAATATGCACAAAAATTACTGGGGTTGCCATTGGTGAGTCATGCCTTTGCATGCTGCAATGACTCCTAGGTTAAACTGCACCTAATGCTACGCATATTAATTTGACCTCTGTGACAGAACTTGAACAAAATTTAAACAAAGTTTTACAGATATTGAATCATAACTGGCAAGCTTATAACATATGAACTATATACTCTTCCATGTACACATCAATGCTGCAAGTCTTGGAACAACATTCATCATTAAAACACAAACTTGACAGAGCAGAAAGGTGTGGGAAGATGGATTGTGAATGAAAGTGACATTTAATCACTATTTATGAACTTGTAGTAGACTGAATGCACAAATAGGAGAAAGTGAGGACTGTAACTGCTGGAGATCAGAGTCGAGAGTTTGGTGCTGGAAAAGTGCAGCCAGTCGGACAGCATCAGAGGAGCAGGAGAATGGATGTTTCGGGCAAAAGCCCTTCACCCTGAAATGTCGATTCTCCTGTTCCTCGGATGTTGCCTGACAGGCTGCGCTTTTCCAGCAGCACATCTTGACTCTGAATGCATAAATAGTTTATTTTGGAATTATAACCTGAAATGATTCAGCTACACTCTTATTTAGCATCACTCCAGAACGCATCAAAGCAAGACAAGCATTGGAGTAAATATTGTCATGGGATCAGAATAGAACCTAAGTTTACAAAAAGAACAAGCAGATATCCTCTTACCAAGATGGTAAACCATAAAATGTAATAATATGCATTTATATTGTATATTTGTCTTAATAAAAGTATGCTAAGATGATTTCTAAAGGCTTTATAACAAACTATAAAAACTCCAAGCCAAGAGGTAGGTTTAAAGGAGGCTCCTGGGAAAAAAAATTAGAGATAGAGAATTCTAGAGATTAGAGCCAAGGCAGCTGAAGGCACAAAAACCAATGACAGACTTAATTAAAATTAGAGATGTTCAAAAGCCTCAATTAAAGACACACAAATATCTTGGAGGGTAGGTGGGCGGCACGGTGGCACAGTGGTTAGCACTGCTGCCTCACAGCACCAGAGACCCGGGTTCAATTCCCGCCTCAGGCGACTGACTGTGTGGAGTTTGCACATTCTCCCCGTGTCTGCGTGGGTTTCCTCCGGGTGCTCCGGTTTCCTCCCACAGTCCAAAGATGTGCAGGTTAGGTGAATTGGCCATGCTAAATTGCCCGTAGTGTTAGGTAAGGGGTAAATGTAGGGGTGGGTTGCGCTTCGGCGGGGCGGTGTGGACTTGTTGGGCCGAAGGGCCTGTTTCCACACTGTAAGTAATCTAATCTAATCTAATCTAATCTAATAACTGGAGGTGATAGAAATTTGATAACAAGAATGAGAATATTAAGTTGCCGTTCTGAGGAAAGGTCACTAGACACCAAGCATTAACAGACTTCTCTCCACAGATGCTGCCAGACCTGCTAAGCTTTTCCACTATTTCTGTTTCTGATTTACAGTATCTGCAGTTCTTTCGGCTTTTATTAAAATTAAGGCAATATTTAACCATGAATTAATATAGGGCAGTGAACACAAGGGTAATAGATGAATTTGATGAGAGTTGGGTCTAGCCAACAGAGCTTAGAACTCAATTTTATGTAGGGTATTTGGGGAAAGGCTGGCTAAATTGCATGAGAATAGTCAGGTCTGGATATAACAAAGGCATCAAGGAAGGTTTCAGCAGAAAAGCTCAGGCAGGAGTAGAAATTGGCAAAGTCATGGAAAGGGAAATATGTGCTTTTCGTGACCACACAGATATGTAGTTGACAGCTCATCTCAATGTCAAGTATGACCTTGAGGTTGCAAATAACTTCAGCATATTTGGGACGGCATAGTGGCTCAGTGGTTAGACTGCTGCCTCACAGTGCCAGGAACCCAGGTTCGATTCCAGCCTCAAGCGACTGTCTGTGTGGGTTTCCCCCGGGTGCTGTGGTTTCCTCCCACAATCCAAAGAAGTGCAGGGTTAGGTGAATTGGTAGTGCTAAGTTGTCCATAGTGCTCAGGGATGCATAGGATAGGTACATTAGTCAGGGGAATGGGTCTGAATGGGTTGCTCTTTGTACTGTCGGTGTGGACTTATTGGGCTGAAGGGCCTGTTTCCACCCTGTAGGGATTCTATGATTCATATTGTCAAGAAAAGGAACAAATGTGATCGTATGCAGGGTGTCAGCAGTAGACATGTAGAAATTATGTATTTTCAGATGATGTCATCAATGATTTCAGCATGTCAGATGAAAAATGGGTGCAGTCTAAGATAAAATGCTCAAGGGACACCAAAGGCAACTGTGTAGGAATGGGTTTTAACTTTGTGGCCCAATTCCTATGAGGTAGTATGTGAGTTACAGAAATGCTGCCAATGCTTGAGTACCCACATGCCCCTCTTACACTAGTATATTCAAGAAGAAGAAGAAAGGAATAATGTAGTATGAAGTAAATGCTTGCTGAGTTAAAATCGGAATGCCACTTATACATAAGCACAACTTTCATAAATTAAAGTTTGATGAAACAGATGATGTCACAGAAGCTTTAATAATTCAGTGCTGAATATTGTATTGCCGTGATATACATGCAGATCCAGGTTTATAGTCGATCTCACCAGACAAGTGCAAATAGCTTAGATGTAACACAGTAATGTACACCAAATTTGTTTAGATTTGTTTCAAATTCCAAATCATAATCTGTCACTTCATGAAAGACTAGGTTTAAATGTTAAAATTCAATCTAAGTTGTAACTTCCTTACTAAGTATTAGTAGTTTTATTGCCTTAAATTTCAAAGCCTAGTTTGTTGTTAGATTTAAAAATTCACTAAAAAAAAATGGCAGCAACATTTTCAACACCAATGGTAAAATGCAGACTTCCAACTCTTTGTTCTATTACATGGAGGAAAGCAACAGATTTGCTGACTCAAGAATTTCTTTTGTTTACAAAACATGCTTGTGAATTTTTAAGCCACATTTATCTTTTGAATGTATGAAACAGTAGCTAAATATGTAACAGGAGGACCACTGAAGTGGCAGACAATTTAATGCCTATTGCTCACTGAAACTTGCAGCAAGAGGATTTGTCTGATCTGGAAAGGCAACTGAATTTACTCCCTTTACTCAGCTTAATCTTAAAAAAAACACCAGAAACTATTGATTTAGAGGTTAAACCTTTTACAGATTTCACTGAAAATGTATTTTTCTCGGAATGAAGAACATTTTACTTTCTGATCAACATCTCTCAATTTGGCTTAACTAGTGCAAAGATCAGATAAAGATAGTAATGGTTTTTCTTGACTTTCACAAAATGGGAATGTGAATGCTGCAATGCACAGCTTGATATTAGATATCAACTTATTTTTGTATAACCAATGTTGTAAAACAATCTCCTAATACCTCTCCCAGAAAGCCAAAATAAACCCTTTACTGTTGACTTATTAGTGCTGCTGCAATTGTTTAAGTTATTGTGCATCAAACAGAAAAACAATGAACTTTTTACAAAAAGTTTAGCCATCGCTAATTATTAATATGGAGAGAAAAATCAGTAGTGGTCTCTGCATACTTAAACAAAAATAGAAATTGCTGGAAAACCTCAGCAAGTCTGGCAGCATCTGTGGAGAGAAATCAAAGGTAACGTTTCCAATTGAGTGACCCTTCCTCAGAACTCTGATTTCTCTCCACAGATGCTGCCAGACCTGCTGAGCTTTTCCAGCAACGTCTGTTTTGTTTCTGATTTACAGCATTCCCAGTTCTTTCAGTTTTTATTTAGGATTTGATGTTTATTAGTCTAAAATCAGATCACCATCTTACAAACAAAACCTGAGATTTTGCCCTTTCTTCAGAACTGGTGTGTTCCTAAGTAACTACCATGAAGACATCAGTTCTCCTTTGAAAGCTTAGATCCAGATATTTTTATAAAGGAAAACCTATGATCAGTTTAAAACAAAGAAAGCCTGGAACATACATTTGTGAAAGACTTACATCTCCGAGTCATCTAAAATCCTGTATATAATGCATGGTGAGAAATAGTGACTGCAATTTTTTTTCAAATGATTGTGTTCTTGAGAGGAGGGAAGAGAACCATATTAGCAGAGCAGTGAGAGTGAAGTATGAATTTATTCTGAGGAAGAGTCGCTGGACCCGAAATGTTAACTGATTTCTCTCCACAGATGGTTGCAGACCTGCTGAGCTTTTCCAATTTTTGCTTTTGTTTGTGAAACATGAATGTACATGTGTTTAATCTCTCCAGACAATGGAGAAAGTTTAACTTTATAGAATAAATCTGGTTAACACCATCTTATTTTTAACCAAGCTCTCTTCACGAATCAATAGATGATCCATCATTATCAGAAAAAGCAAAGATACCTGGGGATGCTGGCAAAAAAGTTAATGACAACCACTTTATTGCTTCACCGTGACTTTTAAAATCTTGGTTTAATTACTTTTGAACGCAGTACAGAAGTACTACTACAGTCTTCCAGGGGATAAGATTATGAACGAGAGAATCAATTTCAACCTTTATTTCCAAACCATTAATTGAATGCTTGACGGGAACGTATCACAAATGTAAATTGAGCAAAAAAATAAAGATATAAATTACAATTAACTAAAAAAAGCATAGATGGGCGCACTTACCATGAAGCGCACATCATCAAACCCACTCAGCACCAGTTTACTTTCATACTGTTGCATCCCAATCGATTCAAGCCACTGGCCGACACTCTGCTCCAGCATCCTTGAACCTGTTGAGAGATTGATCGGCAAACGCTTGAGCAAGGAAAAACCATTCAGGCGGTAACAGCGGCACTCCGAGGACGATATATGACACTGCCACATCATTATCCCTCACAATGTGTTGGGGCAACTAATCCAAGCAAAATGCCCTTAAATGTAGCTCCTCACAGGTGTTGATCCAAATTCAAGAAATATTTAAAAGCCTGAATTAATAATCAGACTTCAGGGATATCAATTTTTCCAACTTTGTATAGATCTTTGTAATCCAGAATGATAGCCATGCGGAAGGGTTGTCAAATAACCCAAAGTCTCTTATGTCCCCACTAGTTAACTTATTTGAATTAAATATACAGTATGCAGCATATGAGAGCTGCTGCTTCTGCACTCGAGCCAAGTAAAGCAGCTGCACTCGCTGCCTCTATTCCGATGTTAATAATACAGCAGGGAACTGAGCTTCCAATTCAGTCCTAATGATCAGCTCTTCATGCTGCAGCAGTGCTCATTGTCTGCCAGCTGAGCTCCTTGCTCGGTCCCTTCACACTATTATCACCCTATCCTCCCTCCTCCCCCTCTGAGCTCCTAGCACTGATTAGAATACACCATCAACCATTCAATAGCATGAACAGCTTAGGACTGTGTCAGGAGAAATGAGGCAACTTCAGAAGGAATGAAAAAAAGCTCAAACTCTGGTTGTTTATTGCTGCAAAGTGCATTTTTTTTAAACATAACTCTTAACTGCTGGGAACGTGAAGTGTGGACTTCAGCAAGAAACAAAGGGTTTTGCAAGAGAAAGTTAAAATCAAAATCTGTGTTGTTTCCTCTGAAATGTTTCCTTCCATCACATTGCCTGATGTCCCGACCTGATTGATTTATGTGAATATAATTGCTTTCCACTAAGGAAGTGCAACAACTCAGGAATACAAATTAAAGTAAATGAATGCATGACTGCGATGAATTTGCTTATCTTTGCTAAACTGACAAAGGATGATATATTTGCAAAATCAGCTACAAAGCTCACTAAGTCAGATTTTTTTTGACTGGACTAGGACTTCAAATATAATGCAGTGGGATGCAGTAGAGGAGGAGGAGTGGGGGACAAGAGTGAGAGGAAAGGGACAGCTAGAGATGGTGAGCAAAAAAATAGGAGCAACACAGCAGATAATGGAGGGATGAGGAGAGATAGGGATAAGAGAAATGATGGGGGGGGGGTTAGAAAGGTGTTACGGGAGCAGAGGAAGAAAGGAGTGAGATGTGGGGAGCACAGGAGGCACTGAAGGGTGCAAACTGATGGAGAATAAGATGACAGGAAAGGAACTAGATGGCAGAGAAAGTGGGGCATGTGGTTCTGCAATGAAAAAGAAGAGGGGCTGAGAGATGTGGGACATAGGGATTCTTGTAGAGTTGGAGTTGAGTGGAGTGGGGAAGGAGTGGAAAGGATGTAGTAATGGATAGTGAGGGCAGGAGGGGTCAGAGGGTGGTTGGGAGAAGTGGGTAGCTCGGAGGCAGCATACAAGAATGGAGTGGTAGGAAAAAGGAAGGAGGAACGGTGCAAGGGTCGATTGGGTGGACAGTTTGGGAGGAAAGAATAAGGGAGGTTGTAGTTGAGAGGGAGCAAATTGATGGGAATGTTGTAGAGGAGGAAGAAGTCAGGAAGGGAAGGTCGGAAAAAGGGAGCTAGAGTGAGTGGTGGAAGGTTGGGTCAAAGAGAGGTGGTGATGGAAGCTCAGCCACAGAAGCAATGGGAGGGGAGCAGACAAAACCTCAGTGAATGACAGTAATGGAGCGTCCTGATAAAAGCTCGAGGTCAGCTGCAGCAACAGCTAAACTTCAACAGGAACCCCATTAGAATTCAAAATGGCGGAAAAAAGTGACCGCAGCACAAAATTAAGAGCTGAATGGTCGGTCCCTTCTTAATGCGTTTACAAGTTTTACTGTAGTAGACATACGAGCGGTAAGGTTAACACAGGGGCACATACAAACAAATTTTATTTACAAATTAAATGAATAAAATACCTAAATAATTAACTAAAATCTCATTAAGGATGTTAGCACAAGCAGTGGGTCGAAGCTATGTTATGTGGTAGTTCAAGGATAACATTTTGATGTGGGCAAACATAAACACAGCTATTCAAACACTTCTTACAGATAATAGCTTCGGCTCAGAGTTTAATGAACTAAAGGCACTGCAATGCATCGGGGAGGGGGGGGGGGGTGTGGGGGAAAAGGAGCTTATCCAGAAACTTAGTGACAGAAGGCACTCTAGGCAGAGAAGAGTGGGGGGGAAGAAAGGGGAAAGGAGTGGGGGGGAAGAAAGGGGAAAGGAGTGGGGGGGAAGAAAGGGGAAAGGAGTGGGGGGGAAGAAAGGGGAAAGGAGTGGGGGGGAAGAAAGGGGAAAGGAGTGGGGGGGAAGAAGGGGGAAAGGAGTGGGGGGAGAAGATGACGAGTGGAGACAGGGGGGGGAAGAGCGCAAAAAGGGGGGAGCGCAAAAAGGGGGGGGGGCGGCGCAAAAAGGGGGGGCGGCGCAAAAATGGGGGGGCGCAAAAAGGGAAGCGCGAAAAGGGGGGGGAGAAGCGCGAAAAGGGGGGGGGGAAGCGCGAAAAGGGGGGGGGAAGCGCGAAAAGGGGGGGGGAAGCGCGAAAAGGGGGGGGGGAAGCGCACGGGGGGGGGGGGGAAGCGCACGGGGGGGGGAAGCGCACGGGGGGGAGGAAGCGCACAGGGGGGGGGGGAAGCGCACGGGGGGGGGGAAGCGCACGGGGGGGGGGGGGAAGCGCACAGGGGGGGGGGAAGCGCACAGGGGGGGGGGAAGCGCACGGGGGGGGGGGAAGCGCACGGGGGGGGGGGAAGCGCACGGGGGGGGGGGGGGAAGCGCACGGGGGGGGGGGAAGCGCACGGGGGGGGGGGGGAAGCGCACGGGGGGGGGGGGAGCGCACGGGGGGGGGGGGAAGCGCACGGGGAGGGGAAGCGCACGGGGGAGGGGAAGCACACGGGGGGAAGCGCACAGCGGGGTGAGGGAAGGGGGAGGGAAGGGGGGGGGGGGGGGGGGGGGGGAAGCAGGGAGGGGGCCGGGGGAAGCAGGGAGGGGACGAACCTGGAGCCGGGGCGGTGGAAGGGCAGGGGGAGGGGGGGGGGGGGGGGAGGGGGGGCAGAACCAGGCGCCGGCTGGGGGGGGGGGGGGGGGGGGGGGGGGAGAAGCGGGAGCCGGGCGGGGAAGAAGCGGGAGCCGGGCGGGGAAGAAGCGGGAGCCGGGCGGGGAAGAAGCGGGAGCCGGGCGGGGAAGAAGCGGGAGCCGGGCGGGGAAGAAGCGGGAGCCGGGGGGGCGAACAGGGAGCGGGGAGGGGGTGGCGAACAGGGAGCGGGGAGGGGGGGGCGAACAGGGAGCGGGGAGGGGGGGGGCGAACAGGGAGCGGGGAGGGGGGGGCGAACAGGGAGCGGGGAGCGAACAGGGAGCGGGGAGGGGGGGGGCGAACAGGGAGCGTGGAGGGGGGGCGAACAGGGAGCGGGGAGGGGGGGGGGGCGAACAGGGAGCGGGGAGGGGGGGGGCGAACAGGGAGCGGGGAGGGGGGGGCGAACAGGGAGCGGGGAGGGGGGGGCGAACAGGGAGCGGGGAGGGGGGGGCGAACAGGGAGCGGGGAGGGGGGGGGCGAACAGGGAGCGGGGAGGGGGGGGGCGAACAGGGAGCGGGGAGGGGGGGGCGAACAGGGAGCGGGGAGGGGGGGCGAACAGGGAGCGGGGAGGGGGGGGCGAACAGGGAGCGGGGAGGGGGGGGCGAACAGGGAGCGGGGAGGGGGGGCGAACAGGGAGGGGGGAGGGGGGGGCGAACAGGGAGGGGGGGGCGAACAGGGAGCAGGGAGCGAACAGGGAGCGGGGAGGGGGGGGCGAACAGGGAGCGGGGAGCGAACAGGGAGCGGGGAGGGGGGGGGGGCGAACAGGGAGCGGGGAGGGGGGGGCGAACAGGGAGCGGGGAGTGGGGGCGAACAGGGAGCGGGGAGTGGGGGCGAACAGGGAGCGGGGAGTGGGGGGGGCGAACAGGGAGCGGGGGGCGAACAGGGAGCGGGGGGCGAACAGGGAGCGGGGAGGGGTAGGCGAACAGGGAGGGGTAGGCGAACAGGGAGCAGGGAGCGAACAGGGAGCGGGGAGGGGGGGGCGAACAGGGAGCGGGGAGGGGGGGGCGAACAGGGAGCGGGGAGGGGGGGGGGCGAACAGGGAGCGGGGAGCGAACAGGGAGCGGGGAGGGGGGGGCGAACAGGGAGCGGGGAGGGGGGGGCGAACAGGGAGCGGGGAGCGAACCGGGAGCGGGGAGGGGGGGGCGAACAGGGAGCGGGGAGGGGGGGGCGAACAGGGAGCGGGGAGGGGGGGGCGAACAGGGAGCGGGGAGGGGGGGGCGAACAGGGAGCGGGGAGGGGGGGGCGAACAGGGAGCGGGGAGGGGGGGGGCGAACAGGGAGCGGGGAGGGGGGGGGCGAACAGGGAGCGGGGAGGGGGGGGCGAACAGGGAGCGGGGAGGGGGGGCGAACAGGGAGCGGGGAGGGGGGGGCGAACAGGGAGCGGGGAGGGGGGGGCGAACAGGGAGCGGGGAGGGGGGGCGAACAGGGAGGGGGGAGGGGGGGGCGAACAGGGAGGGGGGGGCGAACAGGGAGCAGGGAGCGAACAGGGAGCGGGGAGGGGGGGGCGAACAGGGAGCGGGGAGCGAACAGGGAGCGGGGAGGGGGGGGGGGCGAACAGGGAGCGGGGAGGGGGGGGCGAACAGGGAGCGGGGAGTGGGGGCGAACAGGGAGCGGGGAGTGGGGGCGAACAGGGAGCGGGGAGTGGGGGGGGCGAACAGGGAGCGGGGGGCGAACAGGGAGCGGGGGGCGAACAGGGAGCGGGGAGGGGTAGGCGAACAGGGAGGGGTAGGCGAACAGGGAGCAGGGAGCGAACAGGGAGCGGGGAGGGGGGGGCGAACAGGGAGCGGGGAGGGGGGGGCGAACAGGGAGCGGGGAGCGAACAGGGAGCGGGGAGGGGGGGGGGGAACAGGGAGCGGGGAGGGGGGGGCGAACAGGGAGCGGGGAGGGGGGGGCGAACAGGGAGCGGGGAGGGGGGGGCGAACAGGGAGCGGGGAGGGGGGGGGGCGAACAGGGAGCGGGGAGCGAACAGGGAGCGGGGAGGGGGGGGCGAACAGGGAGCGGGGAGGGGGGGGCGAACAGGGAGCGGGGAGCGAACCGGGAGCGGGGAGGGGGGGGCGAACAGGGAGCGGGGAGGGGGGGGTGGAGCGGGGGCGAACAGGGAGCGGGGAGGGGGGGGGCGAACAGGGAGCGGGGACTGGGGGGCCGAACAGAGAGCAGGGAGTGGGGGCGAACAGGGAGCGGGGAGGGGGGGGCGAACAGGGAGCGGGGACTGGGGGGCCGAACAGAGAGCAGGGAGTGGGGGCGAACAGGGAGCGGGGAGGGGGGGGCGAACAGGGAGCGGGGAGGGGGGGGCGAACAGGGAGCGGGGAGGGGGGGGCGAACAGGGAGCGGGGAGGGGGGGGCGAACAGGGAGCGGGGAGCGAACAGGGAGCGGGGAGGGGGGGGCGAACAGGGAGCGGGGAGGGGGGGGCGAACAGGGAGCGGGGAGGGGGGGGCGAACAGGGAGCGGGGAGGGGGGGGCGAACAGGGAGCGGGGAGGGGGGGGCGAACAGGGAGCGGGGAGGGGGGGGCGAACAGGGAGCGGGGAGGGGGGGGCGAACAGGGAGCGGGGAGGGGGGGGCGAACAGGGAGCGGGGAGGGGGGGGGCGAACAGGGAGCGGGGAGGGGGGGGCGAACAGGGTGCAGGGTGGGGAGGGGCGAACAGGGAGCAGGGGGGGGAGGGGGGGCGAACAGAGAGCGGGGAGGGGGTGCGAACTGGGAACGGGGAAGGTGGGGGGGTGGGGCGAACCGGGAGCGGGGAAGGGGGGGCGAACCGGGAGGGGGACGAACAGGGAGCGGGGAGGGGGACGAACAGGGAGCGGGGAGGGGGACGAACAGGGAGCGGGGAGGGGGACGAACAGGGAGCGGGGAGGGGGACGAACAGGGAGCGGGGAGGGGGACGAACAGGGAGCGGGGAGGGGGACAAACAGGGAGCGGGGAGGGGGACAAACAGGGAGCGGGGAGGGGGGACTATTGCATTAATATGGAACAGAATATTCATTTCGTTCCAAATAAACTGCATACACTTCCACATCAGAAGATTGAACTGAGCTTATATTTGGCAAATTAAAATCATGTATATTTAATGTTTTTCTTTTGGCCGTCGTTGTTTGGACTCCAATGACCATATAATGTAAAGATGAACTCAATACTTCTGTCACACATCTTTGGGATGAAGTACAGGATTCTAGGGGTTTTTTTTTCTACTGGCACTGCTTCGGAACCCTAGACTCACCAATGACAAGCTGGTAATCTTAAAGCCAGTAAAGGTGCATTTAAGGTTATTAAAAATCCTTTCCATTCCCCAATAGCAACACAAAATTCTTTCAAGTTATTATTTTATCACAAAACCTCACATTTCTTGTTCCAAATCTGTAGTTATGGATACCCTTCTTATTCAGTAGGATAAGAGTTAAACACAAGCTCAAAGATAAATAATCTCAGCAATCGTTTCTAACTTTTGTTTCTTGGTTGAGTAGAGATTTACATTCAATCATAGCTTTTCAACTTATGTTCTAGAATGATGTATTTTGGATTAAAAATGAACTTTCCACAAGCTTTATATCGACTCTCAAAGATAAAGCCTGTATTGCACCAAATCTCCCTACAGGATCTAAATGTTTTGTTCAGTACTGTTATGGCCACAGGCACATTCAGTTGTTTCTTTACAAAATGTCAGCTATTTTAAACCAGCAATGTGATTTTTTTTCTTTAATCATGAAGCATATTCACTAGTTACCTTACAAGATATCTAATTTGGTTTTAAAGACAACCAGTATAACATAAAATGATTTCTATGCAAATTTCAATTTATTCATCCATATAGATAACATGTTTCTAAACTGATTACCTGAAGCATTCTGTCGTTCTTTTCTGAAGTCACTGTCAATCCCTGCACCAATGGAACTCATTATTTTTTCAATCTAGGGAAAAAAAACGAACGGTTAGGATACTGATTGTTTGACAACGGTGCATCTCTTTGCTAATTTTGGTTCTTCCAAGTGAACACCAACATCAAGCGCAAGCCAAATTTAAGCAAGTCACGGCACCAGTTAAAGCCCAATTCAACCTTACTGATAGATTTGCTTCAACAGACCACCATTGAAAAAAAACACACACATGCACATTCACGAATGATAGAAACGGATGCAGACCAGTCTAGCAGCAAGTGTTGATTAGCATTGACAGGCATATCGTTTCCTTGTTTACAAAGGTTCAAAATCCCTCACACCATTCTACAAGTAAATTCACAATAAAGAAAATCTTACACTGCACACAGACTTAGATCTGTGAGGATTAGATACTGGAAGTACAGGTTTCTGCTGTGAGAGATGAAATAAATGCACTGTAATGAAGTAAACCACAATCACAGAAGACAAGTTATCATATTACAAATATAACCTTGACTTCATAATCTAACTCATTTATCACACATCTTCGTTCTCCACAAATAAGCTGTGAACAGGAAAAATGCTATCTGCAAGGTCAAATATTAAGCTGCTGAATTCAAAGATTAACTAGCAAATCCAAGTGTGAATAAAGGACATTTGCATATCACACCAGTTCTCTCAGTGAGTATCAGACACTTTCAAGATGACATTTCTCAATTTGACATTCTATACACATAAACCATTGGAGACTCAATATTTTACTCTGCACAAGCACCAATTCTTAATAGGTTGGTTTAGGTTGTTTTAACTCATTTTGAGAACCAACAACACAAAATTTATCCGCATATGCTGAAATGAAGAAAATTCAGGCAATCACAAAAAAGAATGATTAAGCTTGAATCATCAAAAATCTATATTACTTGACTTCACAGTGGTTAAAAAAAAAGACATAACGGAGGGGGAAAATGATTACAGAGACTGATTAAATGATTAAGAACTCTGCCAGAATGACAACTGTAATTATATTTTAATAAACACACCAAACAAACATTCTCAGCATACTTCTGTATGAATAAATAGATATTAGTTACAAGAAAAAGAAATCTGTACTGTAATTCATACTTTTTATGAAATAAATTGGTGATACTCTATTTTCTAACATTCATGGTATGTCTTTATATCGTCTTATATAATGCACTTGAGACTTTGTTTTGTTAATGGCGTTCCAATCAGAAAGGAACGTGGCCTATCATCATCTGTGAGAAATAAACTCAACTCAGTATACTCAAGATTATTCGTGTTACAAAGACAAAGGTTCAAAACAGCTAGGTATAATTTATTTTATGTGAAGGCCCAGGTTCGATTCCAGCCTTGGGCAACTGTCTGTGTGGAGTTTGCACATTCTCCCAATGCATGCATGGGTTTCCTCCGGGTGCTCCGGTTTCCTCCCACAGTCACAAAGATGTGCAGGTCAGGTGAATTGGCCATGCTAAATTGCCCATTGTGTTAGGTGCATTAGTCAGAGTGAAATGGGTCTGGGTGAGTCCCTCCTCGGAGGGTCGGTGTGGACTGTTTGGGCCGAAGGGCCTGTTTCCACACTGTAGGGAATCTAGTCTAATCTAATCTAAACCAAGCGCTAATCTTAATTCAGTTAAAATTTCTCAAAAATCTTTGATATCCCAGACTCAGTCAGTCGATTCTTCAGCAAAGGTTGAGAAAACACTGTAAATAATCAACAAAAGCAAACTAAGCACACTGATCTTTATAGAACAGGGTAAAGCAAAGCAAAAGCATGCAACTTGGTAAAATCTGCTTCATTCTTCGACAATAATGATCTTGTTCTAAAACATGTTATAATACTGCAGATAGGTATTATCTCAGTTTTATGCAATCTTTTACCACAATGTGAATTCATTTCAAAGCAAATTTATAGCGCAGCTAACATGCAATGCCCACCTCACATTTCATTACCCAAAAGAAACTACCATACTGCAGGGACCAATAGGTTGGTTGGTAATATCCCTGAAGAGGACTTTATTGAAAGTCTTCTGAAGATTCAAGTAAACCATTTCCACATATCAACTCTGTTAGTTATATGCTCTCAAAATGTCAGTAACATTGTCAAGTATGATACCCTTACATAAATACTTGCTGACTATCCAATCCTTCGCTTTGACCGTTTTCCAAGTGCTTTACTATTAAATCTTTTATAATGGACTCTAGCATTTTCACTGCTACCAATGTCAGGCTACCCAGTCTGAATTTTCCCTACTACTGAAGTCTGGTCATAAAAATGGCCACAAGACAGGTAACCTTCCTTTATTTTAGTTAAGGAGGTACTTTAGGAGGTTGCCTAAGAAATAGTGGTCATCTTTCAAGATTCTGGAACAGTTCCTACAGATTGGAGCATAGCTTTTGCAACCCCACTATTTAAAAAAGATCAAGAGAAAATAAGTTAGGGCAGTTTGCCAGACTTTAGTAGTAGGGAAATTTCAGACCGGGTAGCCTGTCATTGGTAGCAGTGAAAATGCTAGAGTCCATAATAAAAGATTTAATAGTAAAGCACTTAGAAAACAGTCAAAGCGAAGGATTGGATAGTCAGCAAGTATTTATGTAAGGGTATCATACTTGACAAAGCTACTGACATTTTGAGAGCATATAACTAACAGAGTTGATATGTGGAAATGGTTTACTTGAATCTACAGAAGACTTTCAATAAAGTTCCACATAAGGGATCAGCACCTAAAATTCAAGTGCATGGAATGGAAATGGTATATTGACATGGATACAGAACTGAATGGTAGACAGGAAACAAAGTAGGGATAAACAATTCATTTCCCTTGGGTATTATAGGAATCAATGGTTCGTCTCCAACTATTTACAATACATATTAAAGATTGTGGTGAGGAAACTAAATGGAATATCTCCAAGTTTGCAGATGACACAAAGTGTGGTGAGAAGGTGAATGATGGTGAGTTCAAGTAGAGGAGCAGGGATGTCTTGCTGCAATATTACAGTTGCTGAAAATGTGTTGCTGGAAAAGCGCAGCAGGTCAGGCAGCATCCAAGGAACAGGATGCAGAGATGCTGCAGTCATTTGGACAGGTTCACTGAGTGGGCAAAATGCATGGCAGATGAAATAGAAAATGGATAAATGTGAGATTTTTCTTCAAACACCATTAAATATAGTTGTGCCCAATCCAACAAATCCTGTAACTGATTTCCAAGTGCTCTGCCATCTCTCAGAGTTGGGTGTCCTTGTACACCAATCTCTAAAAGTAAGCACGCAATGGCACAGTGAAGCACTGTGTTTCCTGATGAAGGGCTTATGCCTAAAACATTGATTCTCCTACTCCTCGGATGCTGGTTGACCTGCTGTGCTTTCCCAGCAACACACTCTCGACTCTGATCTCCAGTATCTCTAGTCCTCACTTTCTCCACAGTGAAGCACACAAGCTATAGTGCCAGAATTCAAGTAGAGGAGCAGGGATGTCTTTCTGCAATATTACAGTTGCTGAAAATGTGTTGCTGGAAAAGCGCAGCAGGTCAGGCAGCATCCAAGGAACAGGAGAATCGATGTTTCGGGCATAAGCCCTTCTTCAGGAATGAGGAAAGTGTGTCCAGCAGGCTAAAAAGGTAGGGAGGAGGGACTTGGGGGAGGGGCGTTGGAAATGCGATAGGTGGAAGGAGGTCAAGGTGAGGGTGATAGGCCGGAGTGGGATGGGGGCGGAGAGGTCAGGAAGAAGATTGCAGGTTAGGAAGGCGGTGCTGAGTTCGAGGGATTTGACTGAGACGAGGTGGGGGGAGGGGAAATGAGGAAACTGGAGAAATCTGAGTTCATCCCTTGTGGTTGGAGGGTTCCTAGGCGGAAGATAAGGCGCTCTTCCTCCAACCGTCATTCCTACATGTCCTTGGTGGAGTGGGAGGGGGAGTTGAAGTGTTGAGCAACGGGGTGGTTGGGTTGGTTTGTCCGGGTGTCCCAAAGGTGTTCTCTGAAACGTTCCGCAAGTAGGCGGCCTGTCTCCCCAATTTAGAGGAGGCCACATCGGGTGCAGCGGATGCAATAAATGATGTGTGTGTGGAGGTGCAGGTGAATTTGTGGTGGATATGGAAGTATCCCTTGGGGCCTTGGAGGGAAATAAGGGGGGGGGGGGGGGGGGGGGGAAGGTGTGGGCGCAAGTTTTACATTTCTTGCGGTTGCAGGGGAAGGTGCTGGGATTGGAGGTTGGGTTGGTGGGGGGTGTGGACCTGACGAGCGACTCACGGAGGGAGTGGTCTTTTCGGAACGCTGATAGGGGAGGGGAGGGAAATATATCCTTGGTGGTGGGGTCCGTTTGGAGGTGGCGGAAATGACGGAGGATGATACGCTGTATATGGAGGTTGGTGGGGTGGTAGGTGAGGACCAGTGGGGTTCTGTCCTGGTGGCGGTTGGAGGGGCGGGGCTCAAGGGCGGAGGAGCGGGAAGTGGAGGAGATGCGGTGGAGGGCATCGTCGACCACGTCTGGGGGGAAATTGCGGTCTTTGAAGAAGGAGGCCATCTGGGTTGTACGGTTTTGGAACTGGTCCTCCTGGGAGCAGATGTGGTGGAGACGAAGGAATTGGGAATATGGGATGGCGTTTTTACAGGGGGCAGAGTGGGAGGAGGTGTAGTCTAAATAGCTGTGGGAGTCGGTCGGTTTATAGTAAATGTCCGTGTTGATTCAGTCGCCCGAGATAGAAATGGAAAGGTCTAGGAAGGGGAGGGAGGAGTCTGAGACGGTCCAGGTGAATTTGAGGTCGGGGTGGAAGGTGTTGGTAAAGTGGATGAACTGTTCAATCTCCTCATGGGAGCACAAGGCAGCGCCAATACAGTCATCGATGTAGCGGAGGAAAAGGTGGGGGGTGGTGCCAGTGTAGCTGTGGAAGATGGACTGTTCCACATATCCTACGAAGAGGCAGGCATAGCTGGGGCCCATGCGGGTGCCCATGGCTACTCCTTTGGTTTGGAGGGAGTGGGAGGATTGGAAAGAGAAGTTGTTCAGGGTGAAGACCAGTTCAGTCAGTCGAAGGAGGGTGTCAGTGGAAGGGTACTGGTTGGTACGGCGGGAAAGGAAGAAGCGGAGGGCTTTGAGTTCTTCGTGATGAGGGATGGAGGTGTACAGGGACTGGATGAACATGGTGAAGATAAGGCGTTGGGGACCGGGGAAGCGAAAATCGTGGAGGTGGTAGAGGGCGTGGGTGGTGTCCCGAACGTAGGTGGGGAGTTCTTGGACTAAGGGGATAGGACTGTGTCGAGGTATGCAGAGATGAGTTTGGTGGGGCAGGAGCAGGCTGAGGCAATGGGTCGGCCGGGGCAGTCAGGTTTGTGGATTTTGGGCAGGAGGTAGAAACGGGCGGTGTGGGGTTGTATGACTATGAGGTTGGAGGCGGTGGATGGGAGATCCCCTGAGGTGATGAGGTTATGGATGGTCTGGGAGATGGTTTGCTGGTGGGAGGTGGGGTCATTGTCAAGGGGGCAGTAGGGGGAGGTGTCCGCGTACTGGCGTTTAGCCTCAGCGGTGTAAAGGTCGGTGCGCCAAACTACTACCGCGCCTCCCTTGTCTGCCGGTTTGATAGTGAGGTTGGGGTAGGAACGGAGGGAGTGGAGGGCTGCACGTTCCGAGGGTGAGAGGTTGGAGTGGGTGAGAGGGGTGGAGATGTTGAGGCGGTTAATGTCGCGGCGGCAGTTGGCTATGAAGAGATCGAGGGCAGGTAAGAGGCCAGCACGGGGTGTCCAGGTGGATGGGGTGTGTTGGAGGTGGGAGAAGGGGTCGTCAGAGGGTGGGCGAGAATCTTGGTTGAAGAAGTAGGCACGGAGACGAAGGTGGTGGAAGAATTGTTTGACGTCACGCCACGTGTTGAACTCGTAAATCCGAGCGCGTAGGGAAATGAAGGTGAGGCCTCTGCTGAGGACTGATCTTTCATCCTCAGAGAGGGGTAGTTCTGGAGGGTTGGTGAAAACACGGCAGGGCTGGGAGCTAGGACCTGGTGTGGGGCTGGAGCTGGTTGTAGGGGCGGGGACGGAGATCGGCGTAGGGGCGGAGACAATGGGTCGGCCGGGGCAGTCAGGTTTGTCCATTTCTATTTCGGGTGACCGAATCAACACAGACATTTACTCTTAACTGACCGACTCCCACAGCTATTTAAACTACACCTCCTCCCACCCTGCGCCCTGTAAAAACACCATCCCATATTCCCAATTCCTTCGTCTCCGCCGCATCTGCTCCCAGGAGGACCAGTTCCAAAACCGTAAAACCCAGATGGCCTCCTTCTTCAAAGACCGCAATTTCCCCCCAGACGTGGTCGACGATGCCCACCACCTCATCTCCTCCACTTCCCGCTACTCCGCCCTTGAGCCCCGCCCCTCCAACCGCCACCAGGACAGAACCCCACTGGTCCTCACCTACCACCCCACCAACCTCCATATACAGCGTATCATCCACAGTCATTTCCACCACCTCCAAACAGACCTCACCACCAAAGATATATTTCCCTCCCCTCCCCTATCAGCGTTCCGAAAAGACCACTCCCTCCGTGAGTCCCTCGTCAGGTCCACACCCCCCACCAACCCAACCTCCAATCCCGGCACCTTCCCCTGCAACCGCAAGAAATGTAAAACTTGCATCCACATCTTCCCCCCTTACTTCCCTCCAAGGCCCCAAGGGATACTTCCATATCCGCCACAAATTCGCCTGCACCTCCCCACACATCATTTATTGCATCCGCTGCACCTGATGTGGCCTCCTCTATATTGGGGAGACAGGCCGCCTACTTGCGGAACGTTTCAGAGAACACCTCTGGGACATCCGGACAAACCAACCCAACCACGCCGTGGCTCAACACTTCAACTCCCCCTCCCACTCCACCAAGGACATGCAGGTCCTTGGACTCCTCCATCGCCAGACCATAGCAACATGACGGTTCGAGGAAGAGCGCCTTATCTTCCCCCATGAACCCTCCAACCACAAGGGATAAACTCAGATTTCTCCAGTTTCCTCATTTCCCCTCCCCCCACCCTGTCTCACTCAAATCCCTCGAACTCAGCACTGCCTTCCTAACCTGCAATCTTCTTCCTGACCTCTCCGCCCCACCCCACTCCGGCCTATCACCCTTACCTTGACCTCCTTCCACCTATCGCATTTCCAACGTCCATCCCCCAAGTCCCTCCTCCTTACCTTTTATCTTAGCCTGCTGGACACACTTTCCTCATTCCTGTTCCTTAGATGCTGCCTGACCTGCTGCGCTTTTTCAGCAACACATTTTCAGCTCTGATCTCCAGCATCTGCAGTCCTCACTTTCACCTGCAATTTTACAGTTCCTTGATGACGACACCTGGAGTACTGCGTACCGTTTTGGTTTCCTTATGAGAGGAAAGATGGTCTGGCTGTGAAGTGGGTGCCACAAAGGTTTACCAGACTGATTCCTGGGATGGCAGGGCTGACATGCGAAGAATGACTGGATTGGTTAGGACTGTTTTCACTGGAGTTTGAAAAATGGGGAAGATTCTTACAGAAACCTACAAAATTCGAAATGGACTAGACAGGGTATACATAGGAAGAAAGTTCCCAATGGCTGGCGAGTCCAGAACCAGGGGTCACAGTTTACAGATACCAGGGAGGCCATTCAAGTCTAAGGAGAAATTTCACCCAGTCAGCTGAGAGACTGTGGAATTCTCTACCACGAAAGTACAGTCATTGAGTCATAGAGATGTACAGCACAGAAAGAGACCGTCCATATGGACCAGATATCCCAACCTAATTGTGTTTTAGCCTCAACAACTAAATGTTTTTAAGAAGGTATGCAAGTGTATGGGTGCACTGCTGGAATATGACACTGAGTTGGATGATAAGCCATATTAATATTGAACAGTAGAGCAGGCTTGAAGGACCAAATGGCCTACTTCTGCTTCTATTTTCTATGGTTAATCCACAAAGTAATCTGATTCAGAAGATGGAGATATCTGCAGAGATGACAAAACATCATGGTCAGATTGAAACAAACAGTTAAGTCTGTAATTCCTTCTCCACATGCAAAGTTTATACAGATAATACAAACCGCATTTCTGATGCCAAACCATGGAATGCCCTACGCTTGCTCCTCTGTGTGCTAAACTGCAAAGTTGAGCAGTGCCAAATATATTGACCACCCATTTAGAAGTTCTCTGCTTGGTCATTAGTTTTGTATTGGGTTTTTCAGAGTGCATTGGGTGCACTTGGTTCAGATAGGAAATAGATCCTTTTCATTTATTATCAGCCCAATAACTGCCACCACAGTTTAGAGGTTTTCAACATAAGAAATAAATTAAACTTCTACTGTGTGAAATATGAAAGATTTGCTTCAGGGTCTATGAGAGTTCATTGACTCTTTCAGTGACCCACATGTTAAACAAGACTATTACTCATCAAAAGGTCTGCGTTATAAACCTAACCATCATCTATACAGGAAGCCAGTAGCGCATAGTTCCTCTTAGAAGCTGTGAAAGCCAAACTGATGTTGGAAATGAATAGGATGTAAGCCCACTGGGCACTGTTCATAAAAGATGGTAAATTGCCACAGACTTTGTAAAATCCATTTTCTAGAAGAAAATTGATAGTGGATTTTGAAACAAGTCCTTGCAGTGAATAGAATATTAACGTGAAAACATTCCTGAGTAACCTGCCTAGAATTACCCACCACCCATACAGTGAAATTGCAAAGCCAGTTAATGTTAAAATTCCTTTCTGCAGTGATTACAGTTTTGGTAGGTCCTAAAATATTTTTTTTTTAAAATGGGATTTCCTGACCATTTCTGTGGACACGTTATTTATGAAGAGTAGAGATTACACAGTATTAGGAATGCTTTAACAATTCTATCCTGAATGTAGCCACAATCTTGCATTCGGGGGATCACAATCCAACAGGTGTTATGCTATAGGATTATACGATACACACTCAGTTAGGCTGGTGGTTCCTCAGCATTTTTTTTTAAAACCTTCTATCGATAACATAAATGCCAAACATGGACAAGGTGAAAATAAATTAGTGATGCCCAACCACGTGCAGTATCCTAGGTACAAATTCAGTTCTATGGCTGGATTTCTGTGGCCTAAAACAGAGAGGATCCCACGGAGCATTGGAAGAGGCGTTACAACTCTAACTACAGGTGAGCACTTCTCAATAAAGAAAAAGATGTAGAGCAGCAAACGACTGAAACAATCCACTCACAATTTGTATATAGGATATAAAATTTGAAACATAAAATATTATAAAATTCAATTTGATGTTAATAGAAATTTTGTATTATTCTGGACAAAGGGATGCTCTGACTCAGTGGGGTATTTTAAGAAAACGGAACTCTGACAGTTTTTGCAAATTCTGGTGGAAAAGTAAGCACAACAGCGTTGTGATGTTGGTCCTTGCCACTAATGGAACAAACCGATTTTGGAATTTTTTTCCATAAATAGATCAACTTTGCATGTGAATATTCTATGGATAAAATGTGGAAAAAGAAGAAACAGACTCAAGTTTCAAAATCCACTCTAAAGGAGATTGAGGTATAATGTGTGGGCCAGTGAAGATATTTGGATTCTCTTTCCTCTTCACCTCCCTTGAAATACACTTTAAGCTTAGCTCTTATTTTAGAATGTTTCTTTAAGGAAGGACAGCAGATACATGAGAAGATCACCATCTGCAAGGTCCCCTCAAAGGCACTCACCATTCTGACTTGGAAATGTATCACCATTCCAAGTACTGCTGGGTCAAATCCTGGAATTCCTCCCCCACCACACACACACAAACACATACACACACAACACACGCACACAATTTTGGTCTATCCACAACACATGGACTGCAGAGGTTCGAGAAGGCAGCTCACCACCATCTCCTTATGGGCAACTAGAAATAAGCAATAAATGCTGGCCCAACCAGCAACACACATATCCCATGAATGAATTTTTTTTTAAAATTAAGTTGTTTCAGCCATGACAGGAAAAGGAGCAGACAATGTGAGGAGGGTGGTGGAAAAGTGGAAGAAGAATAAGAGGGAGGAAGAGAAGGGAACAAAAGGCCATAATGGAAGCAATTAGCTCACTCAAGTGGGCATTCTTTACACCAGCCTAGATAGGATGTTTTGCCATTCCAGTCTGGAAACAAACACACACCGTTCCTATAGTCCTCACATTCACATCATTGCTCTTTCCATCAGAGATAATCAAGTATAGTCAGCAGTGGAACCCCCTTATATGGTGCTCCCTCCTTGGGAGGCCAATTGCATCAGCTAAGTAAGCATACAGCAGGAACTTAACATGGAATCGCTGAATGGTAGAATGACACATTGGGTTTCACATTCACTGTTTTAGTCATGGTGGGCATTTAAGTCAAATAACAATAAACCTGATGAAGGAGTGGCACTCTGAAAGTTAGTGCTTACAAATAAACCTGTTGGATATAACCTGGTGCTATGTGATTTTTAACAACAAACCTTGAACATTTTTGTTCAGATTCCATTTTCAAAGGAACTGCATCAAAATACAATAATTCTAGAACTTAACCATTTTATAATTTTAAAAAGAGTGGCTGATAAATATCAGGCTTCAAACAGAACACCTTTACTAAAGGAGGCCAACACATGATTAGAGCACGCACTTACAAATGTGTGTAAATAAAACATTTTTACTTGTAAATGAAAAATTTGCACTGCATGAAATTAACAAATGTAACCATCTGCACTAGAACTGTATCTAGGATCCAGATTGCCCAATGAGGAACAGGCAGTGGTTTTGAAAACTATCAAAATGTGTGTTATAACACGTCAGGAATATTAGTAGGAAAGTAAATTATACCTAAACATACAGTATCTTAATTTTTTTAAACTGGCATGCAAAACTTAATTCAACAGAAACACCAACTGAGATTCGATAATTTCAAATTTAAAAACTATGTTCTCAGCTAGTGTTATAAAATATTATCCGCACTACTGAAAGGTATGTAACTTGTCCATGAGAATTCACCAAGTGACTCAACTAGAATAAATGCAAGAGAGTCGGAAGAGCCTTTGTTTAAAAGAAAGCATAGAGGAAGCTGAGGCTCTGGATTTCATTTGGGTTAAGGGACTGAACCAGAGACACAGTCAACATTTTTAAGAGAGCTCCAACCACACCTCTGGAGCAGTTGGGATTTGAATCTAGGCCTCCAAGCTTAAAGGAAGGGAATCCTCCATTGCACCACAAGAACCCAAGTGCAAATATTTAATGATTATGTCAATAGGGAGTTGATGTAAAGGAAGATAAAGAAACATGGAAACAGAACAGGCAAATTAGATTATAGCAGCTAGCATGTACAGGGCAGATATCAACATGGGCTAGCGAGGGTGAACAATTTGACCAAGAGAGTTAGCCAACAGGTTGACAGAAAATCCATGGAAAATCTACGAGAGAAATGCTATTCAAGTAACGATCTATTTGTAAAGCAGAAAGTGGGGTGCCCCGGAGCAACAACGAGACCCGAAACCAAATAAAAATTCCAAATGTGAAGTACACTTCAAGT
The DNA here is from genome assembly GCF_037043375.1 of Chiloscyllium plagiosum. NCBI lineage: Eukaryota > Metazoa > Chordata > Chondrichthyes > Orectolobiformes > Hemiscylliidae > Chiloscyllium > Chiloscyllium plagiosum. Next base: position 42,438,861 of record NW_028270164.1, read on the forward strand.
TTAATTGACAATATTGAAAAGAAACTATGAGAAAAACTGAAAAATGTACTGGGTGAGGAAGGAGGGAATCAGAAGGTTTTAAGAAATATGCAAAAGTTTGAGTACAATGGCAGGTAACACTGCTGAAAATGAAAGAAGCATTTGAACCATGGGGGGGGGGGGGGAAGGGAGATATCTATTCAATATTTTCACATTTTCTTTAATGGAATTCTCTTGAAGTTAGCTGTTCTTAAGAAGAATATGGAACAACTATTTGAACTAAGCCCAGAAGTGACAAAATAACCATCTTCCAATTCTGCATCATCGTTCATGCCCACATTATCCCCAAAAGTGCTATACTGTACTATCAGAAGATAACGTTTTTCACAAGAGACTTAAAAAAAATTCAGGTCTATGATATGATGAAATAAAGCAACAGGGACAAACAGGCACTGCTCAAATGGTTGGATAAGATGCATCTGAGAAATCAAAACTTAGTCAACTTTGAATTTGGACACATGTTCAATCATAAAATTGCTGACACTAACATGCGGTTTGACAAACTGAGAAGGGCAAATAAAGTGGAGTAGGCAGACAGGTCACAGGTCCATTTAGTGCGGTTGTGTGAAGAGTAATGACTTAAAAATAAAAACAAGGAATATTAATATATATTTAATAGAAAAATAATGACGTGTGGGGATAAACAGCGATATCTGAAGATTGAAACAAGTAATATCCTGAAAGTTTGAATGCAGATGGCTAAAATTATATTTGAAAATGGGCAATCATAATTTGGATTTTTTAATAGACTTAGACTTAACGGAGGTTCTAAAAATTCTGAATGGTTTGAAATAAGTTGTAACCAAAGGCTATTTCCTCTATTTTAGAGCAGAGTATCTGGTTATACAACTCACCATTGTGCCCAAAATGTTTCCGATAGCTGTCTACATCAGAAGAGTGACTAAAATACAAACATTCTGAATTAACTGTGAAGTGGCTGGGCACACACTAAAGTTGAAAAGGAGTTGTATAAAATAATGTTTTTTTTTCTGATTGGGAAGCCAATGATGAGGGAACCATCGATTGAAAAGACATTATATAAAGGAAAGAACCAAGGACAAACCTATTTACACAGTGATGATGAAGCAGGAATGCCTGGTCACAAGTAGTGGCTGAGGCCAAGATCATTTCATCTTTCAAAGGGAAATAAATATTTGAAATAGACGAAGCTGCGGGTCTCTGAGCAGAGCACAGAAGGATTAATTTGGGATTACATCAACAAATAGGTAATGCAGATGCAACAGTCCAAGTGGCCTTCTCTTACATTCTTAATCTTTATGGTTCTTTAACGCCTATTAAAATACTGCAATATAAAAATAGTATTTCTTCCTCAACTGTTACATCAGTACGCCTTTTAAATAAAAACGTCTTTCCTTCCCAAAATTAATCATAGAAGGGCATGCAGTTATGTTACTGCCATTGTTCTCAAGGTTGTTGTCAGGTTTAACGGGCAGACAGAGAAGCATCTGCCTAAGAATTCAAGCTAACACCAAAATATCCAATTATTTTAATTACTCTTCAAACTGCAGCACATAACCTCCATCAGCAACCACTGGGCTGCAACTGAAGTAAAATAAACCTACATCTTTCCCAAAATAGAGAACTGGATAAATACAAAATCTTGCATTGAGCATTTTAGCAAAGAACTGCTGAAATTCACTAGGCAAAAATCTAATACATATGCTAAATCATGTTAAGAGGAAAAAATGAATTTAAATTTCAACTTGGAATATGCCTGCCTTAACTTTTGTAACTGACATATTTGTTGCTTGCCAGGAACTACACCCACAGAAACAAAAGAACAACTTGCTGGAGAAATTCAGCATGGCTGGCATCCCTATTGAATTGGATTAGGCAAGACATGATTAATCCGTTATAACTATTAATGGTTTGACTAAATTATGTAAAGATTAGTAATGAATAATCTTGACAATGATGGCCAGAATTTATGCTCCACCCTCTGCGCTAATGATCTTTACAATCAATCATTGTTCATTTTCACTCAAATATTAGTGATGAGTGACCTGGAAAAAAGAAAGCAGCTTTATGAGTGGGACAAAAGTCGATCAAATAGGTCTGTACTCTTGCCATGATGAATCATCGACAAGAACCATAGTTTATTGTTTGCAAATTCCTCAAAACACTGATCGATTAGTGCCAAAAACCTGATTTGTGTTGTCGTTAAAATAGGTGAGTACTCCAGACAGTGCTGGAGAGAGTAAACTCAAACTCTGACTCTGAATCTCAAGTTGATATCAAGCAAGATTGTTGTGTTCAGTTGGTGCCCGTAGCCAATCATCATCCACCAAGCTGTGGGAGCCCATAAATCCTTCCCTACACAAGATGATAAAACGTTATCTGTTGATATAAAGACTGTTACAGCTATGGAAGACATGTTCACAGCCTGTCTGACTGTTTATCAGATTAATCCCTTCACTTTGCCATACTTTTCTCAAAATAGAGAATGTGAAAAACAGCCAAAATAAAGTTAAAAAGCACTCATTCGAATTTCAGAGGGCTTCATGCCAATCTAATGCAATAGCAGATGTTTTGAAATTAGCTGTTGTTCTGCCACACGGTTAAACATTTGAACAGTTTAAACAACCTAAATTCTGCTGCAGTTTTCAAGTGATAAAATAACTGGAATATATTTTATAATTTCCTTAGCAGATTTAATAGTTTAGATGAGAAACAGTAAATTTTGTAAGCAGTACTGAAAAACAAAGCTGGGTCACAAAAATTTAAAATACATCAGTTATTTTAGACTTATGTTTGAAATAAAACAGATTTATCAGTTTCTTTCCAAATGAATTAAGATGAAGGTGATTTTCAGCACTTACAGTACTCAGTTTGCCTGAAATCATAAGGTTGACAGCTAAACGTCTCCCAACAAGAGGAATTTTCTAATTTCACCAAAGGTATGTAGTGCGGTTTGATCTAAACTTACTTTCTACAGATTTCTGATTATTAATTTTTGAACATTTCAATTGCTACAAATTTACTTTAGCTCTTTAAATCATAGATTATTTTTCATTTTGACAAATATTTCACTCGAACCCATTTTATGTTCATTATATTTGCTTTAATTTTCTTTATTACAATGTGATTTGCAAAATATTCAAGTACTAGAGCTCAAGGGTAAAGGTTGCAAGAACTGTCAAGAAAATGGTGGGAGAAAAGTATGTGGATATGTTTTTGCACCATTGCCCAGAGAAACGTCTTTTTGTTTAAACCAGGGATATGACCCCTTTCATTTCTGTGAAAAAGACTATGTATTAAAAAATGCCTACAAGCATATACTACTATAGGTGCTAAAATTGACTGAAATAAAGACAAGCAATTCCTTCAAAACAATGGCTGAACAGAAATTGTAATGAACTATAAAAAGGAATTGTCATTTGAAAAAAATCCCAAATAATCGTATTTGTTGCCCTGTTCTTCCCATTGCTCAGAATAAAGATCATACTGGGGAGAGGAATATCAATTGCTTTATTTTTCTATCAAGGGTTTTAAAATAAGGGATATTATGTACAGATTAGGTACGTGCCTTTCTCCCACTTTGAAATAATACCTTTAAATATAGAGATCCAGTCTTATTTTCTATGACTAATACCCTTATGCCCTCAGAGCCTGAAAATTCAGTACCAATTTTTAAAAATCAAATTATGGATATGTTTACTCAACTGATTCTTGCATACTCGTGATCAATTTTTAAAAATTGTTCAGCCCTGATCCAGTTTATTTACTTTTTAAGTCTATAATGGTGTAGACTAAAGGAGGAAGAAAAAAAACCAAGCCTCCATCACAACAACTATTCCTATTTCAGTTGCGTATATCCTCTGCTAACTTTTGTATCACATAATATGCCCCATATGATTTAATAATTTTCGCGTTTATGAAAAGAATAAGAAAGAAATTTAAACCGGCAGTATCTGCAGCGACTATAACCTTGGCAAAGCATAACAAAGTAATCATTCGAAACACATACCAGTATTCGCATGCAGCATTTTCAACAATGCCTCAGACGTATGACCACACAGTTCCATCTTACAACGCTGTACATTTAACTGCGTTATCCATCATATACAATTTGTAATGTCATCTCGTGGCTGTTAGTTCGTCTACTTGCATTTCCATAGCAACAAGCAAAACCAATGAAAACGAAACAGAAAATACATCTCAAAACATGCCTCAAACACTAAATTCCATGCGTTGCAATGTTTAATTCAACTAAGTACGACCTGAAATCTTCCCAGAAATTAACGACGAATGTTATCAAGAAAGCTTTTGAACAAGTAATCTAAGTGAAATCACCTCAAATTGTGGAGAAAGCACTGCAGCAAAAAGGAAAAATCATAGAAGTGACACATTTGAATCTGAGACTGGAAATATCCTGAGATGCTAATAAAGAACAGCAACAACTGACAGCCAGACCTTCAATTGAAATGAAAACTGAAAATAACAACAAAAAATGAGTTCATCTATTGATAAGTGTATCAAAAGCACTACAAGAAGCACATATCATATTACAATTACGCCTAATTAGTAAATTTATGCATAAATATAAACCTTTATAAATCTTTCATCAAATATCAAGAAAATTAGATGAAAGCAAAATTAAAAGGCCTCACAGCACAACAGAAGAACAATAATCAATATAGTTCAGGAAGTAAAAGGTTAGAAACCTGTAAGCATATTCAGAGACAATACAGTCTCCTCACCATCCACACCAACAACAGAGGATCAGTGATACAAAAAGCAATTAAGAAAATGCAATCAAATGCACAAAAAGCAACTCAAGGCAGACTGCTCAATAAGAGCCCACCCAAAATCCACTAACTCAGCAGAATTTCAGGGACATTACACACAATTTGTGAAAGTCATTCACATTAAATCTGCTTTTCACAAAATGCAATTTTGCCTGTATTAGATTATCGATTTTATTTTTCTAACAGCATGAGGGAGTTTAACAATACAAAATTTCACACTGTAATGTCTAACCATTTTGATTTACAACCAAGACAAACCAAGCCAACTTTCCTCTAGGGATTCATTGTAATATGTAAATAAGTAATTCTTTAACAGGATCCTGATAAATAAAGAAATATTTGATATGTTAATTGTTAAATAGCCTGAGTTATCCCAAGTGTATTTATGTATGTGAATCAATCATAGATATTGAAAGACATGGGTTTGTTCTTGAAAGAAGCTGCTCCAAGTTTTGGTTCAGTCCATGAATAACTTGTTAGTTGGACACAAAACTGGCTTAACGGCAGGAGACAGAATGACGGTGGACAGTTGTTTTAGTGACTGGAGGCCTGTAACCAGCGATCGGTGCTGGGTCCATTTTTGATTGTCATTTATACAAATGATTTAGATGAGAATATAGAAAGCATAGTTAGTAAGTTTGTGGGTGACACCAAGATTGTGGTACAGTGGACAGTGAATAGGTTATCCAAGATTACAAAGAGATGTTGGCCCAATTGGGCCAATGGGCTGAAAAATGGCAGATGGAGTTTAATTTGGATACATGCAAGTTATTGCAATTTTGTAAAAAAAGACGAGACTTTTACAATTAAAAGTAGGGGCTTGGGCAGTTTTTTCAGATTCCCTTCAGCTACACCAACCCTCTGAAGAGCAACCCACCCAGACTCATTTCCCTACATTTACCCCTGACTAACACTATGGGCTATTTAGCATGGCCAAATCACCTAACTTGCACATCTTTTGGAATGTGGGAAGAAACCAGAGCACCCAGAGGAAACCCATGCAGACACTGGGAGAATATGCAAACTCCACACAGACAGCTGACCAAGGCGGGAATTGAACCCAGGTCCCTGGCGCTGCAGTGCTAACCATCTTGCCGGGTAGTGTTGTAGAACAAAGAGATCTTGGGGTTCAGCTACGTAATTCTTTGAAGTTTGCATTATATATAGAAAGAGTGGTTAAGAAGGTGTTTAGGCATGCTAGCCTTCATTGCTCAGACCTTAGACTTTTGGAATTGAGATGTTATGCTGAGAATGTATAGGACATTGGTGAGGCTGCTTCTGGAGTATTGTGTCTAGTTCTGGTCATTGTTCTATAGGGAGGATATTATTACACTGGAGAGCGTTCAGTGGAGATTTACTAGAATATTCCCAGGAATGGAGAATTTGAGGTTTAAGGAGAAGCTGAATAGGCTGGGATTTTTCCACTGGAGCATAGAAGATTCAGAGGTGACCTTATAGAGATTTATAAAATAATGAGGGGTATAGAGAAGGGAAATTAGCAGATGTCTTTTCCCTAAGTTGTGGAATTTCAAGACGTGGGGACATATTTTTTTTAAGGTGAGAGGAGACAAATTAGAAAAAAAATGGGGCAATTTTTTTTAAAAACACAGTGGTTCTTGGAATAAACTTCAGAGCAAGCGGTTAGAGTCAAAATATTTAAAAGACATTGAAATAAATACATGAATAAGAAATGTTTGGTGGCATATGGGTCATGCGCAGGCAGGTGGGACTAGTTTAGTTTGGGATTATGGTCACTGCAGGCAGGGATGCCCTGAGGCATGGTACATTGGCGAGACTGAGCAGTCGCTACGACAACGGATAAATGGACACCACGCAATGATCACCAGGCAAGGGTGTTCCCTCCCAGTCGGGGAACACTTAAGTGGTCCGGGACATTTAGCCTCAGACCTTCAGTTGACCATCCTCCAAGGCAGACTTCGCGACAAGCAACAACGCAAAGTGGCTGAGCAGAGGCTGATAGCCAAGTTCAGTACCCATGGGGGATGGCCTCAACTACGACCTTGGGTTCATGTCACACTACAGGTGACCCCACTGCACTATACACTCTCTCTCTCACACACATACCCCTACGTACTCACACAGACTTTCTCATACACACAGACATCCATCCCTGCACTCTCACACACTTATACCCCATCACACTCACATACATACTTGACCAAGCTTACACACATATACAGGAGGAGAAAGTGAGGACTGCAGATGCTGGAGATCAGCGCTGAAAATGTGTTGCTGGAAAAGCGCAGCAGGTCAGGCAGCATCCAAGGAACAGGAGAATCGGCTTATGCCCGAAACGTCGATTCTCCTGTTCCTTGGATGCTGCCTGACCTGCTGCACTTTTCCAGCAACACATTTTCAGCTACACACATATACATACTCTTTCACATGCACTCTCACACACACTGACTGTCTCTCCTGCAAATGCTGCACTATTCTCTCTCTCACACACATACCTATATACTCACACAGACCCTCTCTCATACACACACAGATGCACTCCCCACACACTCACCCATTCATGCATCCTCTCTCAGACTTATACCCAATCTCTCACACACACATCCTTGACCAAGCTTACACACACTTTCACCTGCACTCACTCATTCTGTCTCTCCTGCATATGCACACAAGTTTATGGGGAGAATTTGTATTTGCAGAATTACATCTTATTTTGCTAAAAAAACTGCATAAATGCATGTAAGATTCTGTTAGTTCCACTTTAGATACAGAACTAGTCTGACTCAACATTGGGACACACACAGACCTTAACCTCCCATCTTTAATGCACTGTCTGAGCTGAGATGGCACCTATTGTTCGAAAAGCTGAAGCTATCTTGAGAATGTAACTTAAAAGGAGTTCTGGGATTTACATATTAAAGAACCGCAACTAGCATATCCCATTCTAAACGATGAAAGACTTGATCTAAATTTGTTTAATATATCATTACAGCTCCATGACACTGCTTTTGCTGTATATTCTGTGTCTCATGGTCCTTTTCCTGATGAAGAGGCAATGCCTTGAAAGCTAGTGCTTCCAAATAAACCTGCTGGACCATAACTTGATGTTGTGTGATTAACAAATAGTCGATGTATTGATTATAATCCTCCACCAGTGTTTACTGTCAAGAAGACTCCCTGTGGATTGTACAACAGCCAATTTAACAGCAATATTCAAAAAAAGAGACGACAATGGAGGAAACTATAGGCCAATGAGCCTCACATCTGTTATAGGAAGATTGCAAATGCTAGGCTCCATTAATAATGAGGTTATAGTAGCATACACAATGTGATCAGGGAGAGTTAACATGGCTTTGTGAAATGAAATCATGTTTAAGAAATTAAATTTTTTGAGGAAGTATCACACAAAGTAAATAAATTAAACAGGTTTGTGAGGAACAATGGATGTCCAAAAGACATTTGATGGGGTGCCACATCGAAGGTTACTATCTAAGATAACAACACATTATATCAAGGCAACATATTAGTTTGACTTTAAAAATTCACTAAAAATGTCAAAAAGAGTAAAGGTAAAAGAGGACAGACAACTAGAAAAAAAAAGTGGACAGCAAAATAATTTTATAAGAATATAAAAGGGAAGAGAGTAGCAAAATTGAATGTCGGCCCCTTGGAGGGTGAGACTAGGGAGTTAATAGTGGGAAGGACAGAAATAGCAGAGTCACTAAATCAATATTTTGTTTCAGTTTTCACAGTGGAGGACATTAGTGCCATCCCACTAGTAACAGGTAATATAAAAGGTATTAGAAAGGGAAGAAATGTAGAACAATCAACAATAGAGAAAAAATACTGAGCAAACTATTGGGATTGAAGGCAGACAAGTCCCCACTGCCTGATGGCCCATGAATCCATTAGTTATAATATTCCAAAATTCCATGGATGTGGGAATGGTTTCTGCAGATTGGAAAAATGACATTATAATACGCTTATTCAAAAGGAAGGGAGGAAGAAGGTAGGAAACTACAGACCAATTAGTTTAACGTATGTCATTGGGAAATTATTAGAATCCATTAAGGAAGTATTAACAGAACATTTGGCAAGTCAACATACAATCCATCAGAGTCAACATTGTTTTATGCAGGGTAAAGCTTTTTGACTAATTTGCTAGAGTTCTTTGAAGATAATAAAACAGGCAATATCGATAATGAGATCCTGAAGGTGTATATCTGGACTTCTAGCATTTGATAAGGCACTGCACAAAACATTAACACCCAAGATAAGATTACATGGGATTGGGGTAATTTATTAGCTTGGGAAGAGGTTTGGATAAGCAATAGAAAGCAGAGTCAGGATAAATGGGTCTTGTTCTGGTTGGCAAGGTATAACTATTGGGGTGTTATAGAGTCTGATCATCAGGCTTCAACTATTTACAATCTACATTAATGACTTGGATTTGTGGATAGAAAGTGGATAAATGCAAGGTTATCCCTTTTGCTCGGAGGAATAGAAAGTCAACTTATCAACTAAATGAAACAAAACTTCGAAGTGCTCAGATCGCAGAAAACTAGTATGCGGGTACAGCAGGTAATACGAATGGCAAATGGAATCTTGGCATTTATTACTAAAGGAACAGAGTATAAATGTAGGGGAATACATTTTGGTTGTTTTACTGAACTCATCCCTTGAAATGTTTTGAATGCCATTCAGCAGCTTGTGGGGCAACTAAGATGAGAGGGAGAATTAAAAACAGTGTGCGCTGGAGAAACTCAGCAGGTCTGGCAGCATCTGTGGAGACAGAAGAGGAGTTAACATTGAGACCAATTTGAATCTGAAACATTGGAACAGACAGGAGTGAATGCACAAGTGCCTGGTGAAAGAGGAATTGAGGGACGGGGATATACCATGGTGTGGAGGCTGCTCAGGTAGAATTGTGAGGGTAGGGGTACAGTGAACATTGCATTTCAGAATCTGTTCTATTGTATCTGGACAACTTTATCATATAGAAGGTAGTATGTGTGTGAATGCCAGAGGAAGTGGTAGAGGCAGGTACAATTACAACATTTAAAAGACATTTAGACAAGTATATGATTAGGAAAGGTTTAGAGGGACGTGGACTAAACACAGGCAATTGGGGCTAGTTAAGCTTGGGATATCTCGTCGGCATGGACGGGTTGGGTCAAAGGATCTGTTTCCATGCTGTATACTATGCGAAGTGATGCTGCAACTGTACAACGCATTGGTGAGGTCAGACCTGGAGTGCTGCATACAATTTTGGTCCCTTTACTTTAGGGAGATGCAGCTGTATTGGAGGCAGTTCAGAGGAGGTTCACCAGATTGATTTCAGAGATGAGGGATTCATCTTGCAAAGAAAGATTGAGCAGGTTGTACTGTCCTTAGTTTTGAAGAATGACAGGAGATCTATTTGAGGTATTTAACATGCTAAAAGGGATTGACAAAACAGACAGAGGATGTTTTCTCATGTGAAGCAATCTGGAGTAAGAGGTCATAGCTTTAGGCGGAAGAATAGCAGATTTAATACTGACAGGAGGAGAAATTACATCTTTCAAAAGGGCTGTGAATCATTGAAATTCACTACCCCGAGAAATGCTGGGACATGGAGCAAATTTAAGGAGATAGACTTTTAATTAATCGATTGAAGGGTTATGGAGAGTAGGCAGGAAAGTGAATTTGAGGCGAGATGAGATCAGCCATGATGGCATCAAATGGTGGAACAGGCTCAAGAGATTGCCCTGCCTACTCCTGCTCCTTGTTCTTATGCTCTTACGACTACAAACCTTTTCCAGCTGATGGCTCATAACTAGTGGAGTGCCACAGGAATCAGTGTTGGGAACTCAATTACTTATAGTCTATATCATTGAAATGGAGGCACAGGCTGAATGGATAGTAGCTAAATTTGTTAACACCACTGCAAGGAGGAAAGTTAAGTTGTCAAAAGGCAATAGAGTGTCTGCAAAGGGATAGGGACAGGTTGAATGGAAAACTAACGGCAGATGGATTACAATGAGGGAAATGTGATTTTTGTCAGCTTTGACAGGAAGAATAGAAAAGCTGTATACCACTGAAATGGTCAGAGATGGCAGAACTCTGCTGGAAAGGGATCTGGCTACGCTGGTAAATAAATCACATAAAGCTAATGTGCAGATGCCTCCAACTATTAGGACGACAAATATAATGCACTCAATTTTGTCCACGGTATTTGAAAACAGATATTACTGCTTTAAATGCAGTTCAGACAAGGTTCATTTGGTGTATTCCTTGGATGAGGGAAAGGCTGTTACCCTTAGAGGAAAGGTTGGACAGACTGAGTCAAGCGCCTACTGAAATTAGGAAGAATAAAAGAGGCAATTCTGAGAAGACTCAATACAATGGATACTAGAAGGATATTTCCTCTTATTAGGGAGACTATAATTAAGGAACACAGTTCAAGAATAACGAGTCTCCTTTCAAAAGGAAGATGAGGACAAATGCTCTCCGTTAGAGTTGCCAGTTTGAGAAATCACCTTCCCCAAAAGGAGCGAAGGCTATGTTACTGAATTCATTTGAGACAGAACCAGACAGATGTTCGATAGAACTGAAAATGTGTTGCTGGAAAAGCGCAGCAGGTCAGGCAGCATCCAGGGAACAGGAGAATCGACGTTTCGGGCATAAGCCCTTCTTCAGGAAGCCCTTCTTCCTGAAGAAGGGCTTATGCCCGAAACCTCAATTCTCCTGTTCCCTGGATGCTGCCTGACCTGCTGCGCTTTTCCAGCAATACATTTTCAGCTCTGATCTCCAGCATCTGCAGACCTCACTTTCTCCTCAAAGATGTTCGATAGACAAGGGAGTCAAGGGTCTGAACAGCAGTCATGAAAGTGGGGTCGAGACACAACTAGGTCAATCACTGTCATCTTGCAGCCTCAAAGGACCACATAGTCTAAAATCCTGCTCCTAGGTCTTATCAACTCATCAATATCCTCAATAATGATCAACTCTCCACTAACCTTGAAGCCACAACAAAGAAAGCATGGATTTCTTAGACACAACACTACTTAAATTTACATAAGACAACACAAAGTAGTATTAGTCTCACAGTGAAAGAATCAATGTTGAACTCAAGAGCAAACCAGCCTCCACTTCCTGATGATGTCTGAAACTTGTCAAAATACCAAAAACATACAGATTCCCAGTAATAGCTAGAGGAAATAAGCAAACAACTAACCTGCAAGTAACTTTTAAAATTTCTTCATGGACATTAAATGTCGCTGGCTAGGCCAATATTCATTGTCCATCCCTAATTCTGTGGCAAAAATGATAGGGAGCTGCCTTTGGGGTACAAGGATACCCACAGTACGATTAGTCAGGGAGTTCCAGAATTTGGTCCAGGCAAAGTGAATGAAAAGCAATATCGTTCCAAGTCATGGTTTGGAGGGGAACGTGCAGGTGGTAGTGTTCCATGCAACTCCTGCCCTTATCCTCCTAGGTGATAAAGGCTCCAGGTTTGACAGGCTATGTCAGGAGAGCCTGGAGAATTAATCAAGTGACTGTCGTAGATGGTACATGTCAGTCAGCTCAGCTCCAAGACATCTCTATTGGAATTCCCCAGGGAGGGTCCTTGATCCAGCCTTCTGCTTTTGCACATAAAAGTGCCAAGGCACCATGGCTAGTTGAGAGGCAGTCAAGGGTTTTGAAGGATGAGAGAGTGGAAATTGCCAATGCACTGGTCACAATTGTTCAGTCTTCCCTAGATCTGGGGGAGGTGCCTGAAGACTGGATAATTGCAAACATTATAGCCTTGTTCCAAATGGATTATAAGGATAGGGCCAGCAATTACAGACCTGTCAGTTTAGCTTTAGTTGTAAGGAAGCATCTAGAGACAATTGTTTGGAATAGAATTAGTAGTTACATGAAAAAAAGGTGGGTTGTTTAGGTAGAGTCAGCATGGATTTCTAAAGGGGAAATCATGTTTAACCAACTTGCTGGGGCTTTTTTGAGAAGGTGTACATGGATTTCCTGAAGGTATTTGATACAGTGTCATGCAACAGACTTGAGTGAGAGTCCCATGGAACGAAAGGGTCAGTAGCTGACTCATAGGCAGCAGAGAGTAATAGGCGATGAGTATTTTTCAGGGTGGAGGAAGACCTGTAGTGGAGTTCCCCAGTGGTCAGTATTGGGATGCTTGCTTTTCCTAATATGTAATAATGATCTGGATCTTGGTGTGCTGAGGAAATTGCAAAGTTTGCAGATGACATAAAACTTGGAACTATAAGGATAACAGTGTAGTACTCCAGAAGAACATGGGCAAGCTTATGAAAGGGGGCAGATAGGTTGCAGACGAGTTTCAATGCAGGGAAATAAGAGATGATACATTTTAGTAGGAAGAATGTTGAAATATAAATGTACTTCCTACTTTATATTGTAAGTGGGGGAGTGCAGGAACACAGCAAACTAGATGCATGTGTACACAGATCATTGCAAGTGGCAGGACAGGAAGAGAGAAAGCAGAAAGTGAAGCATTGGCTTTATTAATGGGGCATAGAGTACAAGAGCAAGGAGGGAATGGTGAATTTGTATAAGACAGTTGTGAGAGCTCAGCTGGAGTAGAGTGTACAGTTTTAGGTGACACAGTAATAGGAAGGAGGTGAAATCATTGAAGGGAGAGTGCAGAAGTGGATTACAAGAACAGTTTCAGGGATGTGGAACATCAGTTAGGGATAGATTCAAGAAATTGGAGCTATTCTCCTTGGAGAGAAAAAGACTAAGAGGAGTTATCAAACAGGTTTTCAAAATCATGAGCAGGCTGGATGGATTTAATAGGGGGAAACTGTTCCCACTCGTAAAAAGAATAACAGAAGGACATAGATTTCAAGTAACCTTCAAAAGAAACCAGGATGAAGTGAGGATAATTTTTATCACAGTGTAGTTTGGGTATGGAATGCACTGTTTGCAAGTGTGTTGAAGGCAGGTTTAATAGAGGCATTCAGGAAGATGTTGAATGATTATTTGGATATTATTTGTAGTTCTCTATTTTCAATCACTGTCCTCTTTTGAATGAAGAAATTATGGTTGCTACCTTCTAGTCTAAGGGGAAACAAGAGTATCAATGTGAATCATCCCCAAATGAAAGATAGTTTGGACAATGTATTAATTATCTCAATAGCCACTTCTTTTAATACACAGGATGAAGTCCATCAGGAACCGGGAACCTCTTGTAGGTCCAACTATTTACTCAGCACAACTTTTGGTTAATTATAATTTCTCTCAGTTTTTCCATCACTTTCATCAACCAATTCATATCTATTCCGAGGATTTTACCTATATCCCCTACAGTGAAGACTAATGAAAAGTAACTGTTTAATTCATCTGCCACCTCAATTACTGTAAATCACATTCTCCAGACTCATGTTTTATAGGATTAACATTCACTTTCTTAACTATTCTTTTTTTTTAAAATTGACAGAAATTTCAACTGTTTTCAGATTTCTGGCTAGCTTTTACTTGTACTAAGTTTTCTCACTTGATTAATTTTTAGGAATTTTTTTGCTTTGTTTTTGGGATGAGGGCAGGTTGGGAGAACACGGCAGGGTGACCGTTGGGTGGGATGCATGGGTGTGAGAAAGAGGCAACTGCAGGAATGGTTGGAATTGATTGGGAGGTTTTAATTGGGGAGAAAGTGAGGTTTGTAGATGCTGGAGATCGGAGCTGAAAATGTGTTGCTGGAAAAGCGCAGCAGGTCAGGCAGCATCCAGGGAACAGGAAAATCGATGTTTCGGGCATAAGCCCTTCTTCAGGAATGAGGAAGAAGGGCTTATGCCCGAAACGTCAATTCTCCTGTTCCCTGGATGCTGCCTGACCTGCTGCGCTTTTCCAGCAACACATTTTCAGGTTTTAATTGGGGTTATGGAGAAGTCTTCATGAGGTACGCTGGGGAGTTGTTGGCTTCGGGGGATTGATTGGAAAAGAAACTCCAAGAAGGGTATGGAGATAGAAGGATTCTGCAAAGGATAGCAGTTTTAAACCTGTCAACAAAGAAACATTCAACTGTGATGCAAGGAAATTTGAACTCACTGAGGTAACTGTCTTTTTGCAAATTTATGCAGAATGTGTTGTTTGGGGCTCCATAAGGTCAAGAACAACTATACATGGAGAAAACACAGTGGATCCTACTGTAATAATCACTGTCAATTATCAAATGTAAATCTTAGATTGAGATCCTAAGTACAGCAAATAGGGTTGTAACTGCCTAGTTAAGAGATTCCAGTTTTGTGTATGCACAATGGAATACATGAGCTGTCACCAAACGAGTCACTTAAACGGTGTTCCGGGAGATAGTTTTTCATGTAGCAGACTTTGCCAGTTATCCTGAAAAAAAAACTATTGTTAACTTATATAAAACATAAATTGCTGGAGAAACTCAACAAGTCTGGCAGCATCTGTGGAGAGAAAGGACAGTTAACTTTTTGGGTCAAGGGATCCTTTTTCAGAACTGACAGTAGCTACGAAAAGGTTGGTATATATGCTGAAGACAGGGTTGAGGGAGGGGAGGGAAGGGGAGTGTAAGGAGCACATAATAAGTGAAAGAGAGAAAGAAAAGCTGATTATAGGGACCATTGATAGGTGAAATGGGTTAGCTATGATGAAAGCAACATGAAAATTGTTAATTTATGTCTGTTGCCATGTACCAATTTAAATAGCATGTTGCCTAGGAAAGCAATTCTTTCCTTGAGTGTTGTGGCTTTAAGTTTAATGGAGGACATTGATGATTTTTTCTAATTCTGCTCAAGTAGGAGTCCAAATTCACCATATGTCAACACAAGGACAGTACTACTTGACTGCATCACCTGATAAATGAGAATGAAATAATAGCTCCTGAAAATTAAAAATTGGTCCTTCAGTAAAGTAAACACCCCCAATTGGCAAAATTCTTTTGATTCCTGTGTTTTTTGTACCCCCCCTAGAGCTGAGCGACCCATAGCGGCGTGGCCTTGGCTCCGGCTGCACACCCTAGATAAATCATATCTCTTATCAGTATTCAGGACTCAATACTGGTTAGATCCAAGAAGATAATGGTGGAGAGATAATTGCCAGAATATTTCTCCATCCTAAAAGGCATTCAAAGGAGGAGTTATTCTGGACTCCCGAAAGCTTGTCCATTATCTACAAGGATTAAGTTAGGACTGTGATGAAATACACTTGCCTGGATAAGTGCAGTTCCAGCAGCTCTCAAATTGCCTACGCTATTCAGAACAAAGAAAACCCACTTGGTTGGCCTTGCTGGCAGACAGTAATGACACAACTCACTGAGAATCAAACCCCACTATTCCCAGAATTGTCAAGTGTCAAAATTTGGGTTACATCACCGAATTGCCCAATTTTGCCTGATTAATTGAGGTTTTAAAAAAATGCATACCAGGTTTTTATCATCAAGAAGAAAATCACTATATTTTGACCAATTTTGTTTTATCTAAAAGGCAAAAAGAAACATGAATTGCTAACTATTAATTCTTACATTCTGTCCCTTTTTGAAATTCGCATAACATGCAAATAGCCACACAGACAAAACACAAATATTATGGGTGGAGAAGGAACAGGAAATTCAAAGCAGCCTTGTTTTGGCACGAGTTCAATTTCAGGTGATGAGCTGTATTCCTTCAGTCTTTTTTATTCCTTCCAACTCTGATGAGTTCAGAACGTTGTGGACACACTGATTCAGCTACCAGAGGATTTGTAGTTACTTATTGAAACAGGAGGAACAGACAGAGATTTAGGTGCTTTCTCTTTGCAGGTTAGCGGTTTCCTCTCTATTGACCACATACAATAACTGCACCCACTTGTCTAGGAACCAACCCAACTGATTGTTAAGCTGCTGAGCACTCCTGAACCCACACACAAACTGTTTTTAAAAAAAAAATCAATAAAAAAACTGAGCAAAACAACGATGAACACACATGCCCGTCCTGACCCCCAGCCCCCAATGGAGCCAATCTGTCTAGTATTCTCCTCCTACATTTGTTGCCAAATGTTACAAATTTGGCAATATTATAAATATAACTCACAATGAATTCCAAGTAACTCATTTTAAACACGACAACTTTACTGTAAAGAGTGCTCTTGAAAAGCAGCTTTTGTCATTTTTTTATTCCAGTCCAAAACATAGAATTGGCCTTTGGTAATCTAATCTAATCTATAGTGTGTGCACCACCTCCATAACATCTTGCAGCAAATAATCAAGATTCCTTCAACAGCACCTGTGTAACCTATGGTCTCGATCATCTTGAAGGGCAAGGACAATAAATACAAGGGAATGCCGTCATGTAAGTCCACCTTACACACAAACCACATCATATTCTATCTTGGAACAATACTGACCCTCTCTCACGATCACTGGGTCAAAATCCTGTAACATTCTCCTTACCCAGAACTGTGAGCGCGTACAAACGCCACACTGATTGCAGCAGTTTAAGAAACTAGTTTACCACCAGCTTGCCAAGGATAATTAGCATTGGACAATAAATGCTGGCCTTTCCTGTGAATCTGATATCCCGTGAAAAACAAGAAAAGTTCACAGAATATTCCCAGACAGAAAAGCAATAACTGCAGCATGGACATAGGTGGCTATACAATGAGTAAAGGATTTTGAACTGGCATGAAAATAGAAACTGAATCTGAAGCAGATACACGAGCACCACCTCCTACAAGTTCATCTTTAGCAATGTTGATATGGGAAATCCATTTTGTAATCAGAGAATACAGTGATGCAAGATGAGCCTTATTATTCCGTCACCTTGAATAGAAATCAACAGACAAGAAAAAAACATTTTAAAAAAAAATGAAATGTTTGCTGCTTAGACATGACAAAGAATCTCATATTCAATAAGTTTAATATAATATTGTCACTGCCCTTCTGAAGGGCATAATGGAGATTAAGATGCCACGATTTGGCAAGTGCAATAGGAAAATAATCATGCAAATGTATAATTTATGTTGTATTTTCTATTCTGGCTCCTTTGATATCATAAGCCAAAACTAATTTCATTAATTTGAAATCCCTCAACTACAAGTTGAAGTTGAGAGTACTGAGGGAATATTAATATAGATGAAATGACAGTAAAACGGGATTAACATTATTAACTTTATTTTTGAGAAAGATATAGTGAATTCCATATCACAGCTGAGGATAGCATACTTAGTATACAACAGATCAAGTGATTTGTGAGGGAATTCAGATAGCAACAACTTTACTAGTAGGGAGCCATACAATATTAATTTGTTGGTAAGTATGCTGTAGTAGAGCCAAAGGTCTTAGAGATGCCCAGAATAATGATGAGTGATCCAAGGTTTTCCAGCTAATGCTCCAAAAGCATAGTGTATAAACGGTGAGCACAATTAAATGGCTAAAGTGAAATGAGAAAACTATGCTAGATGATTGTAATTTAAATATAAAAACTTAAATGCGAACAATTTAAGATTTAACTTGAGGCGATGGCCTTCTCCAATATGATAGAATCAAACCATCCCCCTGTGATTCAATGGCAATGACTATTGTTGAATCCCTCACTGGCAACATATTCAGGGTTAACACTGATTAGAAATTGAACGTGACTAATCATAGCCAGGAGGCCTGGGTTCAACTCCAACCTGCTCCAGACCATGTGTCAGAAGACATCTAAAGAGGTCGATTAGAAAATATCTATAAATACTGTGGCTACAAAAGCTGGTCAGAGGCTCAGAATTCTGCAGAATAACTCATCTTCTGCCTCTTCCATGCCTGTCTACTATCGAAAAGGCACAAGACAGGACTGTGATTGAATATCCTTCACTTGCCTGGATGTGTGCAGCTCCAACAACACTAAAGGAGTTCAACACAATCTTGTATAAAGCAGTTCTTTTGATTAGCACCCCATCTAACAACTTCAATGTCCATTCTCTTCACAATAGACAGACCAATAGCAATTGTATATGATCTACTAGATGCATGGCAGCAACTCCTTTGAAGGCTCCATTGACAGGCATGTTCTAAACTCAAGGCTTTTAATACATAGTGTTATGGACCAGGCCAGGCCTCAAAATATTTTAAGGTAGCCTAGACCCTAACGTTTTCTTATTTTAAAGACAGTGTGGAATGGATATTCCAGGTGTGATGTAGCTGGTCAAATCACTCAGCTTTAAGCAAAATCCTGAGTCGGAAGTGGAACACTATTTCTTAACTAGGTCTCAGGTCACAGGAATAAGCTTGCAGGTTGTACAGAAATCCAGGTTGCAGCATTTGTTTTATCCTTTGATAAGACCTCCGCCACTTTCTACTCGCCCCGGCTTCAAAACTGAGATCAAATTGCAGAAAAGCAGCAAACTAGCAACCTCTCTTAGAAGCTATCAATGAACAAAGTAAAATCAGAAATGACAGTTTGTACAAAGCTACACAAAATTGCCTTTGGCAAGCATCCAGAAGGAGTAACTCTAATTGTTTATAAAATATGCAAAAGGACAAAGTTGGACTGGGATATTTCAAACTGATCAAGGAAGCATAATTTTTATGGAATCTAAGAGAAGAATAATGATGAGTAAAGACATTGCAAAAGGCTTGACAGAATAGTGTCAATGAGGCCACCTACTCTAAAAATTTTATGACCATTTTTACACAGATTTGAGGGAGTAATAATTACAGAGGAGTCTTTACCCATCAGTGTATTCTACATTTCATAAAGAAAGTATTTTCTTCTATGGAGGTAGACTGAAAAAGAAAACTTTAAGGAGTTCATGTTCTATTTTTGCTCAAAAAGTAAACTGCTATATTTAAGTTAGTTATATTTCTTCATTGCAAATTACCTTAAAGGTTGTTTGCCAATCATTATCTTTCACAATCCCATATTTTGGTTTGCTCTCTCACATAATCAAGCTGCCGTGCAGGCTCTCTCACAAGTGTGTACCCGTCATCTTGCATAGACAGTGATGTTTTTTCAAAGAGAGCACAATCATGTTCCTAGACTCTAACTCTCACAATCGCACAAGATCATTTCACCCTTTTTCTGTATCACAACTTGGCTCCACATGAAATTTCTGAGACTAGGTGTAAGATTAGATTAGATTACATTACATTACAGTGTGGAAACAGGCCCTTCGGCCCAACAAGTCCACACCGACCCACCGAAGCGAAACCCACCCATACCCCTACATTTACCCCTTACCTAACACTACGGGCAATTTAGCATGGCCAATTCACCTGACCCTGCACATCTTTGGACTGTAGGAGGAAACCGGAGCACCCGGAGGGAACCCACGCAGACACGGGGAGAACGTGCAAACTCCACACAGTCAGTCGCCTGAGGCGGGAATTGAACCCGGGTCTCAGGCGCTGTGAGGCAGCAGTGCTAACCACTGTGCCACCGTGCAGATGGAGATGACAAATGGGTAGACAATGGTCTAGTAGTATTATCACTGGACTGTTAACCCAGAGACCCAGGAAATGACCTGGGGATGCGGATTCGAATCTTGCCATGACAGATTGATTTCAATAAAAGTCAAGAATTAAGAATCTAGTGATGACCACGAAACCATGTGGACCGCTTGAAAAATCCAGAGTTCATCCATGTCCTTTAGGGAAGCAAACTGCCATCCCTACCTGATCTGGCTGAGATGTGACTCCAGACCCTCAGCTATGGACAGAGGAATCTCAATTACCAGAAGGACATGGGCGCAGAGTATTTCATTCGGCTAATCAAATGCCAGATAATTGAATGCTGGATTACAATTATCCAAGCATCGGGACCTTGCGATTTTGATCGGATAATCTAAAATTCAGTTAATCGAATGCTGGATAATCGAGGTTCCTCTGTAGTTGACTCTAAACTGCCCTCTGGGCAATTATGGATGAGCAATAAAGGCTGGCCTAGTTGGTGATGTCTTTACCCCATGAATGAAGAAAAGGAGTTCAAGCAATTTAAATTCAGGATGTAAATTTTAAAAGTGAGTCGTCCTAAGACCAGAAAATGGTAGGTGTGATAATTGGACAGAACGTGAAGGATGACGGCATGAGAACTGACATTTAGGGTGAATAGCCAGTTGAAACGCTGCTAGAACAGTCATTGATTCAAATGCGCATCACTCCCCCCCCCCCCACACACACGCACGCACACACACACACACCTCATTCAGTCTCTTTCCACTCATACTTGCATTCTTTTGACTCTTTGCTTCAGTTCCACAATTGCTGATTTTCTGGCCTTAGCCAGCTCTCGTCACCACAGATGTGACTTTCTTTTTCACCCATCAGGATGGTCTTAAGACTCTCCATTTATCCCTCAAAAGACTGATCAATCCCGGTACACTATCACCCTCCTTTGCCTGCTGAGCTCATTCGCACTATGAACAACTTCTCCTTTAACTCATCCCACTTTCTCAATGCCAAAGATATGGCAATGGGTACCCACATTGGTCCCAGTTATTTCTGTTTCTTCGGGGTGTATGTGGACATTTCTTATTTCAGTCTGCTCAGTTGCCCACTCAATTGTTTCTGTGACATCATTCATGCTGCTTCACACTCTCATTCAAAAGAGTTTTAAAAAATCTCAAGTTTTCCTTCCAATTTCCAACCTTCTCTCACCTTTACCTGGTCCATCTGTGACTTTCCCGTTCCCTTCTCTGACTTTACTGTTTCCATTCCTGGGGATACACTGCCCGCGAATGTCCACTTCAAATGCACCAACTCCCAGAATTACCTTGACTACACTTTCTCCCAGCCTGCTTCATGCAAGGACTCCATTCCATTTTACCAAATCTGTCCATTGCATCTATGAGATCACCTTTCACCAGGGTGCCTCCAACATGTCATCCTTTTTTCCTCCACCAAGAATTTCAACATATCTCCACCCAAAACACTGATAGCAAACCTTTTAATCATGGTTATCCCATTTCCCGTATTTCTGTCCATGCCGCTTCGCCCTTCTTCCCAGAATAACAGGGTTCCCTTGTCCTCTCTTTTGAGCTCATCAGTTTCCCAATGCAAAACATCATGCTCCATCAGGATGACACCAAACACCTCTGTTCCTCCCTTGTCAGTATTCCACAAAGCCTTGGTGTATTCCTTTATCAGTCTTAACACTTCCTTACCATGCCCCACTATTTCCTCAGTATCGTCCCATGCAGTCCCAGAAAGTGCAACATTTGCCCTCCGTGCTGTCCAAGACCCCAAAACATACCTTCCATGTAAAGCAGCCCTTTATTTGCACTTTTTGCAATTGAATCTACTTTACTCATGATTCACAATGCTGCCTCCTTTACAATGGGAAACCAAACACAACTCTTTTGCTCTAACCAAAAGAATGACCCTGACCTTCCAACTACTTGCCATTTCAATAAACCATCTTGCTCCTATGCTAACATTTCCATCCTGAGCCTGTTAGTGTTAAATGAAGATCAACACAAGCTGGAGGAACACCACCGTACCTTCCATTTAGGCACTTGATACCTTTTATGAATCATCATAGAGTTGAATAACTTCAGAGGATGATCTCTGACTTCCATTTTGATTACAACCACCACCTTTGCCCATTGACCATATCCTGTTAATGTCTTGTTAGATTTCCTCTCAGCAGAGCAGACCCATTTTCTTCTTCTAACATCTATCATTTACATTCAATCTATAATCTCTACCATTCCTTTACCACCCATTGGCTTTTGCTCTGAGTACCTTCATCATGCTCCAGCTTCTCTGCATTCCCCTCTGTTAACAGCACAAACACCATGATATTCCAGCTCCTTCCACTTCTGAAGAAGTCACTTTGGACTTGAAACACCAACTTTTTTCTCTCCCCACAGATGCTGCCAGACCTGAGCTTCTCCAGCGTTTTATATTCATAGTCATAATCTGGAGGTGACAATGGACAAAGGCTTAGCGGCAGATGGGCAGGAATTATGAAGTTGGTCTTTGAAAAAGGTGGGTATGCCATTTGAGGTTCAGCAAAGATTCAAATAGAACACAAAAATAACAGCTTGATTTCACCTGCATTAATGGAAGAAGTGGTTGATTGTGTCAGAGGAAAATGTTTTATTGGTGTCAGAATACGATAGTTATTTATCTTTCCAACGTTTAGCTGTTTTACTGTCAAAATATGAATTAAATGTTAACCAACTGGATGTTTACAAATAATTTTGCAACTACCCTTCCCCCATCCAAAATACTTCACTTTAAAGTGGAACCTGAATGAAGTTTTCAAGATTTTAAGACATCATTCAAAATTAAATAGGTACATATTATTTTGCCACTGGCTGAGACAACAATCTGTAACAGCCACAAAAAGTAGACAATAACAAATAATTAAAAGGAACTTTAACTGAAAAAAAAATTGGAATGTTCCATTTCCTTTATGAAGCCAAGGCTACAAGTAAATGTATGCATTTTATGCATTGTCTTGAAGATCCAAAAAGATTAATCTACTTTACACAGATATTTGTAAAACAAAGACCTGAAGGAGGATTTTGGGGGTGGGGGGGTTCATTGAAGATACATGTCTGAACATTTAATTTCAGGAGAAACATAAAACAAGTGATACAGGATTTATTGCCTGCTTTACACTCCATTTTTCTCTCCAATGACTTTAATAGTCAGCATGCAAAAAAGGAAAAGGGGGGGGAAGTGCATAAGAGTCAGTAGTCAGGGAAAGAGGGAGTTCAATATAAGAGTTAATGGTTGTAGAAGTTATGGAGCTAGTGAGCAGAAAGTTCATGTAGGATTTAAGGAGAAGTCCAGAAATTTAAATTTGTGATGCCCATAGATCAGGAGCTCACGTATGCTTTCAGGGACACTTAAACAGGCAAACAAGCCTTAGTGCAGGATAGAACCTCATTAAAAGGGAAGCAGATACAGTGTCACTCTTCAGCCAAAGTTCTGAAGGATAAGTGAATGTGAATAAGTGGCTTGTGAATAAGTTGAGCATTTGGAGAAAAACAAAATTTTCCATTTCTGTGCTGTAACACCCTTCAAAGCTAATTGTCTTTTAAACATTGCAAGTTAACACACAAGCTTTAGTTTGTTGCTTTGAGCTAAATAATTTCAGTTATTTTAAAATAATCTTTTTGCCATCAACACCTAGAGGTGGTGGTTAGACTAAGTCACGTGATTTTATATCAACAAAATGGCCAGAGTTTTATTTGTGATCTTGCCAATCCATGGTTTCACAGGCTTTGATGAACAGGAAAATAACAGGCAAATGAACAGATAACATAAGGCTTTTGGAAAACTATAATAGTGCACTTTTAGGGCTAGCAAAGTGGAAAAGTGTTTTTCTCGGCCTCAAAAATTCCCCAATTTTCCAATATAAAGCAGGAACCAAAATCTAAAATTCCATTTATGTAAAGTCACCAATTCTGTTTTTCGTGTAAAGACACAAGTCAGGTGACTCCTGCTGCTGATTACCCAAGAGACACTATTAATAGGAAATGTCTCCTTATAAATTCGTAGCAAAATGACTTAACTAGCCTGAAAATCTTAACAGAACTCATGCCAACAAGCTGCAAAAGCTTCCAGCAAGATTCTGACGAACACAAAATATTTTTTCATAAACTGAAGAGAGCACTTGAAAAGAAATATAATGTCCATTTTCAAATAATGTCATTACAAATCACTTTCGTCTCAATGCCAATGTAAAGAAATGATTAAAATTACTAAAACTAAATTGTACTAACAAAATCGAACAGTAAAATCATTTTCAAGATCATATCCCCTTGTTTGTAGATTGGATTAAACACATTCAAATTTACCATATTTGGTCTGAAACAAGGCTCTCAAACATTTGTTTAAGTTCTCAGCATTGAGCCAAATACTGTCATGTGGTGACGTTAACAAATCATAACCTTTCAGTTGGTTACATTTTCACTGAATGTATTTGAACAAGGCATGCCTTTAGAATTGCAATTTCCAAATTTACCTTCCACCTTCACAAAACACAATCTCTAATCATCATCTTCTATTCAAACATGCTTCATATCAAAGCTGTTAGCATTTTCATTTAAAAGCCTAATCAAATTCCTTTATAAAATCTTATCCCTCCCTTATATTACAAGAGATATATGCACCAGTAAGAATGAAATATTTCAATTCCATTCTGTTGCTCTCTAAGTTTTTTTTCAAATTGTTAACTGAACTGCATGCAAGACACTCAACGAGTGAGACACAAGCTATGACTGCATAACTTTTGCACCTATTTCCCTTTTACTTCTGACTAAATTTGTACAAATAAGATGAGTACACCAAGGCCAGACGATCTGTAACTATTCCTCCTCGTCCTTTTCAATTTATCTGGAATCTTCAATACAGGTAACTTGTCATCCTCCACAAAGACAATTTCACCATCTTTGAAACTGATAAAACTGTACTTGACTAGTTCCATTCCAATTAACTGACACGTGGCCCAAGATTACCTATGGTTTCTTCTCCTGCTACTGCTCACCATTACAAGTCCCATAAGGATCTATCTTAGGCTCCCTTTCATGGATAGTTGCTCCTTGTGACTGAGTTTTTTTTAAATTGATAGATCTCTCATTAAGTGCCACGTCAGATTTTACTGCATTAAATACACACTGTCCAGGTAAGTTGCTGGAAAAGTTCAGCAGGGCTGGCAGCATCTATGAAGAGAAATCAAAGTTAACACTTCGGGTTTGGTGACCCTTCCTCAAGAGTTGTTTATTATGTTTGCCATAGAAAAGCTCTACATTTAGTTGCAACAACTAACTGCTTGAAGTCTTAAACCAGAGAAGTCTGGAGTGTAGCATCTATGGAGGTTCAAATATGTTTGTAGCTTTTCCTTGTTCTGCAATTTCTAATCAACTTCAAACTCCCCAAAATCCATAAAACAAATTTTCTAGACCTTGAACCTTACCCTGGGAGATACTTGGCAAAGAACAAAATTACTGACACAGTAATTTTCATTGTCTTTCCAACTAAGTAACTTCAGTACATCTTGGAATAATGAAAGATGGAGATACATATAGCCCTGAAAACATTTGAGACTATCAGAACAAAATGAAACGAGTTGTCTTTCATTCTGCCAGAAATGGCGGCTCTTACGTAAAATATAAATATTCAAGTTGTTTTTGGTGGGCTTTTTAGGATGAAGCAGTTGCATTTCAGTAATGTCATTAGGTAAGTGAACTAAGGCATAGGCTTAATATTTGGGGACGTGGAAATATCTGGAATTAGAAGCTAGTCTAATCGCAATTGTGTAACAATTGGGGACAATTCCAAAAAGCAATCTGTTCCATTCGCGTCTTTTCAGAATAGAAATCTACTGCCCTTACTGGTCTGGTCTACATGAGACTCCAGTCCAACAGCAATGTGGCTGACTCTTAAATGCTCTCTGAAACGTCCTAAAAAGCCACTCAGTTCAAGAGCGATTAGAGATGGGCAACAAATTGCTAGTGACATCACTTGTTAGTGATGCCTCCATCACATGAAACAATAAAAAAAGCCTGATCCCTTTGTCAAAATGAGAGACATAGCAAATGATAGCTATATTCACAATTGTTTATGGTTCATCAAGAACCCCTGCAGATTTCTGAAAGTTTTGGCTGCTATTTGAAAAATAGCTTTTCCTAAACAAACTTACTTTCCTTTGACAACAGAAATTCCAAACATATGACATGAAATAGGGCTGACAACTACAATAAAAACTGTTTTACAGTGATGTATCTGATAGAAAGCTAAATCAGTACAGAAAACAGAAAGTTGTTATAAATGGAACAAAATAATTGAAGTTTTTATATTGACTTAGTTCTTTCATTTAATGCCTGATTAAGTACAGTAATCCAGTCAGGCACATCTAGAATTGGTACACGTCAATAAACTTAGTAGACTCTGATCCTCATTCTAGCTTCTAAGCACAACGTTTCTTAATCAGAAAATATGAACACAATTATTGAGATTTGATTTTAATTCAGAATATAGATATGGCACGGCTGGACTGAAATATCAAAATCAGATGCATTTGTACCAATGTTATCAAAGCTTTTGAATATCTTAATTGTTGGAATGTTAAAACAATCAGCAACTAAATTACGAATCATGGACAGTTGTGCTACTCGAGCTGTGCATTTTTACTTTTTTTTTAAAACTCACACAATGCATGCAAAAATTGAGGACATGATGAGGCCTACCAAGTCAGTAATTTTGAATATAGCAACTGACCAGAATTTATCAAGTCTTTTTTTTTGCCCCACATATATACTTAGATGCCCTGCTTGTGTTACCATACTTCTGGTTTATATGGGGTTACCTAATCAAACTGGGCTGGTATGAATAATTTAGATTAAAAAAAAGAGGTGAAATATTTAATAATTGATCGGTACTCCATTCAAAAGCTTTCAAGGAAACCATGAAGTGTGGTTTTAAAATACAATAATATTTTCAATGAACATTAATGGTTCCAGAAAACAATGCTATTTTGGGTGTTTATAGTGGAAGTATTAATAGTTCGGGTTGATCAGAACTAATAGCAATTTTTCATTTTTTCTATAAACTCGACTGTTCTTAAAGCAAACCTAAATCAATTTCCTGATGCAGGTACTGTATTTCTGTCCCTTATATCAAGACCACATTACATTGTAGGAGTAAGTGGCTATAAGTTCAAATCAATCCACTCATACCCGCTGTCATATATGGCTTACACGTGTTACAAAAACCTCAAAAGCAGGAACGTCTACCAAGATCATGAATAGCATTTTTATCAGGCAGACTAGTTTTATGATCGGTTAGTAAATCTGTATCAAGTGCAAACGTAGCTTTACAAAATTAAGAATGCTGCAGAGAGAACAATATTACTTTAAATAGATTAGCTCAGCTTTAACTGTAACAGTTTTAGAGTTAAAAAATCTGTTTCCTGAATATATTATTTAATTCCAGTAACTAGCTTATTTGGCTGGCTGACATAAACAACAATTATAAACAACAGGAACAGTACATACCTCCTCCCATTCTGACTGAAAGGATGGCGATTTTTCTAACCGTTTCTTCACAGAACTGCAGTTTGAAAGAGACTCACTACGACTTCCCAGCATATCTTCTTCAGATGGAGGACATATAATGAGCTCTGAATCCGATTTTGACAAAGTTCTTGCAAATTTCAGGTCGGCTTTACCCTTTCCACTAGGTCGTACCCTTTCTGAAGTACATGTCCGTCTTTCTATTCCCTTGCTGAATGGAATATCACGTTGAACAGACTTAGAATTTACAGGATCCGTCTGGCTGATGTGGATGTCACGTACGGTATTATGGATTACCTGCTCCCCTTTTTGCTCAGCAATATCTGCTGCAGAGTTCTTAATGTCAGTGTTCACTGCCCGCCCTGTTGCACAGTGTTGCCTCTCTGGCAAGACTCTGCTTTGCATCGCTTCAGCTTCCACTCCCCCTTTGCTCAAAGCAGCTAGTAGAGTGACTGGATCGTTCTGAATCTCAGAGATTGGAGGTGACCCATGTAGAAGTCCCGAAAACTGCTCAGGAATGTTGATATCCTGAGATTCAACCTCACTATTCATGTGATCTTGAGGAGGAAAAAAAAAAGAACAGTTTAATAAATATGCAGCCCACACAGTTGCAACAGACAGCTGATTGTGAAGATTTCTGTGAACACAAAATTACACAACATTTATTAAATTCCAATCCCAAACTGATTTATTCAGCCTGGCCAAAGACAATGCTGTCAATGTCTAGTCTTTATTAACATTACCAGCAGACACTCACTTTATATGGGTAGAATTCTATAAATAAAATTGTAAGCTATACAACCAAAGGCATTGAAGAGGGTGTACAAAACAGACAATCTGTTTAAAAAAATGCAATCAGTATAAGATTGCTTAATTTATAGACAAAACAATCCTTCTTAAATGTTTCTAATGAACATCCACACTTCATGTTAAACAGAAGTAAATTTGAAATTCTTTATTTGTCTAACATCAGTGTACATTGCTTGCATAATTCACCCCTCCATATTATATATATGTGAATAAAACTGCAGCAGGCTTTTTCAAATTTATTGGGTATATTTGCAATAAATTTCACAATATAAATTAATCCTGACATAGCTGACATTTAAGCAAACACAATGCAAGAAAAGGGAATTTATTTTTTTTTAAACTAGTCTTTTATTGACCTTTTTTTAAACAGATGCAGGGAGACTACTCTGCTGCCAAACTGGATTGCTACATTCTTCTCAAAGACACAGGGTGCAGACTTGTATATTGCTACAAGTATATTACAGGTTCACATGGACCTGAATAGACTCGTTAAATATGGGAACCAGCCTTTCAGAATCCAAAGGAAAATAAGGTCAGTGTGACAACTACCTTTCATTCAGTTGCAAGTCACGAGAATTGCCAATTTAATTGGAAATATCACTGCATTAAAAGCACAGGTAACTAGAAGATAAATAAAATTTAGAATGATCACACCACAGTCAGAAATGAACAGAACTTTTTTAAACCTATTTTTCTAATCAACCTGTTCAGAGATGTTATTATACACTTCTGGAGCAGATAGGACTTGAAACCCAGGTCTCTGTGCCCAGGGGTAGGGAAACTACCACTGTACCACAAGACCATCCTTAACATGGGCCCCGAATCTACAATCCTAAAAGTAAGAGTTGCATGCTCTGCAGATTAAGCTAGGCTGCCACAAAGCCTATTGCACCTCAAAATATTTCTGACCCTGCTGACTATACTCAAGTCACTGTGCACTTCCTTTGGTCACTGCATCTTCCCTATTCTAAAACATTTACTCTGTCAACCTACTTTCCAGGCTACCCAAAAAAAAAATGCACCTTTATCATGAAGTATTTACATAATATATGAAAAAGTGATAATAACGTAAGACTATTGTGATAAACCACCTTACATAACAATTTAATTTAGAACATAAGATAGCTTCACTAAATTCAAGTGGTTTTCTCAGCAAATATCAAATATTTCTCAGTGGCTCATCTACTGAGCCTATGGAAATTTGCAAAAAGGGGAGAACGGGTGCATCATTTTATAAAAATAAGTACACATTGCATAACTTCAGTAATAGAAAGGCTGAACTGGTGGAATATGCTAAGGCAATTCACAAAGAGGGGTTAAAACATACCATCTGCAAATCCTGTGCAGTTTTCAGGCAAGTGACTAATGTTATTGTTAAAGAGTCATAATATAAAGATTAAAACATTAACATCAAGATCAGCTAACAAAATTGCGAAAGAGGGGCAGAATTATTCAAAACATGTGAGAGAGATGGTATTGTCAATTAATAACCCTTCTAAAATAATCACACTTTTATATTTTTGGTTTGTAGTCTGATTCTTTTAAATGCATCTTGAAGCAGTTTGGAAATGGTAGTCAGAGCATTGGATTACCAAGAGACACAATCTTCCATTGAACTGGTTTATTATTTTGGTTGTATGTAAGATTAACAATAGGTTGTATTTTTTCTTGTCTTTTTTAAAAAAGATCATTTCACCCTTTCAATCGCAATCCAGTTTAATTCCTTCTGGTATCTTTTTGACATGGAACCCAATGACCTAATTTAGACTCAGAATTATACAATCTGTGATGTATATGTAATCTGCAATATCTGATTGAAATAAGTTCCATGTTTACGCATGCAGATCTTAGATGATTATCTCCAGAGCAACATGTATTTTTCTTGTGGCATGTAAAAGCACTCAAACAGCCAGCACGCTGTTATGTCTGTGTAATTCAGTAATGAATCTTCACTGTCAACTACACTGCACTGCTTCTGAATAAGGCTTGCTATGGAAACTAGTCAAAATTAAGAGTTTGCTTTGGGCCAAGATCAGTTCAGAACATGTACAGTTCCATCAACTTAAGTTCAGATTTTACCAGCCATGTCACTCAATCTGCTATACCAATGTAAGGTGCAAGAGGAAGACAATAATGGAGGTAAACAAGAGGAAAAGAATGACAGTCTCAAGCTACCAGAGAACTGCATAATAAATGGAGTTAGTACATTGCAGTTTTACTTCAAGTCAGACCATGCAATGTTTCCCCTCTGTCAGTTGTGTAACATGAGAATCAGCAGTCGCAACAGATTTGCTCATGGTTATGACTGCAGAGCACAAATTTCCTCCAGTTCAAAAATCACTATTTATCAGAACTGTCAAAGAATTGTGGTCAACATCAAAGATCAAATAATTTTCTAAATAGAAGTATTATTTAATATAAATTAATCAAATTACACTGAGTACCTAGTTAGAAATTTTAGGAGAAACACATGCACTGGACGTCCATGTGTATAGGTGTTCAATGAAGACAAAATTAGCAGCATCCTGTTAATGATGAACACAATTTGTGAAACAGCTAGTTTCACCTGTTCCTCCAACCACTGAAATACTTTACCATTCCAGGAAATTAGAACATAGAACATTACAGCGCAGGACAGGCCCTTTGGCCCTCGATGTTGCGCTGCCCTGTGAAACCAATCCAAAGCCCACCTAACCTACACTATTCCATTCCCATCTATATGCCTATCCAAGAAACTGGAGTAAGTTGTGCACATTTTAGGATCAAAAGCGACAACTTTGGGGCCCCATACCAATATCCTAAATGAGAGGATTTGCACACTGGTGAGAAAAGGAGGCAGGGATATCATCACAAGTATATGTTCGAAGTTACATACCAATTACTATGGGATATTGTATCTCCTATAATTAATAAACAGCATTTATACAAACACAACAAACCCCAACACAAAGCTGCAAATGTTTCATGACATATCACTACATTGCTGTTACCAAACTTCATGGAGCTATGATGCCAAATCTGTTACACAGCTGCTTCATCATATCAAACCTTTACAATCATTTCCCATTGAACTTTTCGAACTTGAAACTACAACAAAATAAAACAATATAGCAGTGGCTAATAGGATTACCATTTTATAGCAAAATTCAAGTACATTCTCATAGAAACAAAGACTCTTTAGTGTGCACTTGCAGACTTCCCACCAGTTGATATTATTTGAACCCTAAAAGTGTCAGAAGAGCAGCTTAGAGCTGATTTATTAGAATCTATGCTTCCAAGGAGTCAGAATTCACGAGATTCTCAGAAAGGTGCCCTTGTTAAGTATCCACAGGAGGCAGTATAACAGGATTTCCTTCGTCTGTCAAAGTATTTGATAATTTTTCCTGTTTACCTCACAGATTGTTGACCAAGATGACTTTTTTTAACCCTTCCAAAAATGTTTCATTTTTAGGAGAATTTTTCCATCTTCCACGTAAACTTGCTTTATGGTTCTTGCAGCTGCCAAGATTCAAGAAAAACAAGATTCCAACCAGCTAAGTTAAGACGCCATAAGGCAGAAAACTGAGCAAAATTTTGACTAACAAAAACAATTTGAACAGTTATCAATCGGATAGGCATATGAACTTCACAATTTTTACTGTGCCTTTGACTCACTCACTGGGGACCTCATGTTCTCACTTACATGCCATCACTAAATGCTCTTTTGTCCACTTTTAACAAACTCAATTCCTTCATCTGTGTCACCGCAGAAAAAATTGACTAACAGCTGGACAGGGTGTGAAAGCAGCAGCAGGATGACAGGGTGTGAAAGCAGCAGCAGGTTGAGGATGGGGAGATCTCAATTGCCATCCAAACCAATATGTTACATGGTGCTGTGCTGCTCTTTCAATACCACTAATATATTCTTAATTTGCAGAAGTTTTTATTCTCTCAAACAACTACCTTTTTTCTCTTATGCAACATCCTATAAACCTCCACCAGGAACAGGCCAGCACCAAATATGCCTTCACCTCTACCTCGATCTTCAAGGCGGAAGTGACTCGATGCTCGAAGTATGCACAGGCAAGGCTTTCAACTGCACCTTACACCACCTTAGAAACTTTGAACTTGATGGGTACTCTTCCTCAAATAGACTCAAAAAACACTCACAGCACTGTCAGAAACTAGGCAGCTGCTCAGCCCAGGCAGATATCTAATGGTCTTGACCATTAATGACTTTATCAAAACACAGAGATAGACACACGTACAAGTACAGCAACAGGTTTCTCAGTGACACTTGGATTGAAGGATTGAAGTCCACTAACATTACTTAAATTCTGCTACTGCCAAAACATATAAAATTAGAAGCAACATGTATAGGGTGGATCGTTAGACTCTGTTTTGCTGGGTGAAAATGTAGGGGGCATAGATTTGGGTGAGGGATAAAGTTTAGCAGTGATGTGTAAGCCAAGTTTTATTTTACACAAAGGGTGGCACTGGCAGGGGTGATGGTAGAAGCAGATACGGTAGCAATGTTTAAGAGGCATTTACACATTGCCAGGGCCAACAGTGAAAACTGCATTAGAGCAGTCATGTTAAGGTGCAATGAAGATATATTATTAGAAGTGAAAGGTTATTTGAGAGACGAGCAGCCTCTGCAAATACCCAAACTAGATTTGGAGAAGCTGTTTAAGGATAAATCCACATCTGACATGGGGGAATCTTTTAAAGGACAGTTGACCAGAGTTCAGGACCAGCATGTTACTGTGAGGATGAGAGAGAAGATTGGAAAGATTTGGGAACCCTGGATGACAAGAGATAGACAAAGTTTATTCAAAAAGAAAACTGAAGCAAATGTAAAGTTTAGAAAATTGAAATCAGACAAGGCCCTTGAAGAATACAAAGGAAGCAGGAAAGAACAAAGAATTAGGAAGGCTAAAAGGGGCCATGACATGGTCTTGGCAAGTATGATTAAGGAGAATCCCAAGGCATTTTATACATACATGAGGAGCCAAGATGGTAGCTAGGCAAAGGGTAGGTCCACTCAAGGACAAAGGTGGGAATTTATGTGTGGAATCACAGGAAATAAGTGCGGTCCTGAGTGAGTACTTCGCAATGGCTATCACAGAGGGCTCAGATGATGGTAATATTAGGAATTAATATGTTGATAATCTGCAGTATGTCGATATTAGAGTGGTAGTGTTGGATGTCTTGAAAACATTAAGGTTGAGAAGGACTTGATGGGAGTTATCCCAGGATACCGAGGAAGGCAAGGTGGCAGATTGCTGGGCCTTTACAGAAATCTTCGGATTCTCTTCAGCCAGAAGGTGGAGAATGTTGTTCAATTGTTTAAGAAGGGAAACAAGGATAATCCAGGAAATTATAGGCCAACGAGCCTTACATTAAATGTAGGGAAATTAGTGGAGAATGTACTCAGGGACAGGATTTACTCGCATTAGGAAAGGATTGGACTTATTAGGGATGGTGTAGAGGTCCTGGTTTTGGACTAAGGTGGACAAAGTTAAAAGTCACAACACCAGGGACAGTTATTTGGGATAGTTAGCATGGCTTTGTGCAAGGGAGATCTGAGGAAGGAATGGGGCTCCGAAAGCTTGCAATTTTAAATAAACCTTTTGGACTATAACCTGGTGTCATTTGATTTTTGCCCCTGTTCACCTCAGTCCAATTCCGGCATCTCCACATCAAAATTCGATTGAATTTGTTGAGGAAGTGACAAAAATGATTGATACACAATAAATTGGCATATATTGCTAGATTAACATTACAAAGAAAACTACTTTGAATTGCAGAGGCTTTACAGGACAGTGACATCACATTTTAAGTCAACAGCACAGTGACAAAGAAACATTCCTTCAAAATCATTCCTTTTTCAAAGAATCTTGAATGCTTAATAAATATGTGAATGATGAAGTAAACCATTATTATCTTTACAATTCTGCCTTATTCCCAAAGTGCCTACAAGCTGAGCACGGAAAAGGGTCTAGCACAAAGCCAACAAATTTTGCTGAAGCTCAACAGAAAGCATTAGTTTTAGGGTGCACAAACACTGCACTTTGTTTACATTCGGGACAAGCAACAATCTTTCCAGTTTTTGTATGAAGAATAATATCCTTGCATCCTGAACATTTCTTTGTTCCTCACACGAAACAGGTAAATATTGTGAAATTTGGTTTATTTGCTACCAAACATCTGTGATAGGTTTCATTTATATCATATGAATTTACTTAACAGCTTTCCAACTGAGTCAAAAGCTTACCCTGCATGTGGTGTTAGGAAGGAAAACAAAGTTGCACATAATGAGAACAAATATTAAGTTAAGTAGAAGACAGACATTATGATATGAAAAGATGTGCCCAACATATTTAACTTGCCTTAGATTTGCAGTTAGAATACAGGTTTGTCATGTATTTCTGACATGCACATAATCCAAACATTTCTCATCGTATTTTGATTTCACAATTAACTTTCCTCTTTCAGGATTACTATCACAAACATGTCTTTCTCACACAGTTTAAACACTTAAAGTAATGTACTGTAAGGAATATTCCAGGTTTTAGGGGATGGAGAAATGAATGCATCACATTTTATCATCGTGTTAGGAGGATAAACTATGAGCACTCTGAAACATTTATGAAGATTAGAAAAATATATTGTTAACTCAGGACAGTGGAACAAGGTATTAATTCAGTACTGAATAGATGTCCAAAAGGAGAAAATAGCAGGGACGCGAGCAATAATTTCTAATTTCTCTCTAGTCACAGGAGAGGTGCCAGAGGACTGCAGGATAGCCAGTGTGTGATACTGTTATTCAAGCAAGGAACAAGGGATAAACGCAGTCAAAGTTCAGTAGTGGGGAAACTATTGGAAGCAATTCTGAGGGGCAGATCCATCTGACTTGGAAAGGCAGGGATTAATCAAGAGGTATCAGTATGGCTTTTTTAAGGGGGGGGGGGGGTCATGTCTGGCTAACTTAATTACATTTTTGGAAGATGCAACCAAGTGTATATGAGGGCAAGCATTCAACACTGACTACTTGAACTTCAACAAGGCTTTTGATTAAATTGCATGGGATTGGAAATAGCACACGGACATGGACAAGAACTAGTTGGCAGACAGGAAACAAACACTAGGAATAAACTCATCATTTTCTGAGTGGCAACAAGTGAATAGTGGAGTATTACAGGAATCAGTGCCTGGACCCAATGTGGACAAATGTGAGATTATCAACTTTGGTAGCAAAAACAGAAAGACAGATTACTATCTGAATGGTGATAGATTGGGAAACGAGGAGATGCAACGAGATCTGGGTGCCCTTGTACAGCAATCACTGAAAGTAAGTATGCAGGTGCAGCAAGCAATGAAGGAAACAAGCGGTAGGTTGGCCTTTATAATGAGAGTATTTTACTACAGGAATGAAGATTTCTTGCTGCAACAGGACAGGACCTTAGTGAGACCACATCTATAGAACTATGCACAGTTTTAATCTCCTTACGTGAGGATGGATGTTCTGGCTAGGGACATATTGCAACAATAGTTTACTAGACTGATTCCTGGGATGGCAGGATGAATGTATGAAGAGAAACGGGAACAATCACTGGAGTTTCTAAGAATAAGGGAGAAGATCTCAAAAGGAACCTATAACAGTCCAAGAGGACGAGACAGGGTTAACGCAAAAAGGATTTCCCTGATGACCAGAGAGTCCAGAACCAGGGTCACTGTCTAAGGATATCGGGCAAGACATTTAGGACTGAAATGAGAAGACATGGCTTCACTCACAGTGATGAGCCTGTGGAATTTTCTGCCACATAAAATGTTTGAGACCAAAACATTGAATGTTTTCAAGAAGTTAAATAATAGTTCTTACTACTAAAAGGATCAAAGAGTATGGGGCAAAACCAGGAATAGGGTACTGAGTTGGATGATCAACCATAATCATATTGAATGGTAAGCAGGCTTGAAGAGCCGAATAGCCCTAGTACTATTCTGATTTCTTATGTGTCTATCTGATGTCTATACTTCTTCCACATAACTCCAGATCCAGAGCGACATGATTAGCCCTGGATCGCCCTCTGAAATGGCCTCACAAGCCACTCAGTTCAAGGACATTTTTGGATGAGCAATGATACTGGTCATGCCAGTGATGCCCATTCCACATGAAAGAATAAAAGGAGATAAAAGGAGCTAATTTCATTGGTTAGGGAGGCTAGGCATTGGGTTGCACCGTAAAATTAGAGACTAAGCTGTCAGAGGTAAAGTTAGGAAACAGGTCTACGCACCAAACTTGGAAGAAGTTTGAAATGCTCTTCCTGAAATAACAATTGATTTGTATTAATCAAAAATATCAAGGGGCGAAGGTCAACAATGTCTGTACACAGATCAGCCAAGGTCTCAGTAAACAGTAAAACAAAAGGTCTTGGGGAGGGGGGGTGGCTGCTAAATGACTGATTCCTGTATATCTTGCATAACAGAAAGCAATGATTAATTAATGGAAATGTTAGTATTTTGCTATATTCACTCTTTCATATGTTGATTAACTTTTTAGTTCTGTGAAATGTGACTTTTTTTTCGATAACGTTAGAAAGTCAGTGAAGTAGCCAGCGTCTGGCTAGTCAGTAACAGAGTGACTCACTGTCAGAGTGCAGAAAATTGAGTAAAGAGCATTGTTGCAATATCATCCATTCAGTGAGAAATTTAAGAGTTAGAATGTAGGGATACTTCAGTGGGGTTGAGTAAAGGGTCTGTAAATTACATTGCTGGGAATAGTGTGAATACTTCTTTTTGCTGTTTATGTCATGATTTTAAATTGTCTTCAGTCTCTCGCTTTTCTTGTGCGTAATAAAATTTTCTTCTTCTGTTAAAAGAACATTGTTTTGGTGGTCAGTCAGATGGTGACCAATCAAACTGCAAAAAATAATGCTTATGATTATCAAGCCAGATTTCAGAGATCTGATTCATCCACTAACAGCTAGACAAAACTGGGGTCATAACACAATTGAGCATTAATACTCCACTCTCTTCATGTATCAACTATCCCTCAATCCCTAAATATTCTCCCTTCCTTAGCTTAAGATAGGTCTTACGAGTCCATAACCAATTTTCCTCCTAACCGCTCCCCTTTTCTGAGTGGCTTCTCAGTGAGACTTTTAATTTTCAAATTTAATTTAATTTTTAAAAAAATAAATGAGAATAGCAAAGTAATCTGTCCATCTCATCTGTCTTCCCTTCTTTTATTTTATTATTGTCTAATTTATATCACTTATCTCATAGGTGTCAGCACAATCTCATCAAATCAGTTGACTTCAACTGCTGTCCTTCAGGTTGCCTTAGATGAACATGCCCTAACTCACACCATTAACCTCTTTCTGTCAAAAACCCCCCATTTCCCTCCTCCTTCTCTAAGGTGCAGTCTAAAGTTTATAGAAGACAAAATGAAAAATTACAAAAGGGATACAATCAGATCATTGGCCCTATTTTGCTCTTGTACAGTTTTTTTTGTTTTAAAAAAAGATTCCACCTCAATTTCAGAGCTATGTCCCTTGAAAAAAGCTCAAAGTTGAAATTAGGACAAGAAAAATAATAATACATTCCAGATTAAATAATTTTACTAATTTATTTCATCAATTAAAATGTTAATACCATGATGCACTTAGGCTACCCATAGCAGAGATCCAAAATAACGGTGCTCTGTATCAGTTCATATCACAATTTGAAGCAGCAATATGTTGCAAAGATGGAATACAGAAGGAGAAAGTGAGGACTGCAGATGCTGGAGATCAGACCTGAAAAATGTGTTGCTGGAAAAGCGCAGGTATCTCATTCCTGAAGAAGGGCTTATGCCCGAAACGTCGATCCTCCTGCTCCTGGGATGCTGTCTGACCTGCTGCGCTGTTCCAGCAACACATTTTTCAGCTCTAGAATACAGAAGGGCCCTGAATAAGCCTCGAAGAGGAAATCTTAACAATCAAGCCTGCATCAAAATGCCAAATAGGATATGGGTCATGGTCAAAGAATCTGTGAAAACTGAAAAACATTACAATGATTTCTCAAGTATTCAAAGTCCAGTGCTACATTCCCTTTTGCACTCTGACCCGACTAGGTTTGACTGCATAGTGTATGTTGAACCTCATATTCATGTCTTGAAATGTGAATTTAGATGCTGAATTCATGATCTGAACCATGAGTCTCACATCTCAGCATACAACAAATTCTAAACTGCACACTCCCACTGAGAAGGTTAAGGAGTTATCATCTAGTTATTAAATATAGACATGATGGATGTTCAACATGCATAAAAATAATGGAGACTCTTCATGTTTCATAGTTTTGTGCTTCAACAATACATTTACAAATCTTCATTTTCAACTTAGCACTATGACAGAGCTCTGATTAGTCACTAGAGTAAAAAGAAAAATCTGAATGTTACAATATCACCTGTATTTAACAAGTGGACAGCTTGTCAAATGTGCTGGGTAATTGGAGGAAAAGCAGGGGGCAAAGGAAAAAATAGCTCTAATGTATTCAAAAGCATGGAGGGCATTTGGTATATTGCTTTTTGAGTGGAGGTTCTAATAACCATGCCAAGTAGTAAGTTGCTGAAATAAATCTAAAGTTTGCATCTGAAATTTGACTTAAATGAATGCTGGCTGGAATACTGGAAAACAAACTTCACTGGAACAGTCTCTTCATTCTGGTGCAACTATTCATTATCCAGTAATAACCCTTT
Source organism: Chiloscyllium plagiosum (assembly GCF_037043375.1). Taxonomy (NCBI): domain Eukaryota; kingdom Metazoa; phylum Chordata; class Chondrichthyes; order Orectolobiformes; family Hemiscylliidae; genus Chiloscyllium; species Chiloscyllium plagiosum. The sequence goes on from NW_028270164.1 coordinate 42,478,146, forward strand.
GAGGTTTACCAGCTTATGTGAATGCAGACTTGAACTGCTTATGAGATAATCCTGCTGTAATATTTCTCAGTTCAATGCATGGAGTTCCAACTGTCAATGTTCGCTTGTTCTACAAAATGATTTATAGTATAACCAACTTCAACAGAATAAGCAAGCTGCAAGTGGAATGCAGACACCACTGCCAACAATTGCTATGCAGCTAAAAACGAATCTTTTAAAGGTCAAAAGCACAATCGAGCAACAGAGCAGCACAAAGACTAAATTTGTATTTTCCCTTGCCATCGACATCCCAAATAAGATACTGCACAATGTTTCATTCATCATGAATAAATGGGTCTCCTACTAATTGCATTTGGTCCAAATTACTTAGTACCATCCAAGGCAAACAGCATCTATTGCTTACTGTTCATTCAGATAAAACTTGAGGACGTCTAGGCAGTAAAGAATTTTCTTTTTAATCAATAACTTAATCATCCACAAAACTGATTTATGCCCTAACTTTTTTTAAACAAAGTTTGCCTCTCTTGAGCAAACCAGATCTAGTTATTTCACTTCATCTATTCTTCATATTTCCTGGTTTTGTTTTCTCTCCCCAAATGTAAACCTTGCACTTTTGGGATTGATTTCCATTTGCCACTTTTACAGCTATTCAACCAAACTATGATTTCATCCTGCATTTGACAACCATCCTCTTCACTATCAAAAACCCAGCCAATTTTTGGATCATCTTCTGCCATTTTTCCAACATGTCAAGGCAAAGTGGTGACAGGAGAATCTAAGAGAGCTCTGGAGAGCCAACGAGACTACAGCAAATTGTGCCTCATTGCAATTCCAAGGTCAGTCAGGCCAATGGAGAGAACAACAGCCATAATGAGATTGAAAACAGAAAGCATAAAATAAAACTGACTACAAAGAATCTTGGTATTATTGAGATTTTGGAATCTTGGGAGTTAAAATGTAATGACTAGAAGTTGTTTAGCAAATTTCTTCTTGGCACATGATTTTGGCAAGGCCAGCTTTATTGACTAACCATTATTTCCTGAGAGAACACTTTTGGGAATCGCCTTCTTAAACCATGGTCCACCTGACAGACGTACACACTGCTGTTCAGGAGGGAGTTCCAGGATTTTGATCCAGCAGTAAAGTTGCTGTTTCTCTCATTCTCATTTATTGTCTTTCCTCCCTCCAGTTTGTGTTAGCTTCTTGCATTCATCCAAACCTTACTTGCCATTTTCTAATTCACACCAATTTCTGTTCACTCATTTCCTCCTGCCCCAAACATTGAGCTCCTCTAATTCTAACGTGTTGCCCATGCATGTCTTTTTCGTTTAATCATTGATGGATTACCTCAACTTCCATGCCTTATAACTCCTCTCTCACTCCTTTCTTCAAGGTGCTTTCACATGTTCTAATATCTCGTGTTTGGGTGCCAGATTTTGTTCAGCAATCACGTTTATGAACTGCTTTGGGCTGTTTTAGAATATTAAAGTGTTATGCCTCACTTGAGTAGCACCCGAGAAATGAAGCCCTGCTATTCCAAGAATGGTCATAAGTAACATTTAGAACACACAAGTGTAAGGCAACGTTCATTGCGAAAAAGAGAAAATCTAACCATTGTCCCTTAACGTTCAATAGTACTACCATCATTGATTCCCCCACTATCAACATCCTGAAAATTACCATAGACTAAAAACTGAACTGGACAAGCCATATAAAAGCTACAAAATCAGGTTAGAGGCTTGGAATTTTACTAAGAGTAGATCACTTCCTGTCTCCCCAATGCATGTCCACCATCTATAGATCAGGTGTGTGATGGAATATACCCTGCTTGCCTGGATGACTGCAGCTCCAAAAACACTCAAAACTTGACATCATCCATCCTCATTCACCAAATTCAACATCCACCTCCATCACTATTGACACAGTAGCAGCAGTGCAAACCATCCACAGGACACACTGCACTAATGTACCAAAGCTTTTTCGAAGCAGCTTCCAAGCCCATGACCTATACAACCTAAAAGGACAAAGACAGCAGATGCACCGGACCACCACTTCCTACAAGTTCTCTCCCTCTCCAACCATGCCCCACACCAATTTGACTTGGAATTGTATTATGTTCCTTCATTGTCATTAGGTCATAATAGCACTGCTCACATGGCACACCTAACAGGAACTGCAACAGTTCAAGGCGGCAGCCTGCTTACAGCCCATGAACAAACTTTTTAAAGAATGTGTTGTCCGTTTCCTCCAGCAGTTTGTATTGCACTCTGTCTTACACCCGTAAATCCCCCATCACCCCTTCCAGAGTTTTGGCATCTCTCTTTTCCTGATTCTGATTCTAATTCCTGTGGATGCTTGCCATTAAAGAGAATGTTGAGAACTCCACCTTGAGGCTCTTGATTTAAGAGATTCTACCATTCTTTTGACAAAGTTACTAAGCAATGAGGAAAGGCAGTAGTATCAGCCTTTGCGGCAAGTGGAAAACGCACCTTAATGATATCATAGGCATCAATTTTACAGGTACATTGGAATGTTGCTGGACTTTGTATATTTCTATACCACATGGTTAGTGATAGTTATCGCACTGGTCATAAAACTCATTTTTTTTTTTTACTTTGGGCACAGACACAGCCATATACAACAGAATCATTTTCATTTTGTTTATGTGCACACTGTAGCTAAAAGTCCTGCAAAAATCAACACTTCATCATTGTGGCAATACTCTTGTGCAATCCCTTTGAAGTAATCACCTCAAGATTCTATTACAATTACTGCTCCTGATGAGGTCTGACCATTAATGTAGGATTCTATCATACATATTTTTAAATAGTTTTAAAAGACTTAATTCAAGGTTGGAAAGACAAATTTGGAAGTGTATTTGAGATTTTTCACAATTCAAGCAGATGCAAGATGGAAATTTCACAGACCCACCATTAAGCTTTCATAACAACCCTGCTCTTAATATTATCAAATTGCCTCATCTTTCAGAAGTACGAAGTATCAACATACCTTGGGTAACAATAATAGATGGCGACTTAAGGTTGAGTGCAAGGTTTGGTTTATTGCTACATGACAAGTTGGCCTCTTGACTTCTATCTGAGTGAATATCGCCAGGTGCAAGTAAATCCGGAATCTGCAATAGAAAAAAGAAAGTTTTCTTTCTCTACTTCTCAAATGAATAGCTCCATATTTAAGTTAACATGATGTGCATAGCACAGGAGAACACAAAGTTTTGCCACATTTCTGAACCTGGGTACAAAGCAAGCTAAAAAAGCAAGGTACCACAGAAGTTAGGATGTGACATGGCCATTCTAAGCACACTTGCTAGTTGAATGTGGATGTGAAATAAGGTGATTGATGTTCCTTCTCAACCAGAAAAGGTGCATGGCCCGGATGGACCAACAAAGGAGAAATTTTCTTTATAAAGACCTAAAAATCATGACTTAATATAGATTTGTTCGTAACCTAAAGCATGGCTTTGTGCATGGGAAATTGTGTTTTTTGAGGATAAATTCAAAAAGATTGATGAGAGCAGAGCAGTGAACATTGCCTATATGGACTTTAGTAAAGCCTTTGACAAGGTTCCGCATCTCTACCTGACAAGGTAGACTAATTAGTTAGATCATGTGGGATTCAAGGACAGCTTATCAATTGGCTTGATGGAAGGAGACACGGGTCGTGATGGAGGGCTGTTTTTGAGACTGGAGGCCTGTCACCAGCGGTGTTCTGCAGGGATCAGCGCTGGATTCACTTTTGTATGTCATTTATATAAACCATTTGGATGAGAATTTAGGAGGCATGGTTAGTAAATTTGCGAATGACACCAAAATTGATGGTGTGGTCAACAGTAAAGAAGGTTATCTCAGATTACAAAGAGATCTTGATCAATTGGTCCAATGGGTTGATGAGTGTCAGATGGAGTTTAATTTGAATAAATGCAAGGTATTTGATAAAACAAACAAGGGTAGGGCTTACACCAATAATAGTAGAGCCTTGGGTAGTATTGAAAAGCGTGGTATTGGAAAAGCATACGCACTCAGGCAGCATCAGAGAAGCAGGAGAGTCAACGTTTCGAGCTCTCCTACTCCTCGGATGCGGCCTGACCAGCTGTGCTTTTCCAGCACCACACTCTTCGACTGTTCTCCAGCATATGCAGTCCTCACTTTCTCCCTGGGTAGTGTTGTCGAACAGAGAGACGTGGGGGTTTGTGTACATAGTTCTTTGAAGTTTGCATCACAAGTAGACAGAGTAACCAAGGTGTTTAACACGCTTGCCTTCATTGCTCAGATCTTTGAGTATAGGAGTTGGGACATCATGTTGGGGTTGGAGAGGATATTGGTGAAGCTACTTTTGGAGTACTGTGAACAGTTCTGGTTGCCCTGCTTTAGGAAGGATATTATTAAATTGGAGAGGTTTCAGAAAAGATTTGCTGGGAAAAAATTGTCGCTGGGACTAGATGGTTTCAGTTATAAGGATAGGCTGGATAAGCCAGTTCTTTTTTTGCACTGGAAGTTGAGGGGTGATCCTATAGAGATTTATAAAATCCTGAGGGGCATAGATAAGGTGCATAGCAAAGGTTTTTTTCTCCAGGGGAGTATGTTCAAATCTAGGGGGCATATTAAGGCGAGAGGAGAAAGATTTAAAATGGATCAGAGAAGCAACTTTGTCTTACAGAGGGTGGTTAATGTATGGAATGAACTGCCAGATGCAAATAAAGTTATAACATTTAAAAGTCATTTGGATAGGTACATGAATAAGAAATGTTTAGAGGGATATGCGGCAAATGCAATCAAGCAATGAAGTAGTTTATTTTATGATGTGCAGGAGCTGTGTGTAGGATTGGGGTGGACAAAGTTAAAAATCACACAACACCAGGTTATTGTGCAACAGGTTTATTTGGAAGCACTAGATTTCGGAGCGCTGCTCCTTCCTGATGAAGGAAGGTACCACCTGATGAAGGAGCAGCACTCTGAAAGCTAACACTTCCAAATAAACCGGTTGGACTATAACCTGGTGTTGTGTAGTTTTCAGCTCAGTTGTGTAATTAAGGAAACTTGCTCGACATGGTGAGTTGGACTGAACGGTCTGTTTCCATACTGTATGACTCCATGAATGGATTATTTATTAAGAGATCAAGGTTTTCCAGGAAAGTAGTCAGTAAAAGAATGGTCCCAAAAGTAGCAAGTCAGCAAAACAGATATTCAGGATGTTTTCAGACTTCAAGGCAACCTGCCAACAAAAAATATGGTTTTGCAGCAAACAAAACTACCAACATTTTACTTCTAATGAGATCAAGTTTTACAAATGAAAATTCAATTGCTTAATCTATTTGAAACCCATAGCTTAACAGAGTGAATAAGGGATGACAGTAATGTCACTGGACGAGTAATGTCAAGGGTTAATTCTCGGGACGGGGTGGGCACAGGATCATATCCCATCATGGCAGCTAATTTTAAAAAAAGTGGAAGTGAAAAGTATTCTCAGAACGATGGCCTTCAGGAAAGGAAATTTGTTGTCCTTGCCTGGTCTGGGTCACATGGACTTCCCACAACATGGTCAACTCTTAACTAATCTCACAGGTAATTAGAGAACAAATAAAAATATTCTGCATTTAAACTATAAAGGCTCTCAATGATGCATGCATTTATTATTGTATTGCATTAAATTCATGGTGCAGTGTATACTTCCCAAACAAATTGCCTTGTAAAGTAATTCTAATTTTAATGGGTCATAGTAACTCTTTGCACTGCCCTATTCCTTTTTACTAACCTGAGATGAGGTGAAGTTCCGAACAGGTTTGGTTACCACTTCAGAGGATATAGAATCAGGACCAGCCTTCTCACCTATAAGGACCAAATCAGATAAAAAGATTTTCTTTTCAAAAGGCAAAATAACGTGAAAGTTCGAAGTCTGGAATAAAACAGAAAACACTAAAAATTGTCAGTGGACAGGCAACATCTGTGGAGAGAGAAACAGCAGTAACATTTTGAAACACTAAGGCTATTTCTTTTTTTTAAACTAATGTTGCTTGCCAGAGAGTCTCAGAGATTTATAGCACGGAAACAGACTCTTCAGTCCAGCTCGTCAATGCCAACCAGATATCCTAAATTAATCTAGTCCTGTTTGCTCGCATTTGGCCATATCTTTCCAAACCCTTCCTATTTTTATTCCCATCCAGATGCCTTTTAAATGCTATAATTGTACCAGCCTCTACCACTTCCGCAGGCAGCTTATTCCATACACACACTACCCACTGTGTGAAAAGTTGGCCCTGAGGTCCCTTTTAAATCTTTCTCTTCTCACCCTAAACCTGGGCCCTCTAGTTCTGGACTCCCACACCCCAGGAAAAGACCTTGTCCAACTACCTTACCCATGTCACTCATGTTTTTATAAACCTCTAAGGTTACCACTCAGCCTCCAACGCTCCAGGGAAAACAGCCACAGCCTATCCCTTTGGCTGAAATGCTCCAACTCTGGCAACACCCTTACAAATTAGAGAGTTTTGAGAAGATGTGTTGAGGTTCTGGATGTAGGTTTGCTCGGTGAGCTGGAAGGTTTGTTTTCAGACGTTTCATCACCATGCTAGGCAACATCTTCAGTGAGTCTCCGAATGAAACACTGGTGGTGTAGCCCGCTTTCTATTTATATGTTTGAGTTTCCTTGGGTTGGTGATGTCATTTCCTGTGGTGAAGCCATTTTCAATGGTGATGTCACTTCCTTTTTTTTCAGGGGGGTGGTAAATGGGGTCTAAGTCAATGTGTTTGTTGATAGAGTTCCGGTTGGCATGCCATGCTTCTAGGAATTCTAGTGCATGTCTTTGTTTGGCCTGTCCTAGGATGGATGTGTTGTCCCAGTCAAAGTGCTGTCCTTCCGCATCCGTATGTAAGGATACGAGTGAGAGTGGGCCATGTCATTTTGTGGCTAGTTGATGTTCATGTATCCTGGTGGCTAGTTTTCTGCCAGGCAGAACAGGCAGCATACATTAACATCAACTAGCCACAAATCAACATGACCCAGTCTCACTAATATCCTTACATACGGATGGAGGAAGGAGACCACTTCGACTGGGACAACACATCCACCCTAGGACAAGCCAAATACAGATATGCACGAGAATTCCTAGAAGCATGGCATTCCAACCGGAACTCTAACAACAAACACATTGACTTGGACCCCATATACCATCCCCTGAGAAAAACAACAGGAAATGACATCACCAACCCTAGGAAACTCAAACATATAAATAGAAATCGGGCTACACCACCAGTGTTTCATTTGGAGGCTCACTGAAGATGTTGCCTAGTATGGTGACAAGACGTCCGAAAACAAACCTTCCAGCTCAGTGAGCAAACCTACATCCAGATCCGTGCAAATATATTCTGAACCCTTTTGAATTTCACAATATCCTTTCTACAGGAGGGAGACCAGGAGTGCACATAATATCCCAAAAGTGGTCTAACCAATGTCCTCTACAGCTGCAGCATGACCTCCCAACTTTGATACTCAATGCTCTGACCAATAAAGGAAAGCATTCAAATGCCTTTTTCACTTTCCTATCTACTTGTGACTCCACTTTCAAGGAGCTATGAACCTGCACTCCAAGATCTCTTTGTTCAGCAAAACCCCTAGTACCTTACCATGTATGTATAAATCCTGCCCCGATTTGCCTTTCCAAGGTGCAGCACCTCACTTTTATTTAAATTAAACACCATCTGCCATTCTTTGGCCCACTGCTGCATTTTTCAACATTTTCTGTTATTTTGCAGAAGATTTTCTTTCCATCAAGAAGTACCCTTGAGCATGTTCTTTTTGTTGTTTTAAGCCCCTCTCCCAAATTGTCACTTCATGCAGAAAGGAGTCTCCACTGATTTCAGAGTTCTGGGTGGTAATCCTATATTGATGCCCTGATATCTTGGTCTTCCAAAGAAACTGAAAAATGCAAAGGACAATCAGGTACTAACCCATAAACTTGACAGCACAAGTAACCAACCATGTGTATATTTTTTGTATGCGTGCAGCAATGCTACAATGTTATGGGGGTAAAGAAGTGGGACAAACTGCAGATGCTTCACTTGGGGATCATTTTGGAAACAGTAATTACATTAAAAGATTTAGAATAGCCGTACAATGAAATAAGGAACAATTGAGGCTCTAAGTATTTACATAGAGGAAAGCTAATTTCAGTGAATTCAAACTAATGTGGTTAATTTACATCAAAAAATAGGCAGGTAAAACAGAAACTGAGCAAAGAAACAATAATTTGGGGACAGACTAGACCCATTACCATAAGAAAAATATACTAAAATAGGGATTCCCAAACTCTGTTGTAGTGGTGCTTGATGGAGTAGCAGATTTCCTCTGCTCTATGGCACCAATAGTAACTGTTAAGATGAGACTGGTGGAGCAGACTGGATTGATGCCAAGCAAAACAAAGGGACGCACAGTGAACCCAAAGCCTCCTTAACAATATGGAGCACTTCAAGCTGAAGTGCCATTTAAGGCCTGGATATCTGTGCACTGACCTACTGCAGACAGAAGCAAGGGAAGTGTAAAGCAGTTACTGACTGAGTGCAGGAAAAATGAGGATGTCACAGAGCAGAGCTCAGATGGTGAACGTTAATTTCAAATCCTGTATTTGTGGGCTTGCCAACTGAATAGGATCCTTACCTCAAGCTTGTGACTTTACTTCATAGGCACAAGACTCAAAATTGGGGCAGCATGTGAAACATGGGGAATGGAACGTGGCTGATTACAGTGTATTATGACCCCCAGAGACCCAAAAGTTTGCAAAACATATTCATGTTCCTGGTTTTGGATCTGGGCAGAGAACATGCAAGCTGACAGAAAGGATCACAGATTTAAATTTCAAGTCCTCGACTATAATAAACAGACTAAAAGCAACATTGTCTAAACGTTATTCAATCTTTCTAACAGCAGTAATTTTGGACTTGAACTGTTAACTCTACCTTTCCCTTCACAGATGCTGCAAGACCTGCTGAATTTCTCCATCACTTTTTGTTTTTGAGATCTCTAGCACCCACAGTTCTTTGCTTTTAATTATCAAAATACTATTCTGAAATAAAAACATTATACTCTAAACTACAGAAAACATCAACTGTGTTTTAAATCAAAAGGAAAATCCCCATGAATATTAAAAGCAAAATACTACAGCTGTTGGAAATACAAAACAAACAGAACGCTGGAAAAACTCAGTCAGTTTGGTAGCATGGGAGAGACAGAAACAGAAATAACAGAGATAACATTGCAAGTTCAGTACGACTCTTAATCAGAACTGTACAAAAATACCCTAAACAGTTATACTTTATTTGGTCCTTTAGGTGGGCACTTAATTCTTGAGAAACCACCATTCTTAACTCCCAATGACTTGCTTCTTTTTCCTTTCCAAACAGATAACTTCTAATCACCAAAATGACTGGCACAGCATAGATTACCCTCAAGATTCTCCTGTCTAAAAAAGTTTAGCATGATAACCAGTGAGAAGAGGGGAGCTAAATTTTCCATTTTCACACTCCTTGTTTGACAGCAAAAGGTTTTGAATTTAACAATAGGATGTTATATTGCCAATTCATTAGATAGATGGCTAGAATTAAGCCAGAGAGCTTTCATTATTAAATATGTTAAGAGTAAGTTTTATTGATAAAACCCACTCAGGTGGGAAAATATTACAAATTGCTAACACATACAAATGCATCCTCCTTCTCACTAATAGTCACACACTCAACATTACAGAAAACTACAAGTTTTTAAGAGTATCAGATAACTTGTCTAGATCAGAAATGCAGATTTTTTTTTTAAAGAAGTCAATAAGGATCCACTCATATCTGCAGGCTCCCTTTCTTCAGCTGAAGTGGAGGCTAGCATGTCAGCTTCTTGGAAAGCATCGCCTCTCAGATTGTCTGCTCCAAGAATGTGTTCTTTTCATTCTCATCAAAACAAAGTAAAAGTTTAGGTGGTGTCATATAGAAAGAGATCAAGCTTGCATGATTTCTGCCCAGATCCAAAATCAAACCTTTCCACATATTGTTGAATCACATTACCTAGTCATGTATTACATCAGCTTTATTCCTTTTTCACTTTTCTTGTAAAGACATATTTTATTCATAAAATCCTAGATGTACATAAGAAGGTACTAAAGCAGTTCTGTTCAATCTTTGCATATCAAGAAAAAAAATCAATTTGCCATTCCCTGCAGTTGCAAAACCAAAGGAATTCTCTTCAAGCAGGGCAGTATTTACATACATTTGAGGAAAACAGAGGGTCTGAAAACTGAATAGACCCTCTTGTACTTTAGCAGAAATATCTTAGACTGTAGTCTTTCACACTTCTTATTTGAATTGCAAAAATATTCTTTACTCAGAAAAAAACTTTATGTACATACACAGAAACTAGAGCAATTCTGTATAGTCTCTGCATTTTAAGAACATACAAAGATCAGGAATTGACATGCCTTACAGTTATGAAAAAAGGTTTACTTCCTACTCATGCAGAACACGATTTACATCCATTGAGGCAAAAAGGTTCTGTATTTTGACAAGACGACTTTTAAGATAGTAAAGAGTGGGCTGAGACTACTAAGTCTGTCACCATGTAGTCCCAGACCTTCTGACTTCAACTGCATCTTGACAATCTGGAGGGGCTGAACAGCAAACTGGAAATCACTTCCAGATTCCCAATTGAAATGGTTAACAATGTCAAACTTATGAAGTTATCAAAACTCCTGCAGACTGAGCACAGTGTAGATATACCTAGCGATGGTGTTGCCGCTCAAGGATAAGTTTCCAGTGTGTCCCAAGCATTCTCGGTCAGATCCACCAACGTCAAGATAGCGCTCATCTCTGTGACCTCTTGCTGGCTGATTGTCACCTACAGGATGCCTAACAAACCGGCAAGGGGACATGGAATCTGAATGTGAAACTGGTAAGCCCAGAACAGTTGGAGGAGTTCAAAAGGGAGAATGAAAGTCTGGGTCTGGTGGAGAACAGTCAAGGAAGTGAGAGAGTGAGAGTGTGACAGTGACAGGTGGACAGAGAGAGAGAGAGAGAGAGAGAGAGAGACACAGAGAGGACAGACAGAGTTGTCCAAACTCCAGAAAGATTGCAGAACCTTCTCCTGCTGCAGGTACTGGGTTGACGTGAAGGAGGATCTCCAGGAGGTGAACAGCCAACAAGTCTCGCTCTTTGCCTCAGAGGCCTCCAAGATAATCTTCCGGTCCAGGGTCAATAGCCTAGAGCTGGATTGAGGCGTGCTCTAGTTTCTTCTTTCAAAAGGTGCATAGTGAGAGCTGTGAGACCTGAAGCCTGAAGGAGTAGATGGCTCAGTAAAGTCACCTTAACCTGACATCCTGAGGATTAGTAAATCCTTTTATGCCAGGCTGTATGACATGAAGCCCGCAGTCATACAGCAAATTATTCCTGTCCTCTATCATGGAGGTCTGAGACAACAGCACACAGGAGAGGCTGGACCAGTCATGTTTCTTTTATTGCAAATATATGATTTATTCATAAAAAATCTTTTTGTACATGCATAGTTACTAAAGGCAGTGCTGTAAAGTCTTTGCACACACAGAATAAACAAACATTGGAATTTGGAATTCCCTGTATTTGCAAAAGATCCCAAGGCATTTCTTACTTATGCAGGACAACATTTACATACAGTTGAGAGACCTGGGGGGTCTGACGGATCCCGATCGTACTTGAGCAGAAAATCAGTGGTCTTTCCTCATTCAGCCTTCACAGCAGCTGCCTCAACCGCAGCACGTAGTCCTGGGCCTGGAATGTGCCAGTCGCAACACTCAGTGGAGGTCAACTCCTTACTCTGAAAGACTAACAAGTTTTGAACAGACCAAAGTGTCTTTCACTGAATTGATGGTCCTTCAGGGGAGCAGACAGTAGAGCACAGAGTCATGTATCATTGACAAAACCACTGCATCCCTCTCCAGACTTTCTTTGCAAATACACATTCCAGAAGGAGATGTGTGCCAGTCTCTTCACGCCTGCAGTCGCTTCGAGGGCAGCATGTCATGTCAGAGACAGTCTAGGTGTACATGAAAGATCTCACAGGTAGTGCCCTTTTCACCACCAGTGAAGCAACGTCGTGGTACTTGTTGGAAAGCACTACAATGAGACATTCTGGCAAATGACTCTGCGAAGGGATCAACTCTCTCCTTTTGCTGCAGAGGTTTGAGGATGTTACACACTGACATTGCCTGTTGGACTTGTGGTCAAAGGTGATTTTCTTTACAAATTTTTCCATGAGGCACAGATGATACACTACTAAGACCATTTTGCTGCTATTTGGCCAGGCCCATCCTTTGTAAGGACAGGTAGAAATTCAGTATGCAGAGACACTCCGTTTACACACGGAGAGTCTACGCACAGCTTGATGCAAGGACAGAGAAAGGTGGCCATCCAGATGAGGGATGTTCATTTCCTCCTCCATTATCACGGTGTCCCTTCTGACGCAGTCCATCTTTGATCTCCAGATGAAATGGAAGATGGCTCAGGTCACTGCAGTGACGCAGGCTTAGGGAATAGGCCAGACCTGTGCCACACACAGCAACAATGAGAGTTACTCACACCTGATGACTAGATTTGTATCTGCAATGCAGAGGGCACGGTGCTCTCATCTGCCCAGATTCCATCTCACCTTGGTAATACATTCATCCTGAAATTTGGCACATGCCCCAGTCCCTCCGAACCACATAAGTAACATCTTCAAATAGTCTGACCTAACTGTGAAGGGATAAAGGATTGGTCAATCCAGTTCCCAAAGAACATGGTCTATTCTTACCTTGGCTCCTGAGGCTACTTTGAACTGGTCGCAGGTGCTCATCAATCCAGCCACTATCTTTGTATAACATTGGTTGCATATTCAAAAAGATAGTCAACCAGCTCACGTCTGACATAATGTCCCATTAGCAACATTTATAGAGTCATAGAGATGTACAGCATGGAAACAGACCTTTCAGACCAACCTGTCCATGCCGACCAGATATCTCAACCCAATCTAGTCCCATCTGCCAGCACCCAGCCCATATCCCTCCAAACCCTTCCTGTTCATATACCCATCCAAATGCCTCTTAAATGTTGCAATTGTACCAGCCTCCACCACATCCTCTGGCAGCTCATTCTTTTGAGCCGAGATGATTAATTTTTAATGTGTCAGCCATTAACTCTCGAATGCTCTGTCCTCCATCTCAACGCAGAAAAGGATCTGGTCACCACTGTAGGAATACTGTCATCTCTGTTGAGCTCTCTGTAAACTTTAAATTTTCATGGATGGAATGTGGCTTCACAGATGCAAATTTACAACTACTTCATGGATAGTAAATAATAGTAATAATAACAGTGGCAAAAACAAAGGCGAATATTAAGAGTTTGAGAGTCCATTCATATTCTAACAACAGGAGGGAAGTACAGATTTGTGACCCTGCAGTTTGAATTAAGCAGACAGGACATCATTTCAAAGTTCATAAAATGCTGAAATGTAGTAAACAATGAGGAGAATAGTGACAGATTTCATAAGGAGATGAACAAACATGATTAAACAGATCAACGTGTTAATTTTAATTTATCACGCAGAGAAGTGTGAAATGGTTCGTTTTCATATAAAGGAGGAGGATACAAAGTCAACAGTACAAATTTCAAGGTGGAGAAAATAGTATGACCTGGGGATGTATGCATTCAAATCTTTCATAGCAACATATTGAGGTTGTTAAAAATGTTTATGGCCTTTAATATTAGAGTACAAAACATGGTTATTCTCTAAAACTTCATACCATTGGTTAGGCCTCAGCTGAAGTGTTCAGTTATGGGCAGCAAACTTTAGAAAAAAATAGTGAGGCCTTGGAAAAATTGTACAAGAAATTTATCAGAATGGTACCAGAAATATGGGGAACTTCAGTTATGTAAGGTGATTGAAGAATTTGGTGTAGTTGATCCCAGAGCAGAGATGGTTAAGAGGAGACAGAGATGTTCAAAATAGTGAATTATTTTGAGAGAATAAATGAAGTTACACTGTTTCCAAAGGCAAAAAGACCAGTCAACATAAATCAAATCAAAGCAACTAGACTGATTAGGGTATTTGGGAAGGCAAGGACTGATTAGGGATTGTGCATGGGAAATCATGTCTCACAAACTTGATTGAGTTTTTTGAAGAAGTAATGAAGAGGATTGATGAGGGCAGAGCGGCAGATGTGATCTATATGGATTTCAGAAAGGTGTTTGATGCGTTTCCCCATGGGAGATCGATTAGCAAGGTTAGATCTCACGGAATACAGGGAAGCTAGCCATTTGAATACTGAACTGGCTCAAAGGTAGAAGACAGAGGGTGGTGGTGGAGGGTAGTTTTTCAGACTGGAGGCCTGTGACCAGTGGAGTGCCACAAGGATCTACTTTTTCTCATTTACATAAATGATTTGGACATGAGCAAATAAGAGGTACAGTTCGTAAGTTTGCAGATGATACCAAAATTGGAGGTGTAGTGGACAGCAAAGAGGGTTACCTCAGATTACAACAGGAGCTTGACCAGATGGGCAAATGGGCCGAGACGTGGCAGATGGAGTTTAATTCAGATAAATGCGAGGTGCTGCATTTTGGGAAAGCAAATCTTAGCAGGACTTATACACTTAATGGTAAGGTCCTAGGGAGTGTTGCTGAACAAAGAGACCTTGGCGTGCAGGTTCATAGCTCCTTGAAAGTGGAGTCGCAGGTAGATAGGATAGTGAAGGTGGCGTTTGGTATGCTTTCATTTATTGGTCAAAGTATTGAATGCAGGAGTTGGGAGGTCATTTTGTGGCTGTACAGGACATTGATTAGGCCACTGTTGGAATATTGCGTGCAATTCTGGTCTCCTTCCTAACCGAAAGATGTTATGAATCTTGAAAGGGTTCAGAAAAGATTTACAAGGATGTTGCCAGGGTTGGAGGATTTGAGCTAAAGGGAGAGGCTGAACAGGCTGGGGTTGTTTTTCCTGGAGCGTCAGAGGCCAAGGGGTGACCTTATAGAGGTTTACAAAATATGAGGGGCAAGGATAGGGTAAATAGGCAAAGTCTTTTGCCTGTGGTTGGGAAGTCCAGAACTAGAGGGCATAGGTTTAGGGTGAGAGGGGAAAGATATAAGAGAGACCTCAGATGCAACTTTTTCACAGAGGGTGGTACGCGTATAGAATGAGTTGCCAGAGAAAGTGGTGGAGGCTGGTACAATTGCAACATTTGAGAGGCATTTGGATGGGTATATGAATAGGAAGGGATTGGAGGGATATGGGCCGGATGCTGGCAGGTGGGACTGGATTTGGGTTGGGATATCTTTTCGGCATGGACAGGTTGGACCGAAGGGTCTGTTTCCATGCTGTACATCTCTATGACTCTATGACTAGCAAAACCTCATAGGTTTTTTATTTTAAAATTTCAATGGTTATCATCAGGAATGCACTACTCAAAAAGGTAGTGGAAGCCAATTTAGTTGCAACTTTCCAAAAGGAGCAAAAACAAATATGTGAAAAATTGCAGTTGTCTGGAGTCAAAGCCAGAGTGTTGGACTAATTGGATACTTCTTTTAAAAGTGGTACAATGGGCAGAACAGCTACCTTCAGTGCTATTACATTCTAGAATTTTATGATCACCTCCAAGGTAAATTTGTTTAATTTTAAAAATATGGAAGGGCAAGAATATAATCTGTTTTGCTGCCAAAATAGCCCCAAGGACTTAACTATTTTAAGAAACCTATCTGTATGATGATCAATTACTGTACAAGAAACAAGCTCATTCAGTCAGGTCATTTCAGCAAACAATGATAAGTACCTCTATATGTAATTAGTTTTCTATAAGGAAAGACAGAAAACACAGCTTAGATTGCATTGTAAAGAATCAGGGGATTTAAATGACCAAAAAAATCAATATCAGTTCAAATCCCACCATGTCAACTGGGGACTTGAAATTCATTTAAAGAAATAAATCTGAGTTAAAAAGCTAGTCTTCGATAATGTTCACCACAAAACTACCAAAGTTCCATAGAAAATTCAGTGAGTTCCTAATGCCCTTTAGGTGAGCAATTCTGATCATCTTAACAAGTCTATGCTGTGTGTTACTCCAGGCCTATTGTAATATTGTTGACTTAACTGCTCTCTGAGATGGGCGAAAATGAGGACTGCAGGTGCTGGAGATCAGAGTCAAGATTACATTGGTGCTGGAAAAGCACAGCAGGTCAGACAGCATCCGAGGAGCAGGAAAATAGACGTTTTGGGCAAAACAAAATCAAAAATTGCTGGAAAAACTCAGCAGGTTTGATAGTGTCTGTGGAAAGAAAACAGTAATGTTTCAAGTCCAGTGGCGACTCAAGAAATTCAGAACAATGTTGATTTTCCCACTGCTCTCTGAAATGCTCTAGCCAACAATTCAGTTGTGTCTAAACTGTTCCAAAAACCAATAATGAAACCAGACCATTTGGTTTCAACTTAGGCACAACGCGGCACGGTGGCACAGTGGTTAGCACTGCTGCCTCACAGCGCCAGAGACCCGGGTTCAATTCCCGACTCAGGCGACTGACTGTGTGGAGTTTGCACGTTCTCCCCGTGTCTGCGTGGGTTTCCTCCGGGTGCTCCGGTTTCCTCCCACAGTCCAAAGATGTGCAGGTTAGGTGAATTGGCCATGCTAAATTGCCCTTAGTGTTAGGTAATAAGGGGTAAAAGTAGGGGTATGGGTGGGTTGTGCTTTGGCGGGTCGGTGTGGACTTGTTGGGCCGGAGGGCCTGTTTCCACACTGTAAGTAATCTAATCTAATCTAATCTAAAAAAAATGCACACTTAGCCTAGTTAACCCTGCAATTCCTACTCATGGAGATCTGGAGATTACTGCCAAAATTGAACAAGTTTTCCTCCCACAGGCTAGTAAAACAAGAGATTTACATTCTTAAATTCCAAGAATCAACTCCTAAAACTGATGTCCCAGACTTCTCCATCACCATCCCAGGGCAGGATTGATCCTCAGGCAGTGCAGGGATACAACCCACACAGCAGCTGTCTCTCTACATCATATACCAGCCATCTAGCTGATGGAGCCCTAACCTTATCATTGCATAGGTATTGGCAGGATGGACCCAACAGAGCTGGTGACGAGGTCATAACACAACTAGGAAAGATGTTTCTGACAATCCTGAAGCACTAACAACACCAGAACCACATAAAAGCATTAGGTCCACATGGGCAAGAAAATGTCCAAATGATTATCATCTACCACCTTCCCTCAGTTAAGATCCATGCCAAACACCACTTTGAAGAAGCACTGAGTGTTGCTGGTTACAGAATGTTCTCTGGCCGTGCAATCTTAATATCGGTTGCCAAAAGTGATTTGGTAGAACTCAGCAGGTTGAGGACAGAAGAATACAGCTGACACACAGGGTTGTCACAGGTGGAAACCAAATTGAGATGAAAACCTACTTAACCTCATCTTCACTAAAACAATCTTTCATGAATGCATGCGTCTGTCTATGACGCTGTTGGTAAAATGACAAATACTAATCGTTCTCAAAACAAAGTCTAATCTTCACAGTAGGGGTTGATTGTAACATCTAGTTAACATCATGCTAAATGGATCGATTCAGAACAGATCTAGCAATGCAAACAAAGCACCCATGAGGCCTTCAGTAAAACTGAATTGTATTCCACCACAACTTATCACCTCACAATCTTACATATCCACTATCATTAACATTAAGCCATTGGTTCAATAACAAATATAGCAAGAGCTACACCAGGCATACTTGAAAATGAGGCATCAATCCGGTAAATCACAGCACAGGACCACAGGCATGATAAACAGAAGTAGAAAATCATAAATATAACAAAGCAATCCAACAACCAACAGATCACAGCAACACTCTGCAGCACTGCTATATCTAAATCAAAATAGTGGTGGGCAATTGACTAACTAACAGAAGACAAGTCCACAAACATTCCAATCTTCAATGATGGAGGAGTCCTCTCATGAGTGCAAAGACAAGGTTGAAGCATTTGCAACAATCTTTAATGAGAAAGGCTAACTGCATGTTCTAAAGAGTCGTCACAGGACCTGAAATGTTACTGTTTTCTCTCAACAGATGCTGTTAAACCTGCTGAGCTTTTCCAGCAATTTTTGATTTTGATTCTGTATTTCTCATTCATAGGACTTGTTGGGGGATGATTCTTGTGCTGATCAGAACATTGCTTCTTAGTCTTCATTCGCCAGATGCTTTCATTGGTTTGCAGGAGGTAAAAGTTCATACTTATAAAAGGGGGGAGAGAGAAAGAGAGAGAGAGAGAGAGAAAACGAAAAAGAAAGATTCCACACAGCTCACTGTTGAACTCCGAACTTGCTCCGGACTGAAATACAGGTCACTTCTAAAACATGACCACTTTGGCCTGAAGTCTCATCTGTTTACATATAAACAAAAAGGCCTCTCGATACCTTTTAATCTCTGTTCCAAACTAGTCTAATTGAAGCCTGACCTATATACGAACCCTCTGAAGAAAATCAAGGACACAGTATCCTTGAGAAAAGGAACAGCTTTCAGAAAAGAGGACCAGCTTTGTGACAGCTGGCTGAATCTGTATGTGGATATACACCTGTACCTTTTCTTTTTACTACTGCTTGAATCAGCAGCTGTGGGAACAGTACTTAAAATGAGCACCAAGTTACGTACTTTCTAAAACATGAAATATTCCCTTCAGCAATTCGTAGCTTTAAAACCTGTCTTTTCCTATTTCAGTTGACAATAAAAATACAGAAAAATAAAACCAGTCTTTACAAGGCAATATTTAATCCAAGTCCTCCCAATAAAATTGAATCATTGTGAATCAGGAGAGAAAAGTCTGCACTGTTTCAACCCATACCTTCATCAAATGAAAATGGTTATGGCTGCTGTACACCAATCAACTTAGCATGAGGACACTTGCTTGAGTTATTGAGGGCAGTGTTTTAAGACCAACAGTCTTCAGCTGTTTCAACAAAATTTCTTCCAGCGTAAGGTTAGCACGGGGATGATGTACAGTGGTGATTACGCAAAGTGTGTCTGTTTCATTCACAACTCTTAAGATACTGAAGTAATCCTCATGCAATAAGACCTGGTTAACATACAGATTTGGTCTAATAAGTAGTTAGTGCAATGTGGAATTCACAGGAGTGATTGAAAGTGAGCATGTCCAATAAGTGAGAATCTGAGCCATTCCACTGACTTTCAAAGGCATGAGTGTTATTGAATCTTGCACTACCAAGGTCCTCACCACAACTTGAACTGGTCCAGCCACATAAATACTGTAGTTATGAGAGCAAACCTTTAGACACCGATCTTAATATTTCCTTCTGTACCAAATGTTGTCTTATAACATTCCTGCAAAGTACTCTGGAATGTTTTACAATGTTATGATTTAACAATAACTCGCTTATAGGGTACACCAGCAATTCCATAGGGTTTTCAGCGCTGAATGACCCAGTGATACGGAGGAAAGTATTTTGAAGCAGGCGGAGTCTGAGTCAGACATGCATTGTGCAGTTGCATTAACTCTGAATTATTGCTGGCATTGGGAGTGTCAGTTCTGCAGTCAAGGGACATCTTGGCAATAACCAATTTGTTTCTCCGTGTTTCGACTCATCAAGTTTTTTTTAAAAGCCTCATTCAAATGCACATAAGCAGCTTTTCACATAATCCTACGCACCTCTTACAGAACTAAAATATTAAACTAAAACCAATTCTTCCCTTCTTAATACACAATACAAACTAAACTTAAAGCTATATATAGTTCTGTCCATTTTGGAACCCATTCTTCCAAATCATATTAACTTATATGATGAACTTCATCACAATCTGGTGATGCTTTCTATCTGAGTCATGTGTCAATTATGTAAAAATTATGTTATTTACTTGATCATTCCAAAGAATTATAAATTAATTTTATTTTACTTGCTATCTTTACAAAGCCATAACCAGAGTTGCTAATTGAAAAACCCCTTTTTACCCCTTCCTGAAAAGTCTTGGCAAATGGTTATCTCAGAATAGTTGTAAAGTAGTGAAATTTGGTTTAAGTAGGAATTGGGTGCAAATGGGGAAGAAGGTGCTGCTTTTTTGCTTTCAGTATTGTAGTTGTCCATATCACAGTGAATATTTATTTCAAGTTAAATATATACACTATAATTAAAATGGAATGAGACAATATTGTATACATACATTGACATGCCATAAGAAGTTGACATGCCACAACTGCAGCCATAGGAAAGGCTACATACAGCACTGTAATTCTGGACAATTACATTTACAGTAAATGCCTGCATCTCAAACGGCGTCACCTCAGAATTATTGAAGTGCAACTCAAAAACATAAACAACATAGGCATTAAGCATGGGGAAAAGTTACCTGAACATTTTAATCCAGGAGGCCAGTCATACGCCCAGGTTGGAGAATGGTCTGTTTAGTGGTTATGACATGAAGGGTGTAACTGCAAATCAGGTAGGTTAAGGGCAACCCATGTGCAGTTCCGGAGGAGCCTCTGCCTCTGTTCATAACCAAAACTGCCTCTCGAGGTGAGAGCAAATTATTCACGATTTAAGAGAAACTGGCCGTGGCATCATGGTACAAGAGACCATTCAAGTTTGTAGAGTGAAAAGAAATACCATAGTAACATAGTACCATAGTTATGGGATAGATATTGTCTTGTGCAGCTGAGAATAATTTGAGCTATGATAATCGGATGGTTACCCTACCTCCATG
The DNA here is from genome assembly GCF_037043375.1 of Chiloscyllium plagiosum. Classification (NCBI taxonomy): domain Eukaryota; kingdom Metazoa; phylum Chordata; class Chondrichthyes; order Orectolobiformes; family Hemiscylliidae; genus Chiloscyllium; species Chiloscyllium plagiosum. Next base: position 42,498,901 of record NW_028270164.1, read on the forward strand.
AAAGAACCAATTACAAAGGTAAAATGAGGAATAAAGAACTGTTGAGGATGTTTGAGAACTAAACTAAACTGCAAACTAAACAGAATTGTAAAGGTAATAAATTCTGGATTATACCAGAGTAACATGTAAATTGGCATAGGATCGAACAGTTCAGAGAGGTAAATGCATGGCTGAAAGAGTGGTGTGAAAAACAGGATTTTCAATTCATTGGACACTAACATTTGTACTTGGCTAAGAAGGAGTTGTTCCACTGGGACAGGTTGCATCTAAATTGGGTTGGACCATTGGCCTTGTAAATTGTGTAATGAAGATTGTAGTTACAATATTCATCTAAAAAGGGGGAGGTCAAAGGGAAAGCGATAATTCAAGAGGAAGCTTATGAATCTAAAGAGAAAAGTCAAGGTCACAGAACAGTGTAGCAATCTAGGCAAAGATAAAGAGACTATGTGACAGGAAAGATACAATATTTAATGGTACTAGCATGTCTGGTTAAGGTCAAATGGGGAAATTCGTCAAAGTTAAAATAAAAATAAAAATAAACCTTTTTTTGAAATACAGGAAGTATCCAGATAGAGATAATTGGGTTTTATCTAATGACCATCACAGACACGATTGTGTGGTGACCAAAACTGGGCGTGAAATATTCTAAGGTACTTGTTTCAAAAAAAAATTGAAAAGGGGTGGGGATCCCCTTGATAGCGCAAGATGATGCGAGTACCAGTGGTAGGAAAGATCTTGGTTTAGCAGAGCAGAAATTAGAATTAGCATGAGTGGAGATTAGGAATAGCAAGCATCAGAAAACAATTGTGACAGTAATTATCCAGTTGAATACGGCACTAATCAAGAAGAAAGACAGGTTTATACAAAGGTGATGCGATAACTATGGAGAATAATTTAAAAAAAACCTAGTCATATCAAATAGGCAGAAGCAATCTGGAATGGATTTGAGAAAGTTTCCCAGAACAATGTGCAGTGGATTCAACCAGGAAAGCTGTATTTTTCATCTAGTCTTTAGTAACGAAATGGAGTTATTTTGTAATCTCATCATACAGGATCACCAGAGAAAGAATCAGAAACTCAAATTCAAAACGGAATTACTGTACTTAAATAAAGTCAATGACAAGGAGCAAGATGGTGGTGCAGTGGTAATATCCAGAAGCTAAGACTAATTCTCAAGAGGTATGGATTCACAACAGCTGTCAAATTTAATTTGATTAATACAATCTGAAATGTAAAACGTGTCTCAGTAATGGTGATCCATGAAATGTTCAACAGTCGTAAAAAAACCCATCTGGTTTATTACTATCATTCACATAAGTAAATTTGTCATTCTTATCTGGTCTGGCCTGCAGAAGCACAGCAAATTTTAAATGCTCTCTTCCAAGGAATAAATGCCAGCCATGACAGTAACTCCCATGTCTCATTAAAGCATAAAGAAAAGGCAGCCTTGGACTAAATGAAATTAATTTAGTAGCACATAGAAGCAACATATTTATTGAGACTTAAGGTGGAACTTATATCAATGATTTGACGTTGAAACAGTGAAGATTAAGTTCAGTAAATGGAGGGACAGAAAAGGAGTTCAATGATTTGATGTTGAAACAGTGAAGATTAAGTTCAGTAAATGGTGGGACAGAAAAGGAGTTCAAAGGGATTGTAGGATGAAGGTAGGTAAATGTGACTTGAATAAATTGCTCACTTGGAAGGCAAATGCCTCCACGAACCAGTTGCAGGATGTGGCCAAGTAACTTTTATGTATTGCGACCACAAGCAACACAGAATAACCCATGACCAGCTAAAGCTATTGTTTCTACCCTTCAGAATCAACCATTTCTGCCATGGGTGTCATATCCCATGATACCTTTCCGAATAAAATTTTGAATATCTCAGCATCTAATGCCTTTTGATGGAGTCTTTCAATTTTTTATGTGATTTCACTCTGAAATGGCTGGATTTAAAAGAAATTTGCCTGCTGTTCTCTACTACCATCAAGAGGAAATTGTTTCTTTCAATGTACCCTATCTAACCTTTGCATAATTAGAAATTCACATTTTGGAGAGCTTTCCACTCCAAAACAACATATTTCCTCCCCCAGCAATAACCCACTTCCAGATAATAAAGGTGAAACATTAGCAATCAGCTAGATTACTAGATTCAACTGACTGATAACAGCAACACTTCTTGATAACTGCAGTTAAGATGAAAATTAATGGCTGTGAAATTAAAAATGTATCAGTATATCAAGCCCCATTGATATTACTGCTACCACACATGTCCATGTCATACAAAGATCCCTCTCACAGCAGTTTTGTATCACACCAAGAAAAAATGGAATCTACTTTATCCAACAATTACTTTACAAGCAGACCAAAGCGATCAGAAACATCCAAGATTGATATTAAAATATAAGTTTTATCTTTTTAAAGTGTAACAGATCTGCTATTTATCAAATGCATCCATATTAAATGCCTCATGTAGATAGCTGATTCAATGGTAATCGCAAAGATGATCATATCACACCACTACCACTGAATGTTTAAAAGAATGGAATTGTAAAATTGGAATAAATCACAATGCATGCATTTCATCAAGTATAAAATATCTCTAGAAAATCAGGCTTCTCACAATGAAATATGTACAGTAAAGTGTACTAGAAAATGTGCACAATATTTCTGGTTATTTGTAAATATTTAAATATTCTTTATTGGTCGATATACCATCTTTAACTGCAGGCAGTCATAAACATTCCAGGATTTTGATTATGGTTAATTTGTTATACAGGTGACTTGCCACTGTGCAATTTTAAAAATCTATGTTTAATGGTACGCCTTTACACAAACAGAGAGCATTTTCTTGGCGACAAGCAAAGAATCATATGATTAACACACTTTGCTTTGTTATTGTGAATGCACTTAACAAATATATTATAAACTGAACACCTGAATTTTGCTTCAAGGCACCTCTAATTATTTCTCACTGCAGTAAATTATGATTTCACAATTAGTGCATCTACACATTTCAGTACACCCACAACTTACATTATTCAAACTAAAAATCAATGTAATTTTGAAGGAAGATTACTGAGTGCTTTATGAGATAGTCTTTTTGAACTGCATTTTATTGTATTTGTGTGTGATTTGATTTCTTTTGAGGATAAAAAACTTCCCTGTTGCCACATTTCCGCCACATAGAATCTTCTTGAGAATCTGATAAACATTTATTGACTTCTATCCAAATGACAAAAAAAAAATTAGAAATGGTCTAAATGTGAACAGTTGTTGACAACTGACATTACAGACTTGGCTCAATCATATGATCAGAGGAACTTAAAGTAAGCCATTTGATCTCTTGAGCCTGGTCTACCATCTATCAAGTTCCTGGTTGACCTCACTGTGGCCCAACTCCTCTGCCTGCTCCACAGAACCCCAACTCCCTTATCAATTAGAAATCTGTTTAGCATAGCCTTGATTATAATCAACTAAGCCCTGGCTGATCTCTGCCTTGCACCTCCAATTAACTGCCTTTGCTTCAAATCCCATGACATCCTTCCCTAATATAAATCTGTCCATCTCAGCGTGGTAACGCCTTTTGAGGGAGTGTTCTAAATTTTTGTGTGATTTCACTCCAAAATGGCCAAATTTTTGAAGATTTTTGTATCCTGTTCTCTACTCCAAGAAAGGATTATTTCTTCGTATATACCCTATCTAACCGTTTCATAATTATAAAATCATATACCAGTTCCTTTGAGATAAAGGCCAGTATCACATTCATATTTTGATTATTTGTTGTTCCTTGTGCACTACATTTTAGTGAATTGTATAAATCTCTTTACTCAGCAGCAGTTCTGAGTCTCTCAATTCTGAGAGAGATCCGAAGTGGATGCCTTCATCTTTGGCCTACATTTTGTTCATACGATCAATATCCATTTGAAACGTCCTGTTCCCCTCGCTCTATCCTTTTGCATCTCATAATTTTAGTGCCATCTGCAAACTCCAATATACAACTCTACTGCTTTATCCAAATCATTAATACGCTTGGTTGAGGTCCAAATACAAATCCTGAAGGAATTCTACTTTCACACATAAAACTACATTTCCTTTATTATTACTCTGCCTCCTATCATCCAAACAGTTCTGAACACATTGTACCAGACTCAAACATAAATTGCTTCATTTTCTACAGCTGCTGCCAGATCTGCTGAGTCTCTAACATTCTCTTCATTTGCTTTTGTTTTCTCTAAGGTTAAGAGTAAGGAATGATTTAATTGAAATCTATGAGATCCTGAATGGTCTAGACAAAGGACTAGATTACGATTAGATTAGATTACTTAGTGTGGAAACCGGCCCTTCGGCCCAACGAGTCACACCGACCCTCCGAACAGCAACCCACCCAGACCCAGTCCCCTACATTTACCCCTTCACCTAACACTACGGGCAATTTAGCATGACCAATTCACCTAACCTGCACATTTTTGGACTGTGGGAGGAAACCGGAGCACCCAGAGGAAACCCACGCAGACATTGGGAGAATGTGCAAACTCCACACGGAGGCGGGAATTGAACCCAGGTCTCTGGCGCTGTGAGGCAGCAGTGCTAACTACTGTGCCAAAGTGCAGCCCAATGCGGAAAGAATGTTTACTCTTGTGGATGAGTCCAGAACCAGAGAGATATTTCTAAAATTAGGAATCACCCTTTAAAGAACAAAGATGAAGGGAAATATTTTCTCTAAGGTTGCGTAATTTTGGAATGCTGATTCAGAAGGTGGTGGAGACAGGCTACTGATTATTTTTAAGGCAGAGGCATAAAGATTCCCACTTGACAACAGAACCAAGGATGGCCACACGATTTCAACTACCGCGGCCACTGTTTTGCAGAATATGGGTACACCAATACTGAACACAGCGGGGAACAGCAACAGCAAATCGATTCACATATTCCTATTTACATAGAACAATGAGTCATTGTTGTAAATGTTAGCAAATTAAATGTTCTAGACTTAAGAGAGTTCACATGGGAAAGTCAATATATGAACGGTGTCAGACATTTAAACAGATATTTCATAATACTCAGCAAAAATTTATTATGGTCACACAGAAGGATACACGGAGGAGTCACAGAGTCATAGAGTACTACAGCACACAGACTGACCTTTTGGCCCAAACTGGTCCATACCGAACCAAAACGTCCATCCATGCTAACCCTATTTCTCTGCATTTGACCCACATCTTCTAATCCTTTCCTATCCATGTATTTGTCCAAATGCATTTTAAATGTTGTTAACGTACCTGCCTCAAACACTTCCACTGGCAGCTCATTCCATATGCATACCACCCTGTGTCAAAAACAAATACCCCTCAGGTTCCTTTTTATTCTTTCACCTCTAACTTTAAACTGATGCCCTCTAGTCCTCGATTCCCCAACCCTGGGAAAAAGCCTGACTCCATTCACCCTATCCATGCCTCTCATGATCTCATTTTCTGTAAGATCCCCCTTAGTCTCCTAAGGAAAAAAGTCCTAGCTTGTCCAAACTCTCTCTATAATGCAGATATTGAGTGCAGGCAGCATACTTGTAATTTTTTTCTGCACTCTTTCCAGTTTAATAACATCCTTCCTATAAAAAGGTGACCAAACTGAACACACTTTTCCTAGTTCAGCCTCACCAACATCCTGTATAACTGCAACATAACTTCCCAACTTTTATACTCAATACCCTGACTGATGAAAGTCAATGTGCCAAAAGCCTTCTTCACTGCCCTACCTACCTGCAACTCTACTTTCAGAGAACTGTGAACCTGAACTCCCAAGATCCTCCTGTTCCACTACACACCTTAAGGCACTACCATTCATCATGAAACTCCTACCTTGATTTGACTTTCCAAAATGCAACGCCTCACCACTTATTGATATTAAACTCCATTTGCCAATTCTTGGCCCAGCTGATCAAGGTCCTGCGACAATTTTTCACTGCATCACTGTGTGCAATACAGCCTATTTTAGTGTCCTCTGCAAACTTACTAAACATGTCTTGTATGCTCATCCAAATCATTGATAAAGATAATAAATAGTAATGGGCCCAGTACCAACCTCTAAGGCACTCCACTAGTCACAGGCTTCTGGTCCAACAAGTATCCTTCCATGATGACCCTCTGCTTCCTACCATCAAGCTAATTTTGTATCCAATTTGCCAGCTCACCCTGGATTCCATGCAATCTAACCTTCCAGAGCAGCCTACCATGTGGAACCTTATCAAAGGCCTTACTGTAATCCATATAAATTACAACTATCGCCCTACCCTCATCAACTTTCCTGGTCACTTCAAAGAACTCTAACAAATTTGAGAGGGATGATCTCCCATTCACAAAGCCATGCTGATCAAACTTTGTCTTTCCAATTCATGTGTATCTTATCTCTCAGAACCTTATCAAGTAACTTAGCCACCACAGATATTAAGCTTACTGGTCTACAGTTCCCTGGCTTTTCTTTGCAGCCCTTCTTGAATAATATCACAACATCTGCTACCCTCCAGTCTTGTGGGACCTCACCTGTGGCTAACAATGATGTAAAAATATCAGCCAGGACTCCTACAATTTCTTCTCTAGCCTCTTGCAGCGTTCTTGGATATTTCTCAGGACCAGGAGATTTATCCACCTTCATACATTTTATACATCCAACACATCCTCTACTGTGATATGGACTATCCCCAAGATATCACCACTAACTTCCCCAAGTCGTCTCCATGTCTTTCTCCATGGTAAACACAGAGGAGGAATGTTCATTGAGAACCTTGCCCATCTCCTGCGGTTGTACACATACATGTCAACTTTGGTCATTCTTTATCCTTTAATATACTTAAAGAATCTCTTTAGATTCACTGTAATCTTCTCATCCAAGGTTATCTCGTTCCCTCTTTCGCCCTCCTGATCTCCTTCAGTAAACTTCTGCAGGAGGCTGACAAACTTAACAAGTTTAGTTTAAAAAGGTCAAGGACCATATCTAATCAAAAACTAAGGCAAAGTGGAAAAAAAAAATCAGTGATAGGCCAAAAAATTGCCAATTTTCTTTAGTAACCAATAGCGGATGACTAAAATGCAAACGAGGGAGACACTTGATTATGAAAATAATCTGGCAAAAAATATACTAACAGAAGAGATGTAAAAGAGTAGCTAACGTAAGTGTGTGATTCTTAGAAGATGCAACTGGGGAATTAATAATGGGAAACAGAAAATGGCAGATAATTTAAACTGATATTTTGTAGTATTCACAATGAAGGACACAATGAATATCACAAAAATAACAAATACGCAAAAATAACAAATACGCTACCGTGGGCGGCACGGTAGCACAGTGGTTAGCACTGCTGCTTCACAGCGCCAGAGACCCGGGTTCAATTCCCGCCTCAGGCGACTCTGTGTGGAGTTTGCACATTCTCCCCGTGTCTGCGTGGGTTTCCTCCGGGTGGTCCGGTTTCCTCCCACAATCCAAAAATGTGCAGGTTAGGTGAATTGGCCACGCTAAATTGCCCGTAGTGTTAGGTGAAGGGATAAATGTAGGAGAATGGGTCTGGGTTGGTTACGCTTCGGCGGGTCGGTGTGGACTTGTTGGGCCGAAGGGCCTGTTTCTACACTGTAAGTAATCTAATCTAATCTAATCTAATCCTAATGTGAGGAATGATCGTGTAACAGTGTTTATCATGAGGGACAAAGTTTTGAAAAGCTAATGGGACTGAAGACAAACAAGCCGCCAGGATCTGACAGCCTGTATTGAAGGATTAAAGGACTTCATTAGAAATAGTGGAGACACTGGTCAAAATATTCCAGAACTCTCTGGATTCTGGAAGGTTCAAGCATGTTGGAAAACACAAACAACACACCTCCAATCATTAAAGAAGGGAGACTGAAAGCAGTAAACTTCAGGTTGGTTACCCGAACATCATTTGCTGGAAAAAGTCCACTATTAAGAAAGAAATAGCAGGACATTTAGAAAAACAACGCAACCAGAGGCAACATGATTTTATGAAAGGGAAATCATGTTTGATGAATTTTCTGGAGTTCCTTGAAAAAACAAGCAAAGTTGATTAGGGGAACAAGGAGATCTGGTGTATTTGGATTTCCAGAAAGCATTCAATAAAGGTAACATATCAAAGGTTATTCCACATGATTTGAGTTCATGGCATTAAAATAATGTATTAATGTGGATAGAGGATTCACACAGCAGGCCAAGTCAGGATGAATAGATCTTTTTCAGGTTGGAAAGACGTAATTATTGAAGTGCCACAAGGATCAATCTTAGGGCCTCAACTATTTGTTATCTACATTAATAATTTGGAGCCGGGGCAGTGGGGGCAGAGTGTCATTTGATTTGCTGATGATGCACAAATCCATGGGAGAGCATGTTGTAACAAGGTCATTACATATCTTTAAAGGGATGCAGATAGATCGAGTGAATGGTCAAATCCTTGACAGCTGGAGTTAACATCCGAAAGTTTGAAGACATACACTTTGGTAGGAAGAATCAGCACGTAAACTACTGTTTAGATAAAGAGAAACTCCAAAAAAAGTGCAGCACAGAGTGGTCTGAATGCTGTTGTGCACGAAGCACAAAATGTTCGCAAAATGGGTGTAACAAATAATTAAGAAGGCAAATGAAATTTTGGTCTTTATTGTTTGGAGTTCGAATTTAAGAAACAGGCTAGTCTTGTTACAATTGTTAGTGTTGGTGAGGACCCACCTGGAGTACTATGCACAGTTTCGGTCCCCATATTGAAGAAACGAAGGACTGGCATTGGAGACTATTCAAGAGAGCTTTATTATACTGCTTTCTGGGATGAAGCGACTGACTTCTCCAGAAAACAGGTTAGGCATTCATTTAGTAGATTTTAGAACAATGAGGGAGGATGTTACTGAAGCATATAAGATTCTTAGAAGGCTTGACAGGGTAGAGGTGGCATTTACATTCATTGGGGGGGGGGGGGGGGAATCTCAAACTAAGGCCATAGTTACAGAATAACGGCATTTCATTTTAAACTGAGCTGTAAGGGAATTTATTTTCCCAGACATGGTAAGTAACTGAAATCTCTGCCCCCATACAATTACGGAGGCTAGATCATTGAAAGTTTTCAAAGAGGAGGTTGAGGAAATATTTTGAAATATTGTAGAGTTGAGGACTGAGGAACTGACATGAAAGATGAGTCGAGACCTGACACAGAATAGCTACATCTTAATAAATGGTGGGTCAGACTTGAGAAGGCATTTTAACCCCTATTTCTTATGTTCTGAAGTGGATGTTTTTGCAGGAATTAATGCTAATGTCACAACAGCACCACTCAATCACATGTTGTGTGAGAAAACAAGGAGTTTACTCAAGCTTCAAAGGGAGCAGATGAATCTGTAGCAGCTCCATAAGGTCCTAGAAATTTGAGGAGAAAGTGAGGTCTGCAGATGCTGGAGATCAAAGTTGAAACTTTATTGCTGGAACAGCACAGCAGGTCAGGCAGCATCCAGGGAACAGGAGATTCGACGTTTCGGGCACAGGCCCTTCTTCAGGAATCAATCATTCCTGAAGAAGGGCCTGTGCCCGAAACGTCGAATCTCCTGTTCCCTGGATGCTGCCTGACCTGCTGTGCTGTTCCAGCAATAAAGTTTCAACCTAGAAATTTGACCAAATTTATTTGTACTTCTTATTTTCAAGCAATAAACCTTGTTACCCAAGATCAGTGCCCTGCTGCAATATGCTATGATGGTGTATCCTCAATCACTAATACCCAGCTAGGTACAATTTAATGCAAAAACAAAGGATGATTGGTCACCATGAATAACCCTTGGCCTGTACCACATACTAACAAAGTTGGCAAATACAACAAGGTACCAGAAACGATCATCTGGAAAAATATGAGTTCAAAGGAAGAGGAGGACGAGAGTGCCTTTCCCTTATACCACTTTGCGGTATCAGGCTGGAATGTTTTGGTGTAATGTCCATAGAATGTACCATTAGCAGTAATACCTAATGAATTCATCAAGCAGAAAGGATATGTCTCTAGGTCTCTGCAACAACTTTAGTGGAACGTTAGGGGAACGTAAGATTAATGTCTGTAAGCCTGTGATGAATATGAAATGTTACACTTCGCAGGAGGTAGCTATGAAAGCTGTTCACGGTGGTCAGGCGTTTTCTCAATTCCACCGAGGATTTCTGATGCATACACAATTGTCAACAGCTGAACAGCTTACCCTGTAGGTTCAGACAGAAATGTGGCCCCTACTTCAAGGTGCAAGGGCGAGTTAGAGACTATTAACAACGTGTTTGCACTGCAGTACTTACTGCTTGAGGGACTGTTCTGCTAATATGAAATGCAAAATATCACTATTTGATATTAGGTTTGAGAGAGAGAAACAAGAGTCACAAATTGCACTCAAGAGCTCACTAACCGCCAATTCCAAATTCAAGGGTGTGGACATTCTGCTGACATCACAGTGGCCAAAAGGTGTGTGGCAATATGGGAATAATCTGGAAGGTATTGATACAAAATCATGTGGTTCCATCTCTGTCTCTCACCTTTCTTTTGCCCTGAAGCCACGATATCATTTTGCTGCATTAGAAGGTGCCAATTACAGAAGGTTACCTTACAGAAACCATATGATACTACAGGAAAGTGCACAGCACGTCAGCAGTTCATAGCACTGGCAAACCTCAGCAATTCTAGTAAGAAAAAGTACTTATAAACATTTAACATAATTCCCCTTTGTGCTATGGATCCAACTGAACTTGCAAAACAGCCACTGGATGTAACCGAAAGTCCATATAGGAAAATGATGAAGGAATTTCAAAAAACAAAAACAGAGGAAACTGCAACAGGAGAGAATGAGTTCTTCTTTGACTTAAGTAAAAAAGGAAAGAAGAGATTGTCTGAATGAGGAAGACCTTCACCTCATCAATCAAAACAGCCATGAACAATACCTCAGCCCTCAGGTCCTTGCTGGTTCTGTCTTGCTAGTTCCGAAGTAGAAAAGCACTTGGTTATCAGTAGTGGTACACATAGTTAAATTGCCCTTGCTAAAAGTAGCTTAATCCCTAATCATAAACTCATTTTGCCTATTGGGCACCATCAGTCAGTGGTAGAGCTTCCTTCAGAAGTCATAGAAGAAGTATAAACTGGCTTCGAAAAAGTTTTAAAAGAGCATTGGGAAAAGATTTGTAATGTTTGAAAGAAACTACAGGAGTCTGCACCCACAGTTGCAGGTGGTTCCTGCACCTATTCAATGTTGTACAACTGAGGACATTAAAGAAGCTTTTATTGTACAAGCAGAGGAACAGCAGATGGGGCTATTGGAGATCCCTGAACATGAGGATCTCAAACAAATAATTCAGCCTGGATCAGCATATTTCTATGTTGAGCTGGACAGTGAAGAAAAATTGTTGCACCGAATCAAGAGACACTTTCCTTTACAATTTGGAAGAGTGGCTTTGGCAAGTGAGGCTGTCCTAAATATGCCAGATAAAGCCAACTGGAAGGAATGTAAATACAGCCGAGAAAAAGAAGAAGAATTTGCTAAGGTTTTCAGGAATGGTTTTCAACCATATGATTTTTCATTGCTTGACTAACTTAAGACTATACTGCATTTAAATTATTTTGAATGCTTTCAATAGCACAGGTTGATGTAATCTTAGGATTGTTTTAGGTGCTTACTTTGATACAGATATCTATTTTCATCGACAGAATTGCAGTTGTGAACATTCAGTGGACATTAGAAAATAATGTATATAATTGTTTTCTAATTAAACTCACACAGCAAAACGAATCTGATATTTTAAAATTTAGTTCCTCTCCTTTCACTAATGTAAATATATTGACTCAATAAGAACATTTTTTAAAAAGTTGCTATTGGTATGTGGTGGCTCAAAGTGATTCTGGAAATTGCAATGTTTACTTATTGGAGTGAGATAGAAGAGTATAAAGAAAGTAGGAGTATACTTAAGAGGGAAATCAGAAGGGCAAAACGGGGACATGAAATAGCTTTGGCAAATAGAATTAAGGAGAATCCAAAAGAGTTTTACAAATATATTAAGGACAAAAGGTTAACTAGGGAGAGAATAGGGCCCCTCAAAGATCAGCAAGGCGACCTTTGTGTGGAGCCACAGAAAATGTGGGAGATACTAAATGAATATTTTGCATCAGTATTTACTGTGGAAAAGGATATGGAAGATATAGACTGTAGGGAAATAGATGGTGACATCTTGCAAGATGTCCAGATTACAGAGAAGGAAGTGCTGGATGTCTTGAAACGGTTAAAGGTGGAAAAATCCCCAGGACCTGATCAGGTGTACCCAAGGACTCTGTGGGAAGCTAGAGAAGTGATTGCTGGGCCTCTTGCTGAGATATTTGTATCATCGATAGTCACAGGTGAGGTGCCGGAAGACTGGAGGTTGGCAAATGTGGTGCGACTGTTTAAGAAGGGCAGTAAAGACAAGCCAGGGAACTATAGACCGGTGAGCCTGACCTCGGTGGTGGGCAAATTGTTGGAGGGAATCCTGAGGGACTGATTCGGGATAGTCAACATGGCTTTGTGCGTGGGAAATCATGTCTCACAAACTTGATGGAGTTTTTTGAAGAAGTAACAAAGAAGATTGATGAGGGCAGAGCAGGTCGATGTGATCTATATGGACTTCAGTAAGGCGTTTGACAAGGTTCCACATGGGAGACTATTAGCAAGATTAGATCTCATGGAATACAGGGAGAACTAGCAATTTGGATACAGTACTGGCACAAAGGTAGAAGACAGAGGGTGGTGGTGGAGGATTGTTTTTCAGACTGGACCCTGTGACCAGTGGAGTGCCACAAGGATCGGTGCTGGGCCCTCTACTTTTTGTCATTTACATAAATGATTTGGATGCGAGCATAACAGGTACAGTTAGTAAGTTTGCAGATGACACCAAAATTGGAGGTATAGTGGACAGCGAAGAGGGTTACCTCAGATTACAACAGCATCTGGGCTGAGAAGTGGCAGATGGAGCTTAATTCAGATAAATGCGAGGTGCTGCATTTTGGGAAAGCAAATCTTAGCAGGACTTATACACTTAATGGTAAGGTCCTAGGGAGTGTTGCTGAACAAAGAGACCTTGGTGTGCAGGTTCATAGCTCCTTGAAAGTGGAGTCGCAGGTAGATAGGATAGTGAAGGAGGAGTTTGGTATGCTATCCTTTATTGGTCAGAGTATTGAGTACAGGAGTTGGGAGGTCATGTTGCGGCTGTACGAGACATTGGTTAGGCCACTGTTAGAACATTGCGTGCAATTCTGGTCTCCTTCCTATCGGAAAGATGTTGTGAAACTTGAAAGGGTTCAGAAAAGATTTACAAGGATGTTGCCAGGGTTGGAGGATCTGAGCTACAGGGAGAGGCTGAACAGGCTGGAGCTGTTTTCCCTGGAGCGCCGGAGGCTGAGGGGTGACCTTATAGAGGTTTACAAAATTATGAGGGGCATGGATAGGATAAATAGACAAAGTCTTTTCCCTGGGGTCAGGGAGTCCAGAACTAGAGGCCATAGGTTTAGGGTGAGAGGGGAAAGATATAAAAGAGACCCAAGGGGCAACTTTTTCACGCAGAGGGTGGTACATGTATGGAATGAGCTGCCAGAGGATGTGGTGCAGGCTGGTACAATTGCAACATTTAAGAGGCACTTGGATGGGTATATGAATAGGAAGGGTTTGGAGGGATATGGGCTGGGCGCTGGCAGGTGGGACTAGATTGGGTTGGGATATCTGGTCGGCATGGACGGGTTGGACTGAAGGGTCTGTTTCCGTGTTGTACATCTCTGACTCTATGTATTTTTACTATAATTTAAATTAAATTGCATGAATTTGTTTTTTTTTTTAAGGAAAATGGTGTGCAGTCTGATACATTTTCCCAATTCATGATTATTGTGATTTTGATGAAACAATCCATTTTAGGTATTTTGTTACACGGTTCAGTGCAAAGTCTTTGTTTGTAAGATATCTTTTAGTACATTTCATGGGATATATGTAACTGTAATGGTCAGAAACAACCACTTAAGACTCATTTACTTTTCTGTTCTTGATAATGAATTAAAGCTTTACTGAATGTTAAAAAAATAATAATAATGGGCAGCACGGTGGCACAGTGGTTAGCACTGCTACCTCACAGCGCCAGGGTCCCAGGTTTGATTCCAACCTTGGGTGACTATGTAGAGTTTGCACGTTCTCCTCGTGTCTGCATGGGTTTCCTCCGGGTGCTCCGGTTTCCTCCCACAGTCCAAACATGTGCAGGTCAGGTGAATTGACCATATTAAATTGTCCATAGTGTTGGGTGCATTGGTCAGAGGGAAATGGGTCTGGGTGGGTTACTGTGGATTGGTTGGGCAGAAGGGCCTGTTTCCACATTGTAGAGAATCTAATCTAAATCAAGCTTTAAAATTGGTTTAAGGCAAGCATGAGGGGCATGGGTAAAATTTAACTGCAGTTAACTGGACCAAACTGCAGCACACTCTGCACATTACAACAGTAAGCAAAAGTAAAGTTGCATTTTCAGTTGGCTAAGTAACTTAGACATTCTCATTTGCTCATAAGTTTCTTAAAGACGCAGTAAAATAGCTTATTTGAAGAATGGCAATTGTAATTATACAGCAAGTTCTGCATCCTACCCTATCCCATTTTCTCCACCTCAATCAACTCATGGTGTCATTGCAACACAAACATCTAACAGAGTTAAATGCACGCCGTATTCCCTTTAACTACACAGTCATGCAGAGATTCTGCACATTCTGATCAGCATAATCACTGCATCAAAGTATTAACTGCTAGTTTTGGAAGTTGCTAACATACACTCCTTGACCAAGAAAAAAAAAAGTTGGAAGGAATATTGAAAGTGGGAAAGAGGTTTCCCTTGGATGGGGAGTCTCGAACCAAGGATCAAAGTCTCAGGATATGGGAGTAGGCCTTTTAGGACTGAGATGAGGAAATCTTTCTTCACAGAGGGTGATCAATCTGTGGTATTCATTGCCACAAAAGACTGTGGAAATGGGGTCACTGAGTATACCCCAAGAAAGAGATTGGTAAGTTATTAAGTTAAAAATCACATAACACCAGGGAGAAGTCCAACAGATTTATTTGGAAGCACTAGCTTTCGGATTTGCTGCTCCTTTATCAGGTGGTTGTGGAGTATAATATTGTAAGACACAGAATTTATAGCAAAAGTTTACAGTGTGATGTAACTGAAATTATATATTGAAAACGACCTGGATTATTTGTTAAGTCTGTCATCTTTTAGAATGACCATGTTGGTTTCAGTTCTTTCATATATAAATCGCAAAACTTTTTTAAAAGTTACATTCTCAAGTGAACTTTAACAATTGGTGTCATGTTAATGCATTGAAGGTGTGAGCTGCCCAGTGTGAGACTGTGTCGCAATGGTCAGACTGATTCTTATCCAAAAAAACTGATTTACAGAATACTGGATTCATCCAGTTTTTGAGCAAAGTTAAATGTAATTCTGCAAGCACAAATTCACCCCACAAACTTATGTGTGTGTGTTGGGAAGGGGTAATTATGAGTGTCTGTGAGAGTATGTGTATGTGTGTGAGTGAGAATCTAAAAGGGGTACAAGTGTGTGAGAGGGTGTGTGAGAGTGTAGGAGTGTATGTGCCAGCATATGAGAGAGGGTCTGCGTGAGTTATGGGTCTGTAGGAGAGTGTGCATGTGCACGTGTGCAGGAGTGTGTGTGTGTGCGCATGTGCCTGTGCACATCCGACTGTCTGTGTGTATAGTGCAATGGGGTCACCTGTAGTGTGACATGAACCCAAGGTCCCGGTTGAGGCCATTCCCATGGGTACCGAACGTGGCTATCAGCCTCTGCTCAGCCACTTTTCGTTGTTGCCTGTCCCAAAGTCCACCTTGGAGGACGGTCACCCAAAGGTCCGAAGTCAAATGTCCCGGATCGCTGAAGTGTTCTGAGATTGGGAAGGAACACTCCTGCCTGTTGATTGTTGTGTAGAGTCCATTCATCTGTTGCCGTAACCTCTGCTTGCTCTCGTCAATGTATCATGCCTTGGGGCACTCTTGCCTGCTGCGTATGAGGGAGACAATGTTGGTTGAGTCACATGAGTACCTGCCATGTACATGGTAGGAGGTGTTCCCACACATAATGGTGGTATCTATGTTGACATTCTGACACGTCTTGCAGTGCCTACCGAGATGAGGAAATCTTTCTTCACAGAGGGTGATCAATCTGTGGTATTCATTGCCACAAAAGACTGTGGAAATGGGGTCACTGAGTATACCCAAGAAAGAGATTGGTAAGTTATTGTCGTGAAAGCTGGGCAGTTTGCTACGAACAATGATCTGTTTGAAGTTTGGTGGTTGTTTAAAGGCGAGAAGTGGAGGTGTGGGGAAGGTCTTGGCGAGATGGCCATCCTCATTGATAATGTGTTGCAGGCTGCGAAGAACATGGCGTAGTTTTTCAGCTCCTGGGAAGTACTGGACAACGAAGGGTATCCTATCGGTTGCATTGCGTGTCTGTCTCCTGAGGTCAATACAGTTCCTCGCTGCGGCACCGTTGGAACTGGCGGCCAATGAGTTGAGCATCATACCCCATTCTTATGAGGACATCCTTGAGTACTTCCAGGTGCTCGTCATGTTCCTCCTCATCTGAGCAGATCCTGTGTATGCATAGGGCTTGTCCATAGGGGATGGCTGATTTAATACGTTTCGGGTGGAAGCTGGAGAAGTGTAGCATCGTGAGGTTATCCGTGGATTCACGGTAGAGTGAGGTGCTGAGGTGCCCATTCTTGATGGAGATGCATGTGTATGAGAATGAGACAGATAGTAAAGATTAGTCCACGGTGAGTTTGATGGTGGGATGAAACGTTGATATCACTGAGTCTTTTCAGTGACTCCTCGCCATGAATGCAGAGGAAGAAAATGCCTTCAATATACCTGCTGTGTAGTGTTGGTTGGAGGTCCTGCGTAGAGAAGTCGTCTTGCTCGAACTCCAAATCATGATAAGTTATTAGATAGTAAAGGTATCAAGGGGCATGGAGATAAAACAAGTCTACGGTTTTGAGATAGAGGATGGGCTGTGCTCATGTTGAAATGCAGAGGCGGCTCAAAAGACCCTATCAACCTACTTCCTGTTCTTGGTTTCTGTAAAAACATTTTGAAATCAGGAAACCAACAAAGAAAAATGTTTCAGCTGTTTGAGAGCCTTATTGATAGACAGTATCTTGATACAGAGGTAGGACACTAGAAAATGCAGCAGAGAATTGGAACTGGGAAAATGGAGGAGAGGCGTGAATAAAACAAAAGAAGCCTCCACTTGCTGTATTTCACTGGGGAAATCCAATCACACTCCATTTCACTCTAGCGCAGATGAAAGACAGGCGAACTTGACAAATTATGGCTGCAGAACAAACAGGAGCCAGAGTTTCTGTGAAGAAGATATCCTCAGCTCTGCCTGCACCTTTACCAGACAGATTAGAAGAGGTGAACGTACAGTGAAAGATTTCAGTTTTTTAAAAATTCTTTTGCTGAATTAATGAAAACCAGCACCAGACAATGCTAGTCTTCATGCATACGCTACATCAGGAACACTACTGTGTAACCTCAAGGATAGGTTTACTTTTAAATTTGATGGATCCACTCGGGTGACAGGTTTCTGAAAGATTCTGATTTATGTAAACCAACTGTGGTGGGTGTATGCACTATTGTTGACTGGCAGATTTTAGAAAGCATGTGCTGGGACAGTATGATATCCTATAGATGATAAGAATGTCTCTCTCTCATTTGGGGTTTGAAGGGTTCTGTTCCAAACCTTGGCTGGAAATCTCAGCTGATAATTTGGGTGCATGATTAAAAAGGGCAGAACATTATTCCCTTTTTTGAGCACGCAACCTCTTCATTGATACACTCTCACCAGAGGTCCCATGAGGTTTTTGCAAAAATAAATCATGGCAATGGGTGATTGAATGTGGTTGAGGTCATTATGGGTTCTATTTTCTTTATATTTGTTTAAACATTTTTTTCTTAGTTGACCACAGTTGTTTAGCTGTACAAGTGGAGTTCTGCCTTTTTAAGAGTTTATCCTGCTTTTGTATTTTGCAAAAACATGTTTGAATGCTTATGTTTTTTGTCTGTTGGTTACATCACCCTCCATGAAGAAAGGTTTCCTCAGCGCAGTCCTAAAAGGCGTACTCCATATCCTGAGACTTTGAACCTTGGTTCCAGGCTCCCCATCCAATGGAAACATCTTTCCCGCTTTCAATATTCCTTCAACTCTTTTTTGTTCTTGGTCAAGGAGTGTATGTTAGCAATTTCCAAAACTAGCAGTTAATGCTTTGATGCAGTGATTATGCTGATCAGAATGTGCAGAATCTCTGCATGACTGTGTAGTTAGAGGGAATTTATCTCTCTTCGAATTTCATGTGTTGCAATCACACAATGAGTTGATTGAGGTGGAGAAAATGGGATAGGGTAGGATGCAGAACTTGCTGTATCATTACAATATTCCTTCTTCAAAAGAGATTTTTACTGCGCCTTTAAGAAACTTTATGAGCAAAGGAGAATGTCTAAGTTACTTATCCAACTGAAAGTGCAACTTCACTTTTGTTTGCTGTTATATTGTGAGGAGTGTGCTGCGCACAAGACGTTTGTCACAAATCTACAGAAACAAATACCCAATGTTAAAATGTTTCAAAGAATGAAGAGTTGACCTTTTCTGTGAAACACATACTTAAAGCAATTTTATAACAGACTTACAATTCCGTGTCACTGTGATGTTATGCTAATGCAGCTGAATGCTATATCTTAACATTGAACACTTAATTTCTCACATTTTGAAGCAAAATCATATGTTGAAATTCATGATGGCAGATGTAATTTTTATCTAAATACTGACTAAATGCAAAGCCACACATTTGTGGTGACTAGAGGAAAAGGCAGCATCTGGTATGAGGAGAAGAAAAGCTGACAACACAATACATCATTATGTTAAACAACAAGACATCAGCCAGTCACGGGTCAGTGATCTACTTAATTTAGTATGCAAATTAATGCTGGTGCTAGATTACATGACGAACAGAATTTATCCACATCTCTAACAGAATAGTTTAATTTACATCCATTTGCCAGTTAATCTCTACTGAAACACATCATCAAACACTGGAACAAAATTTTATTCCATCATATCACATTTGTAACCATATATTTAAGTCATCTGCCTTGACTACTGCCTATTCACAGACTGTTCCCTTTGTTCTCTTCACTTAACTTTTTCAGTTCTGATGGAAGTTTATCTATCTGAAATGTTAACCCTTCCTCTCTCTCAGATGCTGGTTGACTACTGGGTTAATCCAGTTTTTTCTATTATTATTTCCAGCATCTACAATATCTTGCTTTTAAATGGAAAATATATTTTATTTCTATAACTATCATCGAACAATGATCATAGAGATGTACAGCATGGAAACAGACCCTTCGGTCCAATCCGTCCACACCGACCAGATATCCCAACACAATCTCGTCCCACCTGCCAGCACCTGGCCCATATCCCTCCAAACCCTTCCCATTCATATATCCATCCAAATGCCTCTTAAATGTTGCAATTGTACCAGCCTGCACCACATCCTCTGTCAGCTCATTCCATACATGTACCACCCTCTGCGTGAAAAAGTTGCCCCTTGGGTCTCTTTTATATCTTTCCCCTCTCACCCTAAACCTATGGCCTCTAGTTCTGGACTCCCTGACCCCAGGGAAAAGACTTTGTCTATTTATCCTATCCATGCCCCTCATAATTTTGTAAACCTCCATAAGGTCACCCCTCAGCCTCCGACGCTCCGGGGAAAACAGCCCCAGCCTGTTCAGCCTCTCCCTGTCGCTCAGATCCTCCAACCCTGGCAACACCCTTAGAAATCTTTTTTGAACCCTTTCAAGTTTCACAACATCTTTCCGATAGGAAGGAGACCAGAATTGCACGCAATGTTCTAACAGTGGCCTAACCAATGTCCTGTACAGCTGCAACATGACCTCCCAACTCCTGTACTCAATACTCTGACCAATAAAGGAAAGCATACCAAATGCCTTCTTCACTATCCTTTCTACTTGCGACTCCACTTTCAAGGAGCTATGAACCTGCACGCCAAGGTCTCTTTGTTCAGCAACACTCCCTAGGACCTTACCGTGAAGTGTATAAGTCCTGCTAAGATTTGCTTTCCAAAAATGCAGCACCTTGCATTTATCGGAATTAAACTGCATCTGCCACTTCTCAGCCCATTGGCCCATTTGGTCCAGATCTTGTTGTAATCTGAGGTAACCCTCTTCACTGTCCACTACACCTCCAATTTTGGTGTCATCTGCAAACTTACTAACTGATTTACCTACTCTCATTTAGAAAAGTAAATTAATCTCCAGATTAAAAACAAAACAAATATACATCGTGTGCACATTGATAATTAGCATTCCATTGGGAGTTGGCGTAATCTGAACATATTTTCCAAACTTTTGGTAATTCCTGGAGTATTCAGGAAATTTTCCTCATAAATAGAAGGAGGATGGAAATTAATCATCTACAGAAATGAAGAGAACATAGTGTCTATCCTAATACCCATTAAGGTTTTAAAAATTCAGAAAGCAAAAACAAACAGGAGCCAGAGTTTCTGTGAAGATATCCTCAGCTCTGCCTATCAAAGTCACTATCAAAGTTCAAAGCAACCTTCAGGAAACTAAACACACTGAATGCCCTAGTTCATTTCAGAAATGACACTTAAAGCAAAAAAAAAAGTACTTCATAACCTTTAACTACAGTTTAATACCAATGCCATACCTGTACTTTCTGCTTCATGTTGGGATACATCCAAAGTTGTTAACTTCTTTGTTTCTGCAGTCAGGAGAAGCTCATAGGGATTCTCATCTTCCTCAAACATTTCTGGAGTCTGCTTCACATCAGAATCCTGAGAAGAAGCAATTATTCTCATATCAAGACCAAAAACAGCAGTAAGGGTCAAGCCAACATAAAAGGAGATCAAAATGTGTTTCACACATGGTTATTGCCACAAAACACCTAATTCTGAATTACACCAATAAATGAATGTTCAACTGCAGATCAACTGTAAGCAAAATGGAATCTATGCAAAGTTATGATTTTAGTTAACTGCTTTCCTCACTTCCCAATCTAAGGGTTTAATTAGTCTGGGCATCTTGACTTGGAGGTGCTGGTGTTGGACTGGGGTCGACAAAGTTAAAAATCACACAACACCAGGTTATAGTCCAACAGGTTTATTCGGAAGCACTAGCTTTCGGAGCGCTGGTCTTTCCTCAGGTGGTTGTCTACCTGATGAAGGAGCAGCGCTCCGAAAGCTAGTGCTTCCAAATAACCCTGGTGGACTATAACCTGGTGTGTGATTTTTAAATTCTGGGCATCTTATATTTCTTAACCTGATTAACATTACTTTAAATTGCATATTAGCAGTTTTAAGCAAATATGATATAGCTGCAAATAAAAGAAATCCATAACGATTACTTGCAAAGAAGCTATCAGGGTTGGAAAGATGTGGAGAAAATAATCAAACCAATTGAAGTGAATAGTACCTTCCAAAGAGGCTGACCACTACAGGAAAAGAGAAACTAAGTAAGGTGATGTATTCCCTATTCGTAAAGTCCTGAGAAATAGTGACTTGGAATCAGAAATGCTTTGATTTCAAGACTGTGAAACTTTAGGAGGAAAGACAGCAAAATAAATTATGAAGACTTAGTTACAGCTTAAGATAAAAGAGGGATCTCTTGTTACGAGCATGATAAATAATTCAGTGTCATTAAATAGATGAACTAGAACTGTTACAATTATGAAAGGAGAAAAGTGAGAAACATCACAAGACAGTTGCAAGCTTGGAGGGACACAGTGTCAAAATTATGGATCATTTCTTTGGAAAAGATCTATTACATGGCTCCTACTGTGAAAATGATGACTTTCAGAAAAAAATATTGAATAAACAGGCAAGGCAGGTAAACATGAATATGAAAATGACTGTAAATGCAAAGTCAAATGCATTTCTCCCTCCCCACCGAGCAGTAGGTTACAATATTAGTACTGCTTGGAAGAATAATGCCACTGTTTTGCTATTAGCTGCTTTTGGCAGTCAACTCAAATCAAAAGTAAAATGCCCTTGGCTATTTCATAAAACTAAGAATTCCAATGACATTCATTTGTATGACAGGAATACAAGCGGGATTGGTTTACATGTCAGTTCATCTAAATGTCATAATCGTACTCTCAATCGACCAAATGCTCCAAAAAATGAACATTAATGAAGCAGTGTGTAGAATAACAGTATTGTGAAAGCAGCAAGGATAAGGTGATTTGTCCACATTTCACACCTCTAGAAATAACTGTTAATTTGATCACTATTCTTTAACAAAGGTCATCAGATGTTTGTGCACACAATTACTACATTTGAAGACTTGTAGAGTCTTGGATTTATTTACCAACTTCATAGATTCTTCATTCACAGAAGCTTTTGAATTTCAGCCAGAACAGTTCTACTGAATTCCAGATGCATAAAATCAGTTCACAGGAGGTCACCTTCAACAAACCACTAATAAAAAGTTAACAATCCTAGACAGGTCAAACTCCTAGCTTCTCTTCTACTGGATCACATCATTTGTAAAAATGAATTAAAAACTATAAACTCACAATAGACAGGTCATTGACATGCCACACTGCTCGCTGAGTCTGAACCAATATTTGCCATGGGTTATGTAATTGAATTAAACAAAGGGAATGGAAAAGTGGAACACAACAGTTAAGATTTCAAAAATGAACTATGTGTACTTGACCTTGATACAGTTGCTGCTTTGTAAATCTGTTTAAGCATCTTATATACATTCATAGTATTTTGATGATGCTTGCTAGGTTCACATTTATTAGAAGAATACAGCGCAGTACAGGCCCTTTGGCCCTCGATGTTGCGCCGACCTAAGCCCACCTAACCTATACTAACCCACTATCCTCCATATACCTATCCAATGCCCGCTTAAATGCCCATAAAGAGGGAGAGTCCACCACTGCTACTGGCAGGGCATTCCATGAACTTACGACTCGCTGAGTGAAGAACCTACCCCTAACTTCAGTCCTATATCTACCCCCCCTTAATTTAAAGCTATGCCCCCTTGTAATACCCGACTCCATACGCAGGAAAAGGTTCACACTGTCAACCCTATCTAACCCCCTAATCATCTTGTACACCTCAATCAAGTCACCCCTAAACCTTCTTTTCTCTAATGAAAACAGCCCCAAGTGTCTCAGTCTTTCCTCATACGATCTTCCTTCCATACCAGGCAACATCCTGGTAAACCTCCTCTGCACCCGTTCCAGTGCCTCCACATCCTTCCTATAGTATGGCGACCAAAACTGCACACAATATTCCAGATGCGGCCGCACCAGAGTCTTATACAACTGCATCATGACCTCAGGACTCCGGAACTCAATTCCTCTACCAATAAAAGCCAGTACGCCATATGCCTTCCTCACCGCACTATTTACCTGGGTGGCAACTTTCAGAGATCTGTGTACATGGACACCAAGATCCCTCTGCTCATCCACACTACCAAGTATCCGACCATTAGCCCAGTACCCCATCTTTTTGTTATTCTTCCCAAAGTGAATCACCTCACACTTAGCTATATTGAACTCCATTTGCCACCTTTCTGCCCAGCTCTGCAGCTTCTCTATATCCTGCTGTAACCTGCCACATCCTTCCTCACTGTCAACAACTCCTCCGACTTTCGTATCATCCGCAAACTTGCTCACCCAACCTTCTAACCCCTCTTCCAGGTCATTTATAAAAATGACAAACAGCAATGGTCCCAAAACAGATCCTTGCGGAACACCGCTAGTGACGGCACTCCATGAAGAAACTTTGCCATCAACTACTACCCTCTGTCTTCTTCCATCCAGCCAATTCCTAATCCAAACCTCCAACTCACCCTCAATGCCATATCTCCGTATTTTCTGCAGTAGCCTACCATGGGGAACCTTATCAAACGCCTTACTAAAATCCATATATACCACATCTACCGCTTTCCCCTCATCAACCTCCTTCGTCACCTTTTCAAAGAATTCAATAAGGTTTGTGAGGCACGACCTGCCCTTCACAAAACCATGCTGACTATCCTTGATCACATTATTCCTATCCAGATGTGCATAAATCCTATCCCTTACAATTCTCTCTAAGACTTTGCCCACAACAGAAGTGAGACTCACCGGCCTATAGTTACTAGGGTTATCCCTACTCCCCTTTTTGAACAAGGGAACCACATTTGCTATCCTCCAGTCTTCTGGCACTACTCCTGTAGACAAAGAGGACATAAAAATCAAGGCCAATGGCTCTGCAATCTCCTCCCTTGCTTCCCAGAGAATCCTAGGATAAATGCCATCAGGCCCAGGGGACTTATCTATTTTCACCTTTTCCAGGATTTCCAGCACCTCTTCTCTACATACCTCAAAGCCATCCATTCTACTTATTTGTGACTCAGTATTCACATCGACGACAATGCCCTGTTCCTGAGTAAATACTAAAGAAAAGTATTCATTCAGTGTCTCCCCAATCTCTTCCGCCTCCACACGCAACTTCCCACTACTATCCTTGACTGGACCTATTCCTACCCTAGTCATTCTTTTATTCCTAACATACCTATAGAAAGCCTTAGGGTTTTCCCTAATCCTACCGACTAAGGACCTTTCATGTCCCCTCCTTGCTGCTCTTAGCTCTCTTCAGGTCCTTCCTGGCTACCCTATAACTCTCAATCGCCCCAATTGAACCTTCACGTCTCATCTTGAGATAGGCCGCCCTCTTCCATTTAACAAGGGATTCCAATTCCTTATTAAACCACGGCTCCCTCGCACGACCCTTTCCTCCCTGCCTGACAGGTACATAATTATCAAGGACACTCAATAGTTGCTCCTTGAACAAGCTCCACATATCATTTACACTCTTGCCTTGGAGTCTACTTTTCCAAGCCACACATCCTAAGTCATGCCTCACCGCATCATAATTTCCCTGACCCCAGCTATAACTCTTGCCCTGTAGTACACACTTATCCCTCTCCATCACGAGAGTAAAAATCACCGAATTATGGTCACTGTCCCCAAAGTGCTCACCAACCTCTAATTCTAACACCTGGCCTGGTTCGTTACCCAGAACCAAATCCAGTATGGCCTCACCTCTTGTTGGCCTGTCTACATATTGTGTCAGGAAACTCTCCTGCACACATTGAACAAACACTGACCCATCTAACGAACTTGAGCTATAGCTTTCCCAATCAATATCAGGAAAGTTAAAGACCCCATAACAACCACCCTATTACTGTCACTCATCTCCTGAATCACCTTCCCTAGCCTTTCTTCAATGATTCTAGGACTATTAGGACTATTGATTCTAGGACTATTATTGTTTATCCCCAAATGCCCTTTAGGTGATGGTGAGCAGCTTTCTTGAATGATTGCAGTCCTTCAAGTTTAGGTACACCTGCAGTGTTGTTAGGAAGCAATCTGCCGCATTTTTACCAAGCAACAGTGGAGAATGTAGTATTAGGTTCAAGACAGTCTGATATGTAGCTTGTAGGACAGCTTGCAGGTGGTGGTGTTTCCACATATCTACTGCCTTTGCCCTATGTTGTTATGGTCATGCACTTGGAAAGTCGGATGCTGTGCTTTTCCAGCACCACTCTAATCTAGACACTTGGAAAGTGCAATCACTGAATCAATCTTTGGTTGGTTACTGCAGTTCATCTTGTAGATTGTACACATTTGTGCATCTGTGGTGAAGGGACTGAATGTTGAGGAGGATGGATGGGATGCCAATAATCAGCCTGCTTTGTCTTGAATTGTAATGAGCTTCCTAAGTGTTCTTGGAGGTGAACTGGAGAGTATTTGAAGATGATGGACAGTCACTGAGGAGTCAGGAGATAAGACATTTATACCAGATTTTCTAGCCTCTGATCTGTCCTTGTAACCGCAATATTTATACAGCTGGTCCAGTTCAGTTGATTGGTCAATAATAGCTCCTTGGATGTTACATAGGGGATTCAGGTAAACAGTGAGATTCTCTCTTGCTGGAGATGATCATTGTCTGGCACTTGTGTGATGCAAATGTTATTTGCCATTTGTCATCTCAATCCTGGATGTACAGATGAGTAAGAAAATTATAAACTCACATTAGACATGGTATTGACACATCACTGCTGGCTGAGATTCAAAGCTACATTTACCATGGATTTTGTAGCTGAATTAAACAGAAAAATAATAGAGAAATGGTACACAATAGATTGGTTTGTAGGAATACAGAATTGAACTACATGCACTTGATCTTGACGCAATTGCTCCATTGTAAACATTTTCAAGAAGGTTTTTATTCATACATGGCATCTTGATATGGTTTTGCTGGGCTAACATTTATTGATTGGACGTTATCCAGGTCTCACTGCACATGGCTACTTCAGTGTCTGAGGCAGTGTGAATGGTGTTGGAACATTGGGTAATCATCAGCAAACATTCCCACTTCTGACCTTATGATGAGCGTAAGGTCATTAATGAAGCAGTTGAAGGTTGGTTGGGCGAGTTCACAACCCTAAAGAATTTGTGCAGTGATGACCTGGGACGAACTAATTGATCTAAAGCAACTGGTTCTATCTTCTTTTGTGCTAGAGATGACTCCAAGCAATGGAGAATTTTCAATTCCCAATGACTCAAGATTTGCTTGGGCTCATTAAACTCATTATACTCTTGTCAAATGCAGCCCTGATGTCAAAGGTAGTCACTCTCACCTCTGGAGTTCAGCCCTTTTGTCCAAGTTCAGACCATGACTTCAATGAGGTCAGGAACAAGGTCACACTGTGTATCCCAAATTGAACATCAATGAGCAGGTTATTGCTCTATTACTGCCTTGAAAGCACCATTGACTTTCCATTCTATCCCTTGACTAGTGATCGAAGGTCAATTGATAGGGTGGTAATTGGCAGGGTTATGTCTGTCTTTCTTCTTGTGCATAGGACATAACTCAGCATTGTAGCTGCACTGGAAAAGGTTGGCCATGGGACACAGTTACTTCTGGAGGATAATAACTATTGTTGGTGTTGTGGGTTAATCACCACAAGTTACTTTTAACTTGTCGGCTTATTAAGAAATTTCACAATGAAATACTGAAACACTGATTTAAACTTTATTGCATCTAGCAATCAAAATAAGACTCTTTAAGTATACCTCACAACTCAATCTATTATTCGGCTAATGGTGGAATTTAGCTAAATTTTGACCAACAGTTTCCGCCTCTGCAAGTGTCCAGGGTTCAAACCTTCTGCAGTGTTGTTCTTTGAGGTTTTGGGACTGAATTGTTCTGGTATTGGATTCTTATATAATTTCCTCTATTTTAAGTTTATGGTGTAACATTATGAATAATTCAATAGATTCTTCATTCCCAACATGGATAGTCTTTGGAGACTTCAAATCTGTAGTTTGCCTTCTCAGAAGTAGCTCCTCTGTTCCTTGTGACATTCAGAGTTAGCTATTTGTTTAAAACACGGCTTTTACTGCAATTAACCCCCTTTATATCAAAACATTCCTTCTGCAGGCAGACTTAATTGCCTGTTTGTCATGAGGCAGCAGATTATCAGGCAGGCTTATCTTCTCTCTCTCCTCTCCCAGGAAACAGCTTGTTTATGTCACTTCTTTCCAGGGATGGTTAAATCAGCATGTCACTGTTAATTCCTCTATAACAGTTTCTCCTCACCCCTTTCATCTCAAGAAAGAATATTCCATAAAGAGTAATTGCTGAGTCTTTCTATCCACTAAGTTATGAACTTTATAACACTGGAGTTCTGTCAGGTATATTGTCTTTGCAGCATTCAGTGTCATTAGTTATTTCTTGATGTCACATGCAATGAATTGAAATGGTTGAAAACTGCTATCTGTTGTTTTCCAAGCACATTTACAAAATTATGTGCAACAATGTAGCATTTCCTCTATTGCAACTGAATGTTCCTCTTCATACAAATGCTATGCTGTTCAAAAGTCCTCTGAATAAATTAAACAATTCACCATAGTCTTCTGTGCCCTAAGGACATAATACTCATGCTTGCATCCAAGTCACATCCGCTTAAATTCATTTCATAGTTCCTATGATAATCAGTCTCTCATTAAACTAGTCAGTTTTCCTTCGGGCCATCTTCGGATGTTGGGGAAGACCATGTCTGGGCTTTCTCTGTCGTCACTGTTTAACCAAAACGACTTCTTTAAGTATTTCAGAGATTCTGCTCCACTGAAATCAGCTCAGTTGGAGAGTTAAAGAGGTTTCTTTTATTCCACTCTAATGTTTCACTGTAACAGCTGAACAGCCTGGTCGGATTGGCTGCTGTGATGCTCCAGAAAGGGAGACCCAGCAGGTATCCCAAACAGTAAAAATCTTTCCGGTGCCAGGAGCGACACCAAGCCATGATTCAATTAGATGGTGGAAGCTCTTTTGCTGTAACCAGTTACATACACCCAAATACCTACAACTAACAGTTAGTCAATAAATTTCAACTTTGATATTTTCAATTGACCCTGCCTCAAACAGGCTTTTGGAGGAATGTGCAATAGAGGACCAGAACTCCTCCACAGCACACAAGAATCTGGGTCTTGAGCTCTTCAAAGAAGCAGTTCACCACCGCCATCTCTGGGACAATTTGAAATTAGCAATAAATGGTTCACTGACCAGCAAAGCCCACATCCTTTGATAAAAATGAAACTGCTGAAATTATGGTTGGTAAAGAGGGATCATATATTGCCACAGTAGTTGGCAAAGATTGCACTTTCTTGATTTTTTTAAATGCCTGTTCCTGGTACAGATTCCTATTCTTGGTACATGTTCCAACACCACGTTTCCGCTTCCTTCAAAGTTGGCTTTTCGGGGCTTGGTAACTTGCATCAAACTAGGTTAAGAACTTTGTTATTGAATGTTATTGAAAAGAAGAACTTTGTTAGTTGATTGACCATTTCAAGAAAACATTGAACACTTCGACCAAGGTAGGAGTTAGATATTCATGAATGGCTTGCTGTTTGTGGATCTGCCAGTATGCTTTTGCTACATACAATGTGACATAAGTAAGAAGTCGAGATTTTTAAAACGTCATACATCTCATTAAGCATCAGCCTTTCTTGCTGTAAGTAATTCAACACTCTTGAATCTTTTGATCAAATGTTTCATTGTGTATTAAGATGTCTCCATATGGCACACTACTCCATGAAGAGTTTGCAGAACGCTGGTCATTTTGTTCAGGAAACTTTCTGCAGCTGATGCTATACCAAATGGTTATCAATTAAACACAATCTTCCAAATGTAGTAATGCAAGTTGTCAATAACTTGACTTCTCATTCAGTGGGACCTACCAAGAATCAAGGTTTGCATTCAGTTTTGTGAACATGTTTTCTTTGGACAACATTGTGAAACCTTTATCTATTTCTCTTGCTACAGTTTTATTGAGTTGAATTCAATCTTGTACAAATCCAAATTGCAATGATAGGAAATAGAATCATTCCCAATAACTATTCCATTTGCTTCAAGACTGGAGAAATTACTTCCATCCTAGTCATCCCTTCAAGTTGAAATGAGACATTTTTCACTAGTGGGCATGTTATTTTTCTCAGCATAAAAAGACATATAGGTTTTGACTTTACCTTAATATGATGCTGTATTCTGCCTCAGGTTTTCCTAGACCTGTGAATAATTCTTTCAGGAAACGACATTGTCTGTTGATGGCTGACTTCTTCCACTTTACTAATGTAGCTGATGTCAATATACATTATTCTTATTATTTAGATTGATAAATTCTTGATCTTGCAAGAAATTAAGGGCTACAGGGAGAGTGCAGGTAAGTGGAGATGAAATGATTAAATGGCAGAGTGGACTCTTGGGCTGAATGGCCTTGCTTCCATTCCTATGTCTTATGGTCTTATTCTGCTTAATGGAGAAAATTTTTGATTATGTAAAAGGTGCAATGTTTCCAGTTTGACTTCCTTTGTTCTGCGGGGTGGCTTGTGACACTCTTAACTTTTAATTACAAGTTACCTGGTCCATGTTACTAAATTTCTGTCGGTTGCAAGCTATGTCTTTATTGTATTGAGGCTTCCAAGTTTCAAACAATAATTATTTTAGTACCAATAGTTACTTTGTTATATAGCTACTATTAAGATAAGAAGATTGAACTATACATCTCCATTAAAGGCTAGGCGTGGCAGCGTAAAGCAGGATCTCGTCAGCACGCACATGAACACTAATGCTGTGTTTTTGGACTATATTGCCACAGGGAAGCATGTTAATTAGAAAGGGGCCAAAGTTGGATCTGCCGGGAACACAAGAGGTAATGATTTGGGAGTAGAAAGTGAAATAAACTGCAAGTGATTTCTGGCTTTGTTTAGTTAATTTAAGAATGACTAAGCTGAAAGCAGGTGTTGAAGTACAAAAACAGAAATTGCTGGGAAAGCTTAGCAGGTCTGGTTCAATCTGTGAAGAGAAATCAGAGTTAACATTTCGGGTCCGGTGACCCTTCCTCAGAATGGGGGACTTTGAGGATGGGTCACTAGACTTAAAACATGAACTCTGATTTCTCTCCACAGATGCTGACAAACCCGAACTTTTCAAGCAATTTCTATTTTTGTTTGATTTATAGAATCTGCAGTGTTTTCAATTTTTATTTAGCAGTATTGCGGTTTTGGGAGTGGAGTAGTCTGATGAAGTATGTCAAATGCTACTGAGAGGAAAAGGAGAGAAAGTTTTTCTTTGTCAGTCATTTTGGATGCAATTTATAACTTGGTAAGCTATGGATATAGCATCAGCTGTGAGCCATGACAACACCTTTACTGTTAGTAGAATCATAGAATCCCTACAGTGTGGAAGCAGGCCCTTCGGCCCAACAAGTCCATACCAACCCTCTGAAGAACAACCCACCCAGACCCATTTCCCTGCCATTCTATATTTACCCCTGACTAATGCACCTAACCTACATTATGGGCAATTACTATGAACCACACTATGAAAATTATGGGCAATTTAGCATGGTCAATTCACCTAACCTGCTCATCTTTGGATTGTGGGAGGAAACTAGAGTACCTGGAGGAAACCCATACAGACATGGGGAGAATGTGCAAACTAAGGCTGGAATTGAACCCAGGTCCCTGGTGCTGTGAGGGAGCAGTGCTAACAACTGAGCCACCATGCCGCCTTAAGTACTGAATGCATATGCTCCAGAGCTAGCCATAATCTCACTCAAGCTGTTTCAGTACATCTGTAACACTGGCATTCAACCATTACGAAAAATTTCCCAGATTTGTCCTGATCACAAAAAAAGGATAAATGACCAATAAGTACCGTATCAGTACATTCAGAATTATGAATCGAAAAGTGTGATGCTGGGAAAGCACAACAGGTCAGGCAGATCCGAGGAGCAAGACAGTCCACATTTCGGACATTCCATCAGGGATTCCTGATGAAGGGCTTACGCCCGTAACATCGACCCTCCTACTCCTCAGACCTACTGTGCTACTGTGCTTTTCCAGCGCCACTTTTCAACTGACTCTCCAGCATCTGCAGTCCCCACTTTCTCTTATTTGAAATTATCAGCAGTGATAGAAGGTACCATCAACAACTCCATCAATGATTCCTGCTCAACAATAGTTGGCTCACTAAAACTGAGTTCTTTCAGGGCCACTAGGCTATACACCTCATTTCAGCTTCAATGCAAATACAGAAAGGGGAGATATAGATATTACTCCATTTAGTAATAACTAACACAAAGCAAATTGTGGTTGTTAGATACCAACTATTCGGTTCTAGGTCATTGCTTTAGGAACTCCTCAGACTAGGGTCTGGAGCTCAGCCACCTTCAGCAGTAACTTTCCTTCCATCATAAGGCTGAAAGTAGGAATGCTCACTGATGACTGCAGAATCTTTGGTCCCATTGATAACTTCTCAGAACTACAGTCGTCTGCCAAAATGCAGCAATAATTGGACTATACTTCAGCTTGGCCTTATGAGAGGAATGAACATTTGAGCTGCACAAGTCCCAGTCATGACTATCTCTAACAAAAGGCAATTTAACCACTGCCTCTTGACATTCAATGGCATTACTATCATTGAATCCCCACTGTCAGCATCCTGCAGGTTACCAATGACCAGAAACTGAACTAAACCAGCCGTTTTAATGCTGTGGCTACAAGAGGTCAGAGGTTAGCAATTCTGGGGCAAGAAACTATTTCCTGACTGTCCAAATCCTGCCCACCATCTCCAAGGCATAAGTCAGGGTAGCAATGGAACACTCCCCAATTGCCTGGCTTGAGTGAAGCTCCAACAACATTTGAGATCGAATTTATAGCATCTTCAAAGCTTGCATTTTTCAGACAGATGTTAATAGTAGAAAGAAACCACCCCTACCAGTTTATACAATGATTAAGGTTTACAATAAGATCGGACACCAAAACCTATTGGAAGGCTGAACCTGGCTGAAATCATAAAAGGAGTTCAGAAATGTGGAGTCCAATGGCACAGCACAGGTCAGCTGAGGAAGACAACATCAACACCCAAAAGCTAAGAATAAGAAAAATATAGATGCTGCAATTGTTTGTTAATTGAAACGAACACTTGTGAATTTACATTACCAGATGGAATTAAGCAGGTGATGGAGATTTTTACCATTTTTGTTGAAGACAATGCCCACTGAACTCAGTGGTTGTGCTCTGCTGTCAGCTGGATATCAGTTAAATCCTAGAAAAGGTTGAACTGAAACTCTGAGAGGAATACAGTTCTGAAGGATGCTATGATTGAGACTGATGACATGTCAAGTGGATGAGCCAATTAGGTAAGATCTGACTTAGTTATATATGCCATTTAATGTGCAATTTATAGTTTATAATTAATCACAATATCTTTATTAATTCAGATGGGATTTAGTGTTTATTTTCTTTGACTTATGTAGAATCTATTTGAAATAGTGGAATTTTGTGACTTCACTTTTTCAGTAAATAATAGCGTATTTGTTTTCAAAAAAGGTACTGGGTCTTGATTAAGATGGTAACACACAGGAAGTTCAACACCATCCATCCTGCTAAATCAGTACACCATCCACCAAATGTAACATTCACTCCTTCTGCCACCAATGCATAATAGCTGCATTGTGTCTCATATGCTTGATGCAATACAGTAACTGACCAAGGTTCTTTCGAAAGCATCTTCCATATCCACGGTCTCAATTACCTAGGAGGACCAGGACACAGATACATGGCAAAACCACCACGTGCAAGTTCCCCTCCAAGCCAAACACTAACCTGACTTAGAACTATATTGCCAGTCAAACACTGCCACAGAATCAAATTGCTGGAACTCCCATCCCTTCAGTACTGTAGGTGCGCCAATTGGACTGAAGCAGTTCGAAGTGGTTCACTATTACCAGCTACCTAATTCCCAATGGAAATCAGTGACAACAATCCTGGCATTGTTAGTGATGCCCATATCACATAACAGAATTCTTAAAAAGGTGTGCCTTAGCCCACCCACTACTGACATCCCCGACCATATTTGTGATGTCCAGATTCTGCTTTTCCAACATTCTCCTGGCTGGTCTCTTGTCCCTTACCGACAACAAAGTTCAACGCATCCAAAACATGATTCCTGGTCCTACAACCTTCCAACCCAAATGCTTCTGGGAGAATGAGTTCTTGGCATCAATATTCTTCTACATCTAGAGTGGCAAAAGCTAAATCTGATCTTTAGACCTAGGAGACACACAAACACTCTTGTTGTGATGTTCTTCTGGGTCTCTCAGGCTAAATTTGCACAATTTCATAAAAGAATAGTGAATTCTGTTGGATATATATGTTCTAATTATGCTCAAGTGAACAGATCTCCTTTAGTTTCAAGATGTATACATATTCAAAACGAAAGTCATTCAATGCAAATTCCAGGTATTTAGTTGCCCTCACATTCCAGATTTACTTCTAAACTAATGTTCTCTGGACCCAATCTGGGCAGGTTGGTCATGTGTTCACAAAATCTCAATGGCTTTCCTTCACTTTTGCTATTTGTAGCTTGCATCCCAGTTGTATTATTTTCAGTTACGCCATTTATTTGCAAAAACTTTATTGAAGAGAAATAAACCTAATATTATCTCTCTTGCAACTAACGTAATCAAAATACCAAACAATTGCTTGTATACTAAACATCTCAAGGATGGATTTCAAGAACTAAAGTTTCCGATGCAGTAGATAATCCAAATTATCAAATATAATCTTGCAATAATCTACATGAAATCACTAATAGAATCAATCCGCCAATCCACATAAATATGGTTTCCAATGGGTTTGATCCCAGTTAATGGCCCTGCTGGAGAAGTCAGATCCCAGAATGAAACTTGCTTCTAAACTCAGGTTTGATGTCTTCTGAACAGAATACAAAACAAACAAAAAACTTTGCTCATCCAATATTCTTCTGAAATAAAAACAAAACTAATCATCTTGCATGTTTATCCTCCCTGTTATAAATCATACACTACAACATCTTTCCATTAACTGGACAGGAGTCTACAGTTCCTGCTTTATGGCAATTACTGGCTTAATAGTTTTTATTTTGTTTAGTTAAAGTGGGTGGTTAGTCACAAATATATTCATACAAGGCTGCAAACATTCTTTAACAACTAAACAGAATTTTATTTCATAAAAAAAAGTTTCAAAAAGCTATTCAAATATATTGATCTTAAAACACGTAGCAAAATAAATTCTCAACTTGTTTCACAACACTGTCCATTACAAAGTCCTGAGAAATTAATCCCTATCTCACTACTGGAGGATTCCATTTAACTGACTCCTAACACCGTCTTTGCCGTGGACTGTGGAGACAATTTGATGATTTGACAAATTTGACAATTTCCTAAATCTACTAATCTGAACCTTTTGACAAATCTGAGCGCCGAAATTTTCTTCATTCTGATAACTTAAGATTTCTAATCAAAGTTTCCTGGTTTGGAAATTTAATTGACTAATGCCTTCTCTTGTGGTACCTTTCCCCCCAACTTCCCTTGCTCCCCTACGCAACCCTGGTGTCTTGTGGACTGAAACAAAAACGTATTCATCTTTCAAGCTAAAAAGGCAGCTCATGCTCTTATATGTATTACCTCCCTGTCAAATTCCCAACAGTATAGGTCAGACAACAGTATTCCATGTTTCCATTAACACTACAAGATTCCACAGCCATAAAACCATACGACTGAGGAACAGGAGAATGATATTCAGCCTATCGAACTTGCTTCGCCATTTAGTAGGATCATGGCTGATCCAACATTCCTCATATCCACTTTCCTGCGTTTTCCCCATAGCCCTTGATTCCCCTCCTGAGCCTTCTCTCTCAGGCTTAAATATATACAAAACTCTGTCCCACAGCTCCCTGTAGCAAGAAATTCCAAAAACTCCCAAATCTCAGACGAGAAATTCCTCCAGATCTCCCAGAAGACGATGCCCTCTGGTCCTAGTCTCTCCGATGAGGGAATACATCCTCCCAACATTTATCCTGCTACAGCCTGTTAACAATTCTTTATGTTTCAAAGAGATCACTTCTTATTCTCCTAACCTCCAATGAGAAGAATCCCAACTTGTTTGCTCATAAGACAGTTTGTCCATAATGCGGATCATCTCAGGGAACATTCTCTGTTAAACGGTATTTTTCCTTAGGTAAGGGATCAACACTGCTCACAGAACTCCAGCACCGGCACATTATGACTCCCTACTTTTATACTCCACTGATTTTCGTCATTTATAGAAATGATTTGGATGTAAACATAGGAGGTGTGGTGAATAAGTTTGCAGATGACACCAAAATTGGATGTGTTGTGGACAGTGAAGGAGGTTACCTCACATTACAACTGGATCTTGATCAGATGGGCCAATGGGCTGAGAAGTGGCAGATGGAGTTAAATTTAGATAAATGCAAGGTGCTGCATTTTGGAAAGGCAAATCAGAGCAGGAGTTATACACTTAATGGTAATGTCCTGGGGCATGTTGCTGAACAAAGGGACCTTGGAGAGCAGGTTCATAGTGCCTTGAAAGTGGAGTCGCAGGTAGATAGGATAGTGAAGGCAATAGTTGACATGCTTGCCTTTATTGGTCAGTGCACTGAGTATAGGAGTTCAGAGGTCATGTTGCACCTGTCCAGGGTATTGGTTAGGCCACTTTTGGAATACAGTCTGTTCTGCTATAATGCGTGTTATTCAATGCCAATTGGCTTTAATGCGATTGAAGAA
This sequence comes from Chiloscyllium plagiosum, assembly GCF_037043375.1. NCBI lineage: Eukaryota > Metazoa > Chordata > Chondrichthyes > Orectolobiformes > Hemiscylliidae > Chiloscyllium > Chiloscyllium plagiosum. The sequence goes on from NW_028270164.1 coordinate 42,535,205, forward strand.
TTCAGATTTATTTGTAGAATGCAAACTTTGCTGACCTATATTGGCTACAACGTGTTCCAGCCCCATCAGTCTAAATGGAGCATCTATTGCACGATTTTCTTATAACAGGAGATCGCACAGATACGGAACTATCACATTATATCAGAACCGACTATACTGCATGCAATTCTGGTCTCCCTGCTACAGGGAAGATGTCGTTAAACTTGAAAGGGGTTCAGAAAAGATTTACAAGGATGTTGCCAAGGCTGGAGGGTTTGAGCTTTAGGGATAGGCTCAATAGGCTGAGGCTATTTTCCCTGGAGCGTTGGAGGCCGACAGGTGACTGCAGAGGTTTGTAAAATGATGGAGGGGCATGGACAGGCTAGATAGCCAAGGTCTTTTCTCTGGGGTGGGGGAGAAAAGCTAGCAGGCATAGGTTTAAGATACAAAAGGGACCTAAGGGGCAAGTTTTTCACACAGGGTGGAATATGCTGTCAGAGGAAGTGGAGGAGGCTGGTATAATTACAACATTTGCAGCAAAGTGTATATGATTAGGAAGGATTTAGAGGGATGTGGGCCATATGCTGGCAAATGGGACTAGGTTAATTTAGGATACCTGATCAGCACGGACGAGTTGGACTGAAGAATCTGTTTCCATTTTGTACATCTCTATGACTGCCTTTTTTTAAATTTACAAAACCTTTTACAGAAGTAACTGGCACCCTTTCATTGTCATTTTGAAACGGAAATTCAATTTTCTTTTAATATAAAAGAAAATTGGGCGGCACGGTGGCACAGTGGTTAGCACTGCTGCCTCACAGCGCCAGAGACTTGGGTTCAATTCCTACCTCAGGCGACTGACTGTGTGGAGTTTGCACATTCTCCCCGTGTCTGCGTGGGTTTCCTCCGGGTGCTCCGGTTTCCTCCCACAGTCTAAAGATGTGCAGGTTAGATGAATTGGCCATGCTAAATTGCCCGTGGTGTTGGGTAAGGGGTAGATGTAGGGGTATGGGTGGGTTGCGCTTCGGTGGGTCGGTGTGGACTTGTTGGGCCGAAGGGCCTGTTTCCATACTGTAAGTAATCTAATCTAATAAATTATACACCTTTTGTCACCAAATTGCAATAACGCAGTTCAATGACAGAACCCAATAACCATGACAATTTTTGTGTACAGCTGTGTTAAATTTTATTTGTTCAAGAACTCCTTGAATTTACACAAATAACAAAACTAAAATAAAGTTTCACTTCATGGAAAATGAATTACAGTCCTTCAGCAACACCACTTCCTTTGTACTGCACTTTCTCATGGACAATTAAGTATGGGCTAAGTGTTGGCCTAACCCATGACATGAACAAATATAAAAACGGTTCCACATCATTGACACTTCCAAGTACTCAAGGACAGCTGGAACAAGTTTATTTTCACAAATGACATGGTACCAACATGTCCTATTAGGAACCTCTGCAAAGAGTGTTAAGAATTTACATCTTACTTTATTATAAAGATTTTGTTACAGAACCCTCAGGTACCCAATTTAAGGTATCATCTTCAGACATGCCTCTACATTTCCACTTGTCATTAACTCATTTCTTATTCTTATTGTCATTCTTCATCTTTAGCCCCCTGCTCTAAGGTGATTCTTAGCTCTATCACGCAATGGCATAGATCTCACTATACCGATTTTGAAATATATATTGCCATTTCTTCACTGTCAATGGGTCAAAATCCTGGAATTCCCTTTAAGGGCATTTTCAGTCTACCCACAATATATGGACAGCAGCGGTTCAAGAAGGCAGCTCCACACCGCCTTCTCAAGGGCAGCTTGGTAACAGCAATAAATGCTGGCCAGTCAGTTTCAGTCACATCCCACAATACAATAAAAAAGTTCTAGTGAAGTTGTCACCAAGGTCATTCATATAATCATAGAATCCCTAGAGTGTGGAAAAAGGCCCTTCGACCCAACAAGTTCACTCCAAACCTCCGAAGAGTAACCCACCCAGACCACTCTCTGACCCTATTGTCCTATATTTACCCCTGACTAATGCACCTAGCCTAAACATCCCTGAACAGTATGGATAATTTAGCATGGCCAATTCACCTAACCTACACATCTTTGGACTGTGGGAGGAAACCCACGCAGATATGTGCAAACTTCACACAGTCACCAGAGGTTGGAATTGAACCCAGGTCCCTAGCGCTGTGAGGCAGCAGTGCTTATCACTAAGCCACCATGCCACAGATGTGGGGACTACATATAATATTTCCAAGTTCATGGATGGCACAAAAAGTGGGAAAGTGATGATGATGTAAAGTGGCTTCAAAAGGATTTGGACAGACTTAGTGAGTGGGCAAAAACATGGCACATGGAATGTAACACAAAAAACTGAGGTGAACCACTTTGGTAGGAAGAACAAATTTTATAGTATTCCTTAACATAACCAAAATCTATTCCTATCCTGGATTGCCTGTGTCTGAATTGTATTCAAGGTTACTGCACCCTCTGCTGGACCTTTAAGTTTACTATATTGTATAAGGCAACAGAAAAAACTGATGTGCAGATTAAACAAATTAATATGAACTAATATTCATTTCTGAATTCTACAAAGTTTAATGAGTTTTCATTGTGAAATGCAAAGTTACTTATAAGTAATATTCAGTTGATATAATACTTTTGTATGTGATAAAATTTGTAGAAGTTAAACATTTAAATCATCTATCTTGTGATTTTTGTCAATGTTGAGCCTCTGCCAAATTTCGCAGTGATCAACAGTGCATAAATGTATAATTTAAAGCCTTAATCCTTTTTTTAAGATTGTATAAGTAATCGTGAGCAAATATTTTTGCAAGAAATTACAGATGTACTTTTCTTCACTTCATCTGACGAAGGAGCAGCCTCTGAATGATTGTGAATTCAAATTGACCTGTTAGACTATAACCTGGTGTTATGTGACTTCTGAACAAATTAACTGTTTGGGTGCAAACTGTTTGGTAATGTCACCGGACTAGGAATTAAAAGGGTCAGGCTAATGAACTGGGAATAAGCATTCAAATTCACCACCACAGCTGGTGGAATTTAAATTCATTAAATAAATCTGGAATATTCTGGAGTGGTTCTACAGAATTGCTCAAAACCCTTGCTCAATGCCCTCCATGGTTTTCGCCACCTGCTGCTGGAGGAAACATTACACACATCCTCAACTGAAATTTGCTGTCTAAGCAACTACACATAGTGCACAGTGGCCATATGCTGAAGAGTTGTGAAATTAGTAAATTCAACTGAACATGATAGCTAAAATGGTTGAGGCCACATTAACAGTAGCACTCTCTTCTTGAACCACTAATATAGACAAATGGTAAGCATTACAGTGACATGCAGCATTTGCTCAAGAAGTCCTTCTCAGCTTATCTGTACTGGTACCTTCAAGAGAAATTAAATGCTCAGTGTTTGGTTTACCCACATTCTACTTTTGGTCAATATAGCTCCCGAAGTTGTATGATCAGTGGCACCTTTTGCTTTAGTTTCTGCCTCCCATGTGCCATGAGGCCTCTCTAAACTGAATGTACCTCCTGGATTCACAACATAGGTCACTCCAGGACTCCGCATTAGAGTCCAACTCTTTATTTGAGAAATCACACATCAATACTTCAAGTTTTGCAAAAGCACTGAATGAACTGCTTGTCTGCAGTTCACCCACCAGGCTGCTGGTCTCAAGTAATGCCTCTCCACGTACCATCTACAGAGCCCTTACCAACCACATCCCCCACCTCACCTCATCTGTTGGCTCAGTATACATGTAGCCACCTGTATCCAGCTGCTTGATGACTCAGATTCAGAGTCTCTCACATCCTGAGTCTTATTCCTACCCATGATATTCTGGCTTTGAAGGAATACCTTTGCACAGATTACTAGGTCAGCCCTGTCAGCTTCGCAACCAAAAGATAAAACGCTGGAACCTAGTATAAATACCTCCCTATTTCTCCTTTTTTTTTTAAGCTTTGACATAGGGTCAGTGAGACTCGAAACGTCAGCTCTTTTCTCTCCTTACAGATGCTGCCAGACCTACTGAGATTTTCCAGCATTTTTTCTTTTGGTTTCAGATTCCAGCATCCGCAGTAATTTGCTTTTATTCTGTCAGCTTCGCAATTGGCCAATGTTTCTCTTCTTAGCGCTTCTCTCACTGTACGCCTGAATGCCATATCAAATGGATGGCTTAGCTTTGTGTGATGTTTGGCTATCCCCTAATTGACCTAGCCAACCTCATCAGATAATGTGGTGGGCCCAAAGAAATAGTCCACAGGAAGAATGGTGTCTCAGCCAAAAAAGCAAAAGCACAGAGAATGACTCTTGGATAGATGTGAGGTGCTATTAGAAGTGTAAAGCAGTTCCAGAAAATACTCACGCTACTTTTGTTCACTCTCTGGAGTAAATATATAGAAATGGTAATGGGAGTGACTCATTCGCATCATTCACAGTACCATAGAAATGCAACCCTGATTAATGTGAACATGACATGGAACAGACCAAAGCCGCACTAACAGTTTGGCCACTGTTGAAGATGGGAACAGCCTGCGTGAATTTGGTAAAGACAACCGCCAGTACGAGAATTTGCTCTGTCCTGTTTTTACAGAGGTCATGGGCTGGAAAATAGATTGCAGGTACCTCTTGACGTCACTTAGTGACAAGGGATCACATGCGGTTGTGCATCACTTCCCTCCTTCGGCCAAAATACATCTCCCAGTTACAACAGTAGTCAGCAACATCAGTAGCCATTTCAGGCTGGTAACATCGCTCTCTGATCAGGGCAGTCTACTTTTCTATCACCGAGTGTTCTGTTCAATCGTGAACTGTGAACGAGCATTCAAATTCACCACCACAGCTGGTGGAATTTAAATTCATTAAATAAATCTGGAATATCTGGAAGTGGTTCTAGAAAATTGCTGTGCCCTCCATGGTACTCGCCACTTGCTGCTGGAGGAAACATTACACACATCCTCAATTGAAATTTGCTGTCCAAGCAACTACACAAGGTATGGAAGTTATTACTCACCAACCTCCATATAATCATATCATCTGTCGTCATTTCCGCCACCTCCAAACAGACCCCACCACCAAGGATATATTTCCCTCCCCTCCCCTATCAGCGTTCCGAAAAGACCACACCCTCTGTGACTCCCTCGTCAGGTCCACACCCCCCACCAACCCAACCTCCACTCCCGGCACCTTCCCCTGCTACCGCAAGAAATGCAAAACTTGCGCCCACACCTCCCCCTTTACTTCCCTCCAAGGCCCCAAGGGATCCTTCCATATCCGCCACAAATTCACCTGCACCTCCACACACATCATCTATTGCATCCGCTGCACCCGATGTGGCCTCCTCTATATTGGGGAGACAGGCCGCCTACTTGCGGAACGTTTCAGAGAACATCTCTGGGACACCCGGACCAACCAACCCAACCACCCCGTGGCTCAACACTTCAACTCCCCCTCCCACTCCACCAAGGACATGCAGGTCCTTGGACTCCACCATCACCAGACCATAGCAACACGACGGCTGGAGGAAGAGCGCTTCATCTTCCGCCTAGGAACCCTCCAACCACAAGGGATGAACTCAGGATTTCTCCAGTTTCCTCATTTCCCCGTTCCCCCCCCACCTTGTCTCAGTCCCAACCCTCGAACTCAGCACCACCTTCCTAACCTGCAATCTTCCTGATCTCTCCGCCCCCACCCCCACTCCGGCCTATCACCCTCACCTTAACCTCCTTCCACCTATCGCATTTCCAACGCCCCTCCTCCAAGTCCCTCCTCCCTACCTTTTATCTTAGCCTGCTTTCCTCATACCTGAAGAAGGGCTCATGCCCGAAACATCGATTCTCCAACTCCTTGGATGCTGCCTGACCTGCTGCGCTTTTCCAGCAACACATTTTCAGCTCTGATCTCCAGCATCTGCAGTCCTCACTTTCTCATGGAAGTTATTACGGCAGTAATGTAGTTAACTTAGTATTGGAATGTATGCCTGGGATCATGCTACAGGGCTCCAGTAATAGGTAATGGTAGTACATTGTGATAGGTTAGTTAAATCACTGGGAGATGAGCTAATGCTGAAGATTTTGCAAGATTAAAGTTTAATTTTGTGAAGGATTTTCTGCATCTCCTGGTGATTTTGTTTTAAAGAACATGGAGTGATGTTTCCACAACAAAGGCTCCATCCTTCTTGCTGATTCTCTTCTCGCACTTCACTAGTTTCCATGCTACTTTGGACTCCCTCATCAATCTGTTATTCAATCTGTGGATGTACCTACTAGAGAAGGTGCCTGATCTATGCTTGGAAAGAAAGGCAGGCCAAGTGTCTGAGGTGTCAGTGAGGAGAACCTTGGGGCTAGCGACCATAATTCTATTTATTTTAAAGTAGTTAAAGTTCTAAATTGGAGGAAGGCTAATTTTAATGGGATTAGGCAGGAACTTTCAAAAGTTGATTTGGAGAGGCTATCATCATTTGAGTGAGGCCATCAGAAAGGATGAGTTGCTTCATTTCTCTCTCTGCCATGTAATAGCCAATGGTAACTCCATCCTTCTTGCTGATTCTCTTCTCGCACCTCATCAGTTTCCATGCTACTTTGGACTCCCTCATCAATCTGTTATTTTTTTCTGTAAATCTATAATGGTGAGTACGATAGGTAATTTTTTACTGAGATCTGTCCCTTGAATATATTTTTAATATAGAAGTAAGACATTATGTTATCCTAGAGCAGTGTTTTTGTGTAGTAAAACTGTTTTTTGGGGTAAATTCTGGGTCTGTAGATTGTTTAAGAGGCAGAGTTGGCTTTTAGTAGAGTGATGTGGGATATCAGGGAGAATTTCAACATTCTTGGAAATTATGTCTGCAGGGAGTGTGCTTAAATGCGAATCCTATCTGATTGCACCGATCAGCTGGAGCAGAAGTAAGAGGCAAAAAGGAATTTACAGGAACCGAGAATGTGATGGATGGCAATTTCAGGAAGGTAGAAGGGTTACCACTAAGAAACTTGAAAGTGCAGGAGTCTCCTGTGGCTATCCCCATCACAGACAAGAATATTGTTTTGGATACTTAGGGGGTGATGGCCTCTCAGGAGAATACAGCACTGGCAGCCAGGACTGGATCTGTTAGCGGGGTATGTTAGGTTCCAAGTGATCTCTAGTCAGGGGCACAGAGAGACGTCTCTGCAGCCAACAGTGAGACATCAGAATGCTGTGTTGCCTCCCTGGTAGCAGGGTCAAGGATGATTGTGAACATGGACTGGGATATCATAGTTATTACAGAAATGTGGCTCAGGGAAGGTAGGACTGGCAGCTTAATGTTCTAGGGTATAGATGCTATACAAAGGATAGAAAGGGATTCAAGAGAGATGGGGAGTGACCTTTCTTGTTAAGGATAACATTACAGCTGTACTTGGGGAGGATATTCCTGGGATAGTCCAGTGGAGATAGATGCATGGAACTGAGAAATAAGAAAGGGATGATTACCTTATTAGAATTGTACTATAGGCCCCCAATAGTCAGCGGGAAATTGAGAAGCAAATATGTAAGGCGATCTCAGAAATCTCTAATAATAGGGTTGTAATGGAAGGGGATTTTAACTTTCCAGACATAGGCTGGGGCTGTCATTGTATTAAGAGCTTATATGGAGAGGAATTTGTTAAATGTGTACAAGAAAATGTTCTCACTCAATCTGTGGAAGTGCCTACTAGAGAAGGTGCAAAACCTGACCTCCGATTGGAAAGAAAGGCAGGGCAAGAAACTGAGGTGTCAGTGGGGAGCATTCTGGGGCTAGTGACCATAATTCTATTTGTTTTAAAATAGTTAAAGTTCTAAAAGTTAAAGTTCTAAATTGGAGAAAGGCCAATTTTAATGGGATTAGGCAGGAATTTTCAAAAGTTGATTTGGAGAGGCTTTCCGAGATAAAGGGATGGTTGGAAATTGTGAAACTTTCAAATATTGGCTCACTGACTTGGAGTTTTTTTTTGAAGTGACAAAAATGATTGATAAAGGCAGAACAGCAGATGTCTACAATTCAACAAGGTTCTGCATGGTAGACTGGTTAGCAAGGTTGGATCACATGGAATCCGGGGAGCTAGCCAACTGAATACAAAATTGACTCGAAGGTAGGAGACAAGGGTAATGGTAGAGGGCTGTTTTTCAGACTGGAGGACTGTGACTAGTGGTGGGCTACAAGGATTTCTCATTATTGATTTTCATTATTGCACTATTTATATAAATGATTTGGATAGGAAGTAGCTATGGTTAGTAAGTCCGCAGATGACAACAAAACTGGCGGTATGGTGAACAGTGAAGAAACTTATCTCGGGATACAATGAGACCTTGGGGTCAGGTGGACCAATGGATCAAAGAGTGGTAGATGGAGTTTAACTTAGACAAATGTGACATGCTGCATTTTGGTAAGGCAAACCAAGGTAAGACTCAGGTGGTTAGTGGTAGGGTCCTGGGGAGTGTTGCTAAATAAAGAGACCAAGGGCTACAGGTGCATTGTTCATTGAAAGTGCAGTCACAGGTAAACAGAGTGGTGAAGGCATTTGGCACACTAGCCTTTATTGGTCAGTGCACTGCATATAGGAGTTGGGGCGTCACGTATAGGAGATGGGTCGGACACTTTCAGAATAATGCGTTCAATTCTATTCTCCCTGCTATAGGAAAGAGGTTATTAAATTTGTACAGGCTCAGACAAGATTTACAAGGATGTTGCCAGGATTGGAAGGTTTAAGCTATAGGGAGGGGTGAATAAATTGAGGCTTTTTCCCCTGGAGCCTTGGAGGCTGAGGGGCGACCTTATAGAGGTTTATAAAATCATGTGGGGCATGGATAGCCAAAGTCTTTTGCCCAGGATGGGGGAGACTGAAACCAGAGGGCATCAATTTAAGGTGAGAGAGGAAAGATTTAAAAGGAAACTGAGTGGCAACTTTTTGCACAGGGGATGCTGCGTGCATGGAATGAGCTGCCAGAAAAAGTGGTGGGGGCAGGTACATTTATGACATTGAAAAGGCATCTGGATGGGTACACGAATAGAAAGGATAGAGGGATAATGGGCCAAATGCTGGCAAATGGGACTAGATCCGTTTTGGATATCACAGATGAGCTGAACTGAAGGGTCTGTTTCCGTGTCATATAACTCTATGACCATCAGCTAGCGCTGAGTTGATGGGAGTCTACTGATATCCATGTCAGTCAACTGAAACTGTCTGAGATCCTCTTTCAAAGTAGTTTTTTTTAGATTAGATTAGATTAGATTACTTACAGTGTGGAAATAGGCCCTTCGGCCCAACAAGTCCACACCGCCCCACCGAAGCGCAACCCACCCATACCCCTACATTTACCCCTTACCTAACACTATGGGCAATTTGGCATGGCCAATTCACCTGACTTGCACATCTTTGGACTGTGGGAGGAAACCGGAGCACCCGGAGGAAACCCACGCAGACACGGGGAGAACGTGCAAACTCCACACAGTCAGTCGCCTGAGGCAGGAATTGAACCCGGGTCTCTGGCGCTGTGAGGCAGCAGTGCTAACCACTGTGCCACCCACCAGAGAAACAACGTATGGCTCTACATGTCTGGACCTGGTTTGTATCTCACTCATATGTGCATCAGTGACAGTCTGCTGAATTTTAATCAGAACTTCATAGAGAATTAGGAGCCAAATGCTGCCTTTGACTTGGGACATGGGCATGTGATCAGACACAGTGCCTCCAGCCAGAGGTGGGTTCCCATCCCATGGCCATGCAAATTCCCCAAGTCGCCTGTATGTCTCTTAATATGTTCAAATTTATAACCACGGCATTCTCAATTTTTTTCAATTCCCCTGGAGTATTGATCAGGTTAAAAAGTATCATAAAACCATAAGATGTAGGAACAGATTTAGGCCATTTGGCCTTTCGAGTCTGCTTCACCATTCGATCATGGCTGACATGTTTCTCAATCCCATTTCCTTGCCTTCACCCGATAGCCTTTGATCCCCTTAATAATCAATAACCTATTTCTGTCTGAAATAGCTTGGCCTTCACAGCTTTCTGCGACAAAATTCTACAGATTAATCATCTCTCGTTGAAGAAATTCCTTCTCATCTCAATTCTAAAAGGTCATCCCTTCACGCTGAGGCTGTGCCCTTGAGTTCCAGCTTCTCCTACTCGTGGAAACATCTTCTCCACATCCACTCAACACAAGCTTCTCAGTATTAATCATTTCTGAAAAGTTTTAATCATTTTTGAAAACCTTCTCTGGACCTGCTACTCGGCCACCACATCCTTCTTGAGATATGGGCCCCAAACCAGTGCACAATATTCTAAATGCAGTCTAACCAGAGTCTCATACAGACTCAGCATTATATCTCTGCTCTTGTATTCTAGCCCTCTCGAAATGAAAACTCATGTTGCATTTGCCTTCCTAACTGTAGGTTAACCTGAACTAGGACTCCTAGTCCCTGTGTTCTTCAGGCTGGGAGGCCGAGAGGCAATTGCCAACTTCTATTATCGGTGGACTGTTAAGCCAATGATCCAGGAAATGTTCTGGAGAACTGGATTCGAACTCCCCCCAAGACAGATGGTGAAATTTGAATTCAATTTCAAAAGAAATTTGGAATTAGGAAGCTAAATGATGACTATCAGTCCATTATTGATTGCCAGAAAAACTCATCTGGTTCACTAATGTCCTTAAGGGAAGGAAACTTACTAGCAGTAATAATTGTAGTATAAATACTCACCATCTGTACTAATCCAATCAATAGTTTCCACTTGCCCTTTATCAATGTTGAATCCTGACATCATCTCAGGATGTCCACTTTTTGATTTGAGTGAAGATAATGCTGAGCTATTCCTTTTAAAGCTTTCCTGTTATTCTGCTGAACTGCTCATAGAATCGCTAGTGTTGTGTGGGGCTATTCAGCCCATTGAGTCTGCACCGAGCCTCCAAACAGCATCCCACCCAGATATTATGCAGTTTGTGGGAAAAGTAATAACTAGATGCCATCAATAGGAGAATCATATAGGCCGGCTGCTGGCAGGTGGGACTAGATTGGGTTGGGATATCTGGTCGGCATGGACGGGTTGGACCGAAGGGTCTGTTTCCATGCTGTACATCTCTAGGAGTCTAAATCCAATAGAGAATTAAGATAAAGCTTCTTTACTCAGAGTGTCAAGCACGTGGTGCTTTCTCACATGGAGTGGATGAACCAGATGGTTTGGATGCATTTAAAGTGAAGCTCGACAAGCATATGAATTATACTAATAATAATAATAGAGCCAATGCAGGCATGATGGGCCAAACAGCTATGATGCAAAATGATCAGTCTATATTTCTAAGCAAAACTGACAATATGGCATTGGCACAGTAATTCCCTAGGTTTGCTTTAGCAATTGCCACAATACTTAAAACTGTGACTGGTTTCTAAGCGATAGAATAGAACCTTCTTTTTTTGTCACATTTTAAAATGTTTTGATCATTACTAAGATGACAGCAGACTTTCATTATAATAACCCTTTGATAATGCTTAATCACTGCCAGCACTATGACAATCAATTAAGCTTTATACAGATATTGAAATGTTAATTCTGCTTAACATTCATCCCGCCAACACAAAATTCAAAATGTGTTTGCTCAAAATCCTAAATGACAAATATGGAGTAGATGAATGAACATCAGTCTTACCCAACTAGTTCCTATCCACTCATCTCAGAGCTTAAAGTTAGAAACTATTTCAAAACAAATTAGTTTTGCAAGAGATCAAAAACTCAAAGAAAGTTAACATCAAGTTCAAGATCAAAAGAAAATTCACCTTGGACTCAAAACATGAACTCTACTCCTCTCTCCACAGATGCTGCCAGACTAATTTTTTTCCAGTATTGTGTGTTTTTGCTTCACATCTGCAGTATTTGATTTTACATAAGATACTTAGCTGCAATTCAATTTCGAATTGCAAATTCCTTTAACACTCACCTTGACTAATTCTTGACTTGAACTTGTTTCTTTGTCAGATGCTTTCAAATTTTCTAGAGAGTGTGAAGTTGCATTGCACAAAGCTTCGTATGGACATTCGTCAGCTGGCTGGCTTTCAAATTCTGTAATAAGTTTTGTTAATTCCATTTGTTCTTCACCTTCAAGTTGGGGGAAGTAACAGAAATATGATAAGCTGGAATTGCAGTCAAATTTATTCAGACGATCTAAATTTCCACTAAAGATATGAAAGCTAAGAACTTGCCCCAATGAACATGGTTATTACACACAGTAAATAACTGTTTACTTTTCATCACTTGCATCTAAAGGATAAAGTGACACCAGAGATATTATACAGTCAACACTAGTCTTACTATTAATAGTTTTATTCATCTTGAATATTGTTAGCTTCAACCAATGTAATATTTTTCAGATTTTAATTTAAATGCCCTTTTGAAGAACGGTTTGTAAAAAGATAGGGAGAATTTCAAGCTCAAATACACAGAGGTAAATTGTACTTTGACACTGCCACTTCATCCATCTCAACACAGAACTAACATTGACACTAGTGTCATCCAGGTTCTTCATGGCTTGAGCCATACAATATCAATAGCTACTGAAATAGTCAAAAGTATACAGCATTCTTGAAAAAATAATTATACTATATCACTAATGATCAACTTCAATCTAGTTCATTTTTTGCTTTCATTATAATTGCCTAATAAAGTCAAAACAGTAAAGATTTGCTTCTTTGAGTCGTTTCTGTCACAAATAAAATAGAAACAGGGATGGTAAGTGACCTTCAGCAATATCAAATATATAAATGTAACAAAGTAAAGCTGTGCACTAAATGTAATTCCAAAGGTGAAAGGAGAATTAGTTAAAGTTTCAATAAAAACCATTGTCCTTACCCTTAGATTTTTTATTGCACTCAGCAATAGAAATTTGCGGTAGTTTGGACACTGCAACTGGACTTGCTGTATTCTTCAGGATCTCTTTTCCTGCCATATGATCTGCACAGAGAATGATGAACAGGAGAATTAAAGGAAACAATGACTAGGCTTTCATTAAAACTCTGTTAATCATAACACATATCGAGCTATTCCATTTTATGAGATCAACCTCATTTTTCCTTGGTGATGGTATAGGGGTGACATACTATCAAGGATAGAACAGTGATTGTATGGTGGAAAACAAAGCATGCAGATTGGCAACATGTAACAACAGGGATCCTGCAGGAACCTGTTTTGGGTCCTTAACGTTTTATAATTTATATTGACGATGACATGAGAGGATTGAATGCACGACGACTAAATTTGTGGATGACAGAAAAGTCATTTTTATGACATAAAAAATTCAGACCAATATTGTGAGTGGGTAAAAATGTGTAGATGAAGTTGCTCACTTAGACAGGATAAAAGAAAAAGCAGGGTATTACTTAAATGGCTACTAATTGCATATTTCTAAGTGCAGAGGAATCTTAGTGTTCTAGCACGAGTCACAAAACGTTAGCATGCAGGCACAGCACTTAATCAAGATGACCAATGGGATGCCAGCCTTAAAATGAGAGAAATAAAACATAAGAGATACATGCTTTAGCAAAACATGGCATTAATGAGCACATCTCAAATACTGTGTGCAGTATTGGTCATTTTATTAAAGGAAGAATGTAAATACATTCATGGGAATTCAGGCAAGGTTTACCAGATTGACACTTGGACAGCTTGGAGAGCCCGAGCTTGTTTTAAATGAAGTTCATAGGAACAAGGGGTGCTTTGTTGGAAACTTAAAAGCTTAAAACTAAGAGACAGTGTTTAAAATTAGAAGCTGCCCTCTTATTAACAGAAATAAGTGAAATATTTTCTCAGAGGTTTGTGAGACTTGGTGTTCCACATTCCCATCTATCCCTGATACCTTTGGATTCCCTTGCTAAACAAGGATCTATTTCTGTCTTAAAAACATTCACTAACCGTGCTTACTCTGCCTTCTACAGTGGAGGTGGGTCATTTAATATTCAGTCTCATTACTTGTTGGACAAGTGAATCACAGGTGATGGTGGGTAGATGGGTACATGGAATTTGGAACACAAACAGATGAGCCATGATTGTACTGAATACCAGAGCAAGCTTTAAGGGCTGAATGGCCACCTTTTACTCCTAATTTATTTTTAACGGTTTACTTTTGAAGGTTTTACAGCGAGTTTGTTTTTAAATTGCTCTGAGTTATTATTCTATTTTGGCAGGAATATTTCAGAAATGCAGCACACCTGAAACAACTTGGGAGTTCTGAATCCTAAAACAAAAACAAATCATGTTAGATTATGAAACTTTTATGCTAAATGCCCCAATATGGTATACTTATGGTCAAATAAATAAATCTTGACAGCTTTTCAGCTCTGACAAAAGCAAACCCAACAACTTAACTACCATAACATTGGACATTACCAATAATGCTGAATAGCTACCAAAAGATTTTCCTTCTTGTTGCACTTGATATCAAATTTTCCCCTCACAAATTTTACACATAAAATGAAGTCATTTTTGTTTCTCTTGCCATCTGCAACAGTTATCTACATCTTTTCATGCAAAGTAGCAGTAACCACAGATACTGGCTCACGAAAAAACAGCTGAGCAACAATCCACATGTTGTTCAGATGAAATCAGAAGGGAAGTTGTAGCTGACTAGAGTACAGAGGAACCTTGATTATCCGAATGCGATTATCCAAATATCACATTCTCTGAACAAGATCACAAGGTCCCAAAGCTTGGCTAAGCTGTGTTATCTGGTATTCGATTAACCAAACAAAATACTCCCCGCCTGTGTCATTTGGATAATCAAGGTTCCTTTGGATGTGTCTTTTACTTCTCTCAATCTCATATTCTACTTGCAATGCAGTTTGTCAACTGGTGCTCCTCAGAAACAGGCAGCACTGACCTTGCAAACTCCCTCGGGTGAGTTATTGCCTTCAGTTCTCAATACGCTGCAAATATATGGTGCAGGATTGCTGCCAACTTCAGTATTTACACTGGCAACAAATCTACACTGTGAATAAGAAAGCCAAATCACACAAAGACATACGAAGGCAGAAACCTGAAGTGTGACAAAAGAGGCCAAAAGCAACATCTTAAAGTCAGAAGGGTTTCGGGAGAAAATTCCAGAGCTTCATGCCTAACCAAATCAACATATGACCACTGATGGTGCAGCAATTAAAAGTCAGAGGAAGCACACAAACTTTCATATAGGTTTTTTTTAAATGTGCAAAATCACTTGAATAGAAATGAACTTTAATGTTTATGTCAGAGCTGTAAAGTGTACTTTTAACACCATGAAGAGACATTATAGCTGTAAGCTTGTAGACAAGTTAATAGGAATGCAAAATTGTCATGTTAAAATTGTCAAAAGAAAATTCTTTGAGATCAATCATGCCACTAATGGGCTGAATTGATTTAGAGATTTTTCCACAAAACATTAAAAAATTTAAGGAAAACATGACAACCTTGACCCAATCTCTGTCACCACCTAGCACCAAAAAGGATGGATAACAGGTGCTGAAGTAGAGATCATCTGCTGCCACTCAACTCACATCCCTCAGTTAGCCCTCCCACAAGGAAAAGGTGAGTTTCTTGAGATGAAGTCAAAAAGATTTTCCTTCAATTGAATGAAAAATGTTTTAAGATGTTATCAAGAGCAAAGGTTTTATACCTTGAATAAGAGTTGCTATCTCTTTGCTTTTCTGAGCTGGATGCTCTCGTACAATTTCTAGTGCAGACTTTCCTTGGATATCTTTAATATTAACATCAATTTCTGTCAAAAAAAAAAGTTGCGATGACATATATTAATCTAGTCAGGAATGCTTAATACCTTAATGATAAGTCAGTGTCAGCTATCTAAACAGCCAAGTATTAAAATAAATGTCAACTACTAGAAAGTATAATTATCATCATGCTGGGGGAACTGCTTTATTAGAGGGGCAAAATATATAGACAACTCTGTTTACTGAGTTTCACATCTGTGAATTACGAACCTTTTTTTGCCTGTCAAACAAACCTAGCAACATGCTAATTACAATGCAAGGTACACCCTTGCACAAAAAACAACTTTTTGAAATACTTACAAACTGCAGGAAGTCTGTAATCCTTCCAAACTGGGAAACGAACAACATTAACCAACAGCTCACCACAAATGAAACTTAGCAACAGTGATGTGCAGAAATTGAACACAGCAGTGTAGCTCTAGACCATAACATTTTGAAATAGCTCAACATTGTATAAGCAAGTAGTCTGTAGGTACATAATAAGATAGTTTTGAAATATTCATTGGAAAATGCTGAGAAATGTACATAAATAAAGTGGTTTCTAAAAGTCAACAGCCGTTAGAAAGGGAATATTAATGCTGGATCAATGATAATTGATACTTAGCAGTAACAATTGCAAAGGTTCAGACTAATGTGGTAAACATCATAACAAAAATTGGAAACAAAGAAAGGTTGAAAAGGGTTACTATACAGCAGTGAGAACATAAAAGGCAGCAAAAATCGAGACATAAAACTAAAAGTACTCCAGAAAAAACAGACCAAAGTCAATGTAGCTCTCAAAATAAAGATAATCATTATACTTCATTGGTACAGTTATGCAATAGCAGCAATGTAACAGTGTTTTGATTGCTATATTTATGTTGCTGACTGTAGGAACTGAGTCACACATGAATGAAGATTAAATAAATGTTTAATATGTACGTGTAGTCACATATTTTGGCTAACAATGACATCCAAACTATGACTTCAATTTTGGATAATGAATGTGTCCCTCAGGTGTGGTGGTGGTGGCGGGAGTGCTTAAGGCAAAGATAAAAAAACCGTAGTAGGGAAATCCCTCGGCTGTGGGTAGGCACCATTATTATCAAGTGACTTGCTTGTGTCTGGTTGAAGTGCAGTCACATAGTTTGGACTTGAATTTGGTTAACCAAGGTACATGCTGGCAGATCAGAGAATTATCTAATTATATTTTCAATATTTGCAGAAGAAAGCAATCTTAGACTGATGAAGAACAAGAACTAAACATGAGAGTTTTGACTCACATGCTTGCAGATAGCGTATGTCACATTTTAAGTGAGAAACTGGCCATCATATGGATAATTACAACAATGTATAATGGCAGAAGAAAACTTGCTAAAACTGTACTGGAAAGAAAAACCAAGACAGCTGCAATGGTTTGCTACTTCCTTACTGCAGATATTACAAAACCTTTCCGTACAAAGCTGAAGTATTACAAGAAAATGGTAGAAGGAGGAACATTACATTTATTTAAAGAATATCTAGAGCCATGACTGATTAGAAAGTACAGCTTTCCCCAGAGGAAGATGGAAATCAAAGAGAACCAAAAGTTCTTTTCCTCAGGCTATGTTGTAACCATCTGAGAATCAAGTACCTATGGTGTGCATAAATAAATAAATAGAGCAAAATAAAAAGTAAAAACTTTCAGAATGTATGTGTTTAAAATCACTGACATGAAGGTCTAACACTATTTAGGTGCATGCAAAACATTAGACATAATAGGCTAGAACATTTATGGTTGATACCTTGGGCTTAAGCAACCAGATATCCAACAACTTACCAGATGCCAAGAGTATCTGGACCACGTCAGTCTTCCCAAACAAGGCAGCCTCATGAAGTGCACTGCCTTTCTCTGTCTAGAAATTGAGGAAAAAGGGAAAGAGAGAAAGAAATGCAACTCAGATACTAATTGCTGCTCACAACCTGTACTTCTTAGAAAGTTTAAGTTGGAAGCTCAAGTGAGCCTGCATTTACAATTACTGTTATTGTTCCTCTTCAGGGTCCACTATAGATGCAATGATTGTGGACAAACTTCATTGTGTACTAGTCAGAAATATTTCAGGTGCATTCTCAATTTGCTTAAGTGGTCATTCTTCACATGGGAATACAGAGTGGTCAGCACATTCCCAACAGATGTCTAATACAACCAAATACAATCTAATCCTCACCCAACATCTACACAAATATCAACTGTGTTATTTAATAGCTTTTGAGGGAAAAACTGGTCACAATTTTTATTTCCCCAGCAACCAGAGATGACAATCTGTAAAACCATACAATGTCTCAAGTGACATCTGAAGAGAGATTAAAATTAGGATCATGCTGGATTGTGTTGCTGAGAATTATTTCCATTACCCATTGGAACACTGACAATACCAGAAGTTGCTCCCCATCAAAAAAGAAAGCATGATCAGTCTTTGGTGTACTCATTTTTCTACTAGTCTATCTTTATACTGTTATTATATTTTAATTGCTACTCCATGTTATGAAAAGTGCATATGCTTGATCGCACTAATTTTGAGCATATGCAATCATAGCTAACAATCATCTTTCAACACATTCAAAGAGAATGTTAACGTTTCTAGATTAATATAAAAAGCTACATTTCACATTATGACATAATTAGGCACTGAACCTCTTGTTTTATGCATCTTCAACCTTCTCTACTGTACAATACAGTGTTAATATTGTGTTTTGCTGACTTTTGATATTTTATTTATAACGCAATAAAATCTGGTTAAAATTATTGTCATACTTTTTGCTCCATAGCATTTGCAAAACTTCCTGATAAAAATAATCCAATTTCAAACGCTATTTTTTTCTTTCCGATATTGCCTTCTCCACAGATAAGTTTTATATTGACATTTAGAATTCTTTTGATTATATACTTAATGAATTAAGTGTCTCCTAGCTCTGTTCTTAAACACTTCTGGATTCCTGCTGCTCTCTATGGGAAATCTGTCAACTCTCCTGCATTACTCTTGTTCTGAACTGTCCCCACAGTATCTGTCCCTCCCAACTTCAATTACCTTTTCTCCTACCCTCCCAAGCTGGCGCCGCAACCTTCCCTTGCTTTCCCAAAACATATCTTGCAGCTTTCTTTCAATATTGCTTATTAACATCTTCTTGCCTTCTCCCATCCATTTTGTTTCTGTGCACCCACCAGGTCTTCCACTTTTTAAGACCTCTCCAGTCTTCATTGCCATTCACCTAGATGTGCTCCCCCCAACCGTTTCCCTTGTTTTAAATAACAAATAGTCTACCCCATTGTTACTATTTTATTACCCTTCTTAAAATGCAAAATGGTCTCAATCAAACTCAGAATTAACATTCGGATCTATCAGATAGTCAGATTTAAATTTTGTCCACCGTCTCCACATTCCTCGAGTTTGTTTTTCTCCTTAGCTTAACATCATTTTGTCTGTCTCCACAATATTTTGTGTATTAAATGATCCAAGCTTAGTTGCTAAATTTTTCTTCCACTCGTCCGCAGCCTTAAATACCTAACTTACAGCCATCATATTCTCTTCAAAAGCATGAAAGACTCAATCCACTCGCTTTCATGTTCTTTTCTGCCTTTGTTCACAACGCACTTTTCTGCTCATTCGAAATTCGAAAGAAACACATTGTTCAGTGAAGTCATATTTAAAACACAACTGATGTAGCACATAGCTTCTTCCGCATACCAGACTTCACACTAATATCTACTATTTCACCATAGCAAGCTCAAATATCAAAAGTCAGCAAAACATCATTAGGCACTACATTGTGCATTAAAGAAGTTTGAAAATGCACAAAACAAGAGGAGGGAGAGTCAATGCCCAATTCTGATGAATTCCTACCTGATAAAGCCAAGCAGAAAGCATCTGAAGATACTGCCTGGGGGGTATGTAGTTACCAGATTGTTTTCACAACATTCCTTGATGATCAAATACGAAAACAAAGTTGGAAAGAAGTGCATCTTCTCATTACCACAAATGAATCCTGTTACAGTGTATTGCAGCCATCAAGCAAGAGCATGATTAACTTTAACTTTTAATTGCACCCATAGCCTAGACATTCATTAATGTGCATTTCCCACTTCAGGTTAATAAATTATTGATTTCTGCAAGGTACCACTGTGAAGGGAAAGTTAAGAGACCGCTGGTATTACATACCCCACAATACAAAACGTCTAGCCATTACCTGATAGTTGATATCCATGCCTGCTTCCAAAAGGACTTCTACTACTGCCTTTTGCCCATTTCTTGCTGCCAAGTGAAGTGGTGTGTGCTTCTTGGTGTTACAGCTTAATAGGTTTGGGTGGGCATTTAACAGCATTTTCACCACCTCAAGCCTCCCATATAATGCAGCCAAGTCCAACGGTGTTTCAAATTTGTTGTTTCTCATTGTAGGATCAGTGAGCTCCTCAAGAAGAACTTTTACAACATCAGAGTGACCATACTGTGCTGCACAGTGCAAGGCTGTCTCATTGTCATTGTTCTGTTACAAAGGAATGAACAAAGTGCACAAAAATGATTAAGAAGCTCAAAAGATTAATTAGATTAAGTCAATTATATGTTTTGTACCTACGTTCCCGTTATATGCTTCGAATTAGCCTATGACAATTTGCAGCAAATTATTCTTTTTAAATAATTATAATCTATAACCAAAAGGTATTCAAGCTTTCCAGTTACTTCAGTGCTTAGCTATAAAACTATGACTTTAATAATGAGGTTATTGTCTCAGATTCAGCTCATCAAATGACATTGTTATCTGGATTCCAATTTCTTCCAATAAAAAAGGTAAATACTTGACTTTGAGTTGATCAAGTTCGAATTGTAATGAGGAAAGCACAAGTTTAAAAGTGGTGTGCTTACAAATCTTCAAGATTTTAATATTTAAAAGTGATTAAAATAATATTTCTTCAAACAAATTAAAAGCGAAGGACAAATTTCTATTCAGGTTTAGTAGCAAGCTCCAGAGCAGAAGCCAGCATTGATTCTGTAAAATCTCCACAATCTCCACAGACAGAAAGAAACCAAAGAGAAATTCAAATACACTGTACTTGCACAAACTATGATGATCAAAGTTATAAAATACCCCATCGACATGAAGCTTTTCCAAGGAATCAAGATTTAGAAATTTAGTGCAAGAGAAGTCAGTGAAAGTAGTATTGTATAATTTTATAAAAGGTATAAAATTCTCATTTCCACATTCAAAAGCACCAAGTGAATTGAAATTTACAGTTGAACAGTGAAGGCAGCAATGTGAAAAATTGTACCAAGTGTTAAAAGTGAGCATCAAATCAGGTTAGAGCACAGGACTTTAGCGAATTGATAAAGACTAATGTTTCCATAATCCTAAGTATTTTAGTTTGTGCTGTTTCCTTCCGCATGCAAAGGATGGACCAAAAGTGAAAAAGCTCAGGGTTATGATACAATTTAGATCTTGATATAAAGAAGCATTCAGGTTATTAAATTTTGTGTTTTCTGGTCAAATTATCTTGAACACAGAAACAACCCAACTTGCATTTATATATGGACTGAGCATTTGAAGACACAGCCTCCAATGATGAACTGATTGAAATTGTGGATGTGCAAGGGGCCAAAAATGGCAAAACATCTTACCAGGTTGTAAGATACAATTATACAGGCCAGAGTTTGGTTTGCGTCTGTGTGCACAGTTGGTGAAGCCATGAAGGTATTTGAAAGCAAGGATAGGAATTTTAGATTTGCCAGTGTAGGCCCAAAAGGAGAAAGAAGACAGCTCAAAGAGACTTGATGCAAATTAGGAACCAGCCAGCAAGGTTTTGGATAAACGCAAGCAGAATATCAGTTTAAATTTTTTGTGGTATCCAAGAAAAACCAACAATTGCTTGAAGACTGTTTAACTGACAAATTAGTTATCCAAGATACAAAACTCAATTTGCACTTTAAAGTTTTTTTTTCAAACAATGGCATCATAATGCTTTGCATGAATACTGATCTCAAAATATTTATAAAATTTATGAAT
This sequence comes from Chiloscyllium plagiosum, assembly GCF_037043375.1. Classification (NCBI taxonomy): domain Eukaryota; kingdom Metazoa; phylum Chordata; class Chondrichthyes; order Orectolobiformes; family Hemiscylliidae; genus Chiloscyllium; species Chiloscyllium plagiosum. Next base: position 42,556,988 of record NW_028270164.1, read on the forward strand.
AAGGAAGGCATGAAGTGACCTTTAAAACAGCCATACATAAAGGTATAGTCACATAAACAAATGCAAATAAAAATTATGCACACACAGACATTTGACATTAACACAAAAAGAACAGAAACATTGGCATAAATTATACTATCAATGCATATTAAAACAAAAAATGCTGTAATAAATTACAAAGCAAAATAAGTTAATAAAATATGAATCAATGAATTAAATCAGTAATTTAATTCATTTATATTATCATTATCTTCAATGTATCTTGTAGTTTAACTGTTAAGGTCAAAAAAATTCTAACATAAAGTGCACTGATCAACCTCTAACTTCACCATGCAATGCTTTCCTCAATCTAAGAATCCTGGCCTCCCTATGAAAGCACTTTAAAGATCTAAAGCAACTAATAGTCATATTGAAGTTATGCCACCATAAAATGCTCTAAGGTGCTTCACAGGAGGATTATAAAGCACACACTAACCACATAAGGCCAACTGACAACATAAAATTTAGTCAAAGAATTAGATCCTAAGTAATAGTGTTAATGAAGTCAAACAAAGATAGAGATGGAGGGGTTCAGAAATAGAGTTCCAGTGCTTCAACGTAGCTAAATGGAGGGCCACCAATGTTGCAGGAATTAAAATCAAGAATTCGCAAGACAACAAAATCAGATGAAAGCTAATATCAAGGAAGCCATAGGTATAGAGTACAAGGGCAGAACATGGGAGAACTTGAAAATTAGGATGGAAATTTTTAAAGCAAGGTGCTGTTTAACAAAGAGCAGAAGTAGATCAGTAAGTACAGTGACAAAGAGAAAGTGTGGCTTAGCGCAAAAGAACATGGGCGGGATTTTGGATGTCCTCAAGCTTAGAGAGTGTAGTATATGAAAGGTCAGGCAAGACCTGGGTGAAATAATCAACACCAGAATGAGTGAAGAGTTGAAACCAGGATGAGGGTTTCAACAGCAATGAATTAAAGCTGGGAACGAGCCAGTAATGGCATGAATAGGTGGTTAGAAGTTCATCTCACTATCACATAACATCAAAATTGTGAGCACTCTGACTCAGCCTCAGCTAAGGGGAGGCATGGAGTTGGTAGGAAGGGAACAGAGTTTCTGGCATGGTCCAAAGTCCATGGTTGTTTGTCTTCCAACCATGGGGAAAAACGTAGCGTTCATCTCGTACTAGATGTTGGAGAAACAATCTGATAGTTAAACCAACAGTAAAGTAACAAAGGCAGAACAGTAATGCAATAGAGCTGGCTGTCCTTAGCTTGCATGTGAAAGCTAAACGTGTGTTTTCAAATGATTTTACCGAGGTGTACCACATAGGGTAGATAACAGTGTGGGAGCCAGAATAGAAGGTAGTTCCAGTGATAAATGGCAATTATTAGATAGCAAAGAATTGAACCAAGTAATTGATCCAAAGTAAAAGTAATGTACAACAGTTATGTAACATTACCATTCAATAAACTGGGAGTCAAAGGCAATTTTTCACATGTATTGACATTAATAGGAGTTTGATGTATTCTGTGGTGGTAAAAAAAATCAGTATACATTTTTTTTGGTCTCAGAATGCAAGACTGCATGTCATTTTCTGTAACACTAGCTAACCAAATTCAGAATGTGTATTTCTATAAGACCATAAGACATAGGAGCAGAAATTAGGCCATTCAGCCCATTGAGTCTCTGCTGCCATTCCATTATCATGGCTGATAAGTTTCTCAATCCCATTCTCGTACTTTCTCCCCATAACCCTTGATCCCCTTGATAATCAAGATCCTATCTAACTCAATCTTAAATATACTAAATAATCTGGCTTCCACAGCCTTCTGTGGCAATGAATAGAATAGATTCACTACTCTCTGGCCGAATAATTTTCTCCTTCTCTCCATTCTGAAAGGTCTTCCCTTTACTATAAGGCTGTGACTCAGGTTCTAGTCCCTCCTACCAATGGAAACACCTTCTCAACATATAGTCTGTTCAGGCCATTCAGTATTCAAATAGATCCTCACCGATTCTCCCCCTCCCCCACCCCCAATAGTCATCGAGTATAGACCCAAAGTCCTCAAATGTTCCTCATATGTTATGCTTTTCATTCCTGGGACCATTTCAAAAAAAGTAACTTCTTTATTTTTGAATTAACACATTAGAAGCTGCTTTGTAATTCTGAGTCATTATGAATGTGCAATTATTAGTGTGTTTATTCATGAAACAGGGTGAAGATCATAGAACAGAAAACTACAGACTGACCAATTTTCTGTGTCTTTGATATTTAGGGAATATAATGAATGAGTTAGACCTCATTTTGTATTCTCTATTTAAACAGACATTTAATTATTTTATTGCAAGTTTTTAATATGGACTTCAGTGGGTAATTCCTTAGGTGCAAAAGGCAGTTAAAGTTCACTTCATACAACTTTCCCCTTCCTATATTCAAGTAATCATAATGTGAAAATCTCCCAGTAGGCATGAAGTAATAAATAAATGCAGCCAGTGTCACCTCAGGCATGCTTTGTAAAACAACAAACTCACTTATTAACATTTAGTCATCAACCAAAATACAAAAGTTAAAACACAGCTTTGCTAAATTTATCTTGAACCACTTCTAGGGAAAAAAAATCCCTCAGACGGTTAAAAGTCAGTAGCAGTGCCAAGTGTCAACAAATGAAAATTTGCAATTGTTCAAACGGACATCCTTGGCCAGAAGTTTTATACGCTTGTACATGTCCTAAACAAGGTTTACTAAATCATATCTTGTACGTAAAGTTTTTTTTGTATTTTTATTGCTAATTCAGCTATTCCAAATATTCGGTAAACTATTGATCTCTGATCCCAACTGCTCTGTTACACAACCTTGCCCTAGAGATTTTTGTTAATTGAACATCCTTCCAGCACCCAGCATTTATCCTTCCTTCAAAATCACCATCACAAATACTTGCTTCAAAGTCTATCTCGACCTTCACACCTCTTCAATTATCATGCTGCACTGAATCCCATTGTCCGAGTTCGACATGTCTGTTAGAGTTCTTTGAAGATATAATAAGCAAGATAGATAAAGGAGACCAGGACATGCAGTGCATTTAGTTCCCGAATGGCATTGATAAAGCATGGTACCAAAGGTTACTGCACAAGATTAAAGATCACAGCACTAAGGAGGGGGAGGTGGAGGTGGGGAGGGGGGGGGGGGGGGGGGGTGCGGTGAGTGAGATGAAATTCCTGGCAGACAAATCACTTAATGTCTCCAACATTTATTTTGATGCGATGGCAAATGCCCCTGCTTTACCACTGGCCAGAAAATCAGAATCACACTTTATGTTGTTTACATTGTTTACTCAATTTTGCAAGTCATATTAGGACTGTACAGATAAGGTCAAAGTTCAATTGCTCTGAGGCTAAAAGTGAACATGACCTGGCTTTTTGGAACTCACCTTTTTAAGTCATTAATTTATTATTTTTATTAATACTACTACTTTAAGAAAAGGCACATTTTCTATATATTCCAAAAGGGATTATTTTAGTCAAAGAAATTGAATACATTTGTGTAAGTGCTAGTCAGCTGTAGGCAAGTTATCTTATTGTATCCTATGCCTGTCAATTACAGCAGGAGTGTGATATATCGAACAACAAATATACAATTTTTGTTTTACTAGAAAGCTTCAAGAACCTTCATGGCACAAAGACTGATTCTGCATCAAAGAAAAAAGGCAGAAAATGTATTCCTAGATCTAAATATGATAATCACAGGACGTTTTGAACAGGATTCCACAAAATGAATTTTAGGATAAAGTCATATTTGAATGCTGGGTTTTTAAGCAAAGCATAGTCAAAATGTGCAAATTTTAAAAAAAATGTCAGCAAGCTTTCAGTGCACTCTTAAAGATTGCGAACAGTGAGACATGTATTAGTCTCGGACAGTAATCAATAGACAATTCACATCCACTGCTTCAGAATGTTCCATGTTATGCATATTTAGTACGGGTAAACATATAGGCTTTCTCCATCTGTGGGAAAATGCTGACAAAAGGTGGGACAGAAAAATACTAAATTTATTTAGCATACAGTTCAATAGTTAGCAACTACTTCATCTAACAAGGTAATTCAATGACGTGCAAAAGTATAATTTTCATTATTTGTATTGGCAAAGATAAGCTGAATGGATTGGTCAGCTTCACAAAATTTATACAGCTGTTCTAAAAGTTTGCTTATAATGAACGAGGAACAGGAAGCTGCTAAATAGCCGATCAAATGTACATGCCATTCAATCAGATCACCGATCACCTGCCTCAACATCAATTCTGCATATTGTCTACATATCCCTTGATGTCATTAGTCCCCAAAAATCTACCAAGTTCGGTCACAATCATGTTCCATGACAGAGCTTTTATAGTCCTTTAAAGTAGAGGATTCTTAAGATTCACCGCACTGACCAAAGATGTTTCACCTTATTTCAATCTTAAATGGTCAACCCTTACCTAGGCATTTTATTTCCAGTTTTTAGACTCACTAGAATCATCTTGTCCGTTGCCACCCTATCACACACTGTTCTAAGTTTCAATGAGATCACCCTTCACTTTTCAGAACTCTGGAAATACAAACCTAATTTCCTCAACCTCTCCTTAGAAGACGGATCCAATGCCACAGTTATTAATCTGATATCTATTGCACTTCTTCTCAAGCATATGTATTCCTCCTTCGCTAAGGGGACTAGAACTGTACACAATATTCCATGCGAAGTTTCATCAAGCAAAAGCTAGAGACTGTGGTTGTTGGCAATCGAAAATAAAAATAGAAGTATTGGCGAAACTCAACAGGTTTGGCAACTCAGTCCTCCTTAATTTGACACATTCACACCATTTCTCTCTGCACAGATAGTGCCAGACCTGCTGAGTTTCACCAGCACTTTGATTTTATTGAGGACCAACAAAGATTTTATTCAGATGTAGCAAGACATCTTTAGTCCTACACTCAAATTCCCTTGTTATAAAGGCACAAGGTAATGGCTGAGTGGAGGAAATTAGGTATTGTAGATTAAATGCTAAAATAATAACTTCACTCAAAGACACAAGGCAGCATACCGGGAAACTCATCACAATAGGGATACAAGCCAATTAAAAATTCTTGATAATACGAAAACCAGCCAGTTATTTTTTTAATAAAAGGTTCTCATACACAGCAATGGCAAGAATTACTACAATTGGCTAAGCTTGGACCTAATGCTTGTTTACATGGATTTTAAGAACATTTTATCCATGGTGTGGCTGCCAAAAATTAGCAAATAGCATCCATAATGCTGAGGTGTTTTAACACTGAGTCAAAAATGAAATCAAATCCATTCAATACTAAACATAACACAGCTGGGACTATTTTTCAAATAAAATTGTACATTTCAGTTCATCTGCGTTCATGGCAGGATAGGGGGAGGGGTGGGGCGGGGAAACAACAGACTCCAGTATTTGTGTGTATTTGTGGAAACCTTCCATTTCCTATGGCATGGTTTGCACCATGGTGGTCTATTCCATGTTAAGCTGTATCAACTGCAGTTCAGGAGCTCCAAATCAATATGGTATACAGTGTTACATATGCTGACAACGACAGGACACCGAGAAAGTGTATAATCCACAAATCACTGCTTACTCTTGGCCTCCTCAGCTAGCTGAACATTTTATTTTTGCTTACACCTAAGATTGGTGGAGTAGCAGATAGTGAAGGGCATTGTCAGAGAATACAGCACAATATAGATTGATTGGAGTTGGGCAGAGAAATGCCAGATGGAGTTCAATCCCGACAAATGTGAGGTGATGCATTTTGGAAAATGCAATTCCAGAGCAAACTATACAGTAAATAGAAAAGTCCTGGGGAAAATTGATGTACAGAGAGATCTGGGTGTTCCAGTCCATTATTCCCTGAAGATGGGAACACAGGTCAATAGAGTGGTCGGACGGGGTATTGAGTACAAGAGTTGGCAGATCATGTTACAGTTGTATAAGTCGTTGGTTTGGCCACATTTGGAATACTGCGTATAGTTCAGGTTGCCATATTACCAAAAGGATGTGGATGCTTTGGAGAGGGTGCAGAGGAGTTTCACCAGGATGTTGCCTAGTATGGAGGGTGCTAGTTGTGAGAAGAGGCTAAGTAGATTAGGATTATTTTCATTGGAAATAATGAGGTTGAGGGGGTACTTGATTGAGGCCTATAAAATCACGAGAAGTGTAGACAGGGTGGAAGACTCATTTACTAGGGGTGATAAGTTCAAAATGAAAGAGGAAAAATTTAAGGGAGATATACATGGAATGATTCTTCAATGCAGAGGGTGATGGGTGCCTGGAATGCACTGCCAGCGGAGGTGGGAACAATAGAGTAATTTAAGATGTATCTAGACAGATACATGAATGGGCAGGGAGCAAAGGGATACAGATCCTTAGAAAAGGGGTGGCAGATTTGGATAGAAGAGATGCACTGGCACAGGTTTAGAGGGCTGTGCTGTATTTTTCTATCTTCCAACACCCTTCAAAAAAGTCAGACTCAACACTTCATAGAAACGAGAAAACGTCTCCCAGTTTTCACTTTCAATATCTGCCTTATATTCCATATACAGGTTCACAGTTGGAGTAAGCATAGTCAAGGCTGGGATAGACAGATTTTTAATCAATTAGCGAATCAAGGGTTATGGGGTTAAGGCAGCCAAGTGGAGTTGTAGATTACCAAATAGTTACCAGGTTATCAGATCAGACCATGATCTCATCGAATGTCAGAGCAGACTTGATGGGCTGAATGACCTACTTTTGCTCCTACATCATATTGTTTTATAGGTATAACTAAAGGGGGTCATGAGGGTTAATCTCCATTGGCCAAATCACCATTCAGCAAGTCTTTGGAGGGATGATGCTTGCCAGTTCAGGTGTCATTGGCTTAACAATGAGGAATGTTGATGGAATTAGCATTCTTCAAGAACTTGCCCTGGCATGAGATGGAGGGATATCTGTCAGAAACACAGAATGCTGGAGAATATAAGCACATCTGACAGTATTTGTGGATGTATAAACAGAATGGACGTTCGAATCTGGTATGACAGTACTTCAGAACCAGTTGTTGACCTGCTGAGTATCTTCAACATTTGATGCTTCTAACAGATATCCAGCATCTGTAGTATTTCGCTTTTGAGATTGTAAGGATATGCCTGCGATAGTGAAGGTAGAAACCTTAAGCTTTTTCTCTTGAGTGGCATATGTTGTCCAGATTTGAGCACTGTACAGCAACGCATTGAGGATGCAGGTTTCGTAGACTCAATTTGATGATCTCAATTATGACACTGTTGCTTCACATGTTTAGTCAACTTGGATGTAACAGGTGCAATTTTTACAAAGTGTGCTGATTTCATGCCGCAAACTGATGTTTGTGGAACCTCGATATGTGAAGCTGTCGATGATCTCCAGCATCACAGTAGCAATGATGATGGATGACATGTAGCAACATTCTGCTTTAAAACGAGCAATAATTGGACAGGGTCTTCAGTAATAATGCACTCCTTGAGTCAGGGTGATTTGTGTGTGCAGTCGTAGTGCCCCTACTTCTGGTCCAGAAAGTCCATGTTCAAGTCTCACTTGCGTCTGCGTTGTGTCCTAACATATCTGAGCAGGTTATACTGTCAACCTTTGCACGAACAGAAGGAGAGCACAGAGCCAAGATTTTGAAATTATTAGAGATTACCCACATTATGACATTAAATATATTTGATTGCATTCATAAGTGAAGGAGATTTTAAAAGAATTATTTCGAGTTGCAGGAAGAGGATCAGAGCAGAGAATCCAATAATTGAGGAAATCCTTCAAAGGGAGTGATATAATAGGCAAGATCATCTTACAATATCTCAAGCCTCTTCTCCTTTCCCACAATGGAAGCCATGTGGGAAGTTTCTCAACCAGCCACTCAACTTTTAAGTAGTGCAAAATGTGGAGGAAAAACATTTTGAGAAAGACAAATTGTAGCTTGGATTGTATGTTCACTGCCAAAAATTATTAATGTCATTCAATATTGGTTGTCGACTTCATTACAAACTAACAATTAATGAAACTTTAAAATCAGCTGAAGAACACAGTTATGAATCAACCTATATAATTTGACTTACTGTTACTGTTGACATAGCACATTATATTAGTCAGTTAGTATATGCTGGCTCATCTCCACAGCTGCTGTGACATTAATCTGTTATTTGTAGAATAAAGAGTGGTGTTTGCATTCAAACTGAAATAAGTCCACAATCATTTAAAGGAATCTGAATTTGCACTATTGCAAATCAGTGGCTTCTGTGAACACACATTTGTAATCTTAAACAAAAAAATCCTAGAATTGTTTCAAACTCAAGCTGACAACAAATAGGACATGAACATGACCAAAAAAATACTAGGCATAAAACAGAGACAGTAACACAGATGACAGGAAAATTCAACTGAATGTGGGGTTACTAAAATAAGGAGATGTGAAACAGCAACATCAGTCTACACACCTTGGCATTGATATAAGGGTCAAAAGGGCCATACTTTTTGAGGTCTTTGCTCTCAATAGCATTCTATGAGGGAAGGAAAGAAAATGCAAATGATGAAATAAGATTATATTCGGAGAAAATAAAGATGAATGCACTATGATAAAATGTAATGACAAGTTAAAAGGTTGCAGATATTCAGTATTTAAATAGTACTTAAAGCAAACTCAATTTAAAATGCTTCTATTAAAAATGTGAAAAATAGTTGGAACAAAAATAAAACAAAACCAGGAATACATACATGTTATCAAAAATGAGAACAGTACATCACAAAATGTTTTCCCCACAGATTGGTCCCAGAACTCTAAGTAATCAGAACTATTCCAGTTCCCACATTAACAAGAGCATTTCAGTTACAATGCTTAGGAGTAAGGCCACTGTTCCGTTAGGTAAACAAAATAATGAAAGAAACTGCTTCTGCATCAGGATAGCGATTTTTTTTGCATTAACACAGGCTTAATTTTTAAAAAAATGAAGCATCTACACTTAAATGAGCTGCTGGTGCCTCTAATTCACATCCCTGAGATGAAAAATACAGCTTACTTTTCTCATTTTTCTCAACCACCAATATCAAAACACCGAGGGAAGACCAACTTCCCAAGTGAAAGAAGATTATCTTGCAAGCTTACTAGTTTACCATACCTAAAAGAATTGCAAAACTGCTACATAGATTTTTTTAAAATAGAATACACTTCTGGAACTAAACAAAATCAATTTACACTCCATAAGCTTTTCTAACTGGATTGGCTAAACAGATTAAGGTAAAAATCCCAATTGAGGTTCAAACTTGACCTGAAAAATATTGGATTCATCTGATTTCTTCCCCTCCCAATTCCCTGATTTGCAAAGTAGCAAAGCATGTTTATAAAGACGACAAAGCAACAAACAAAGGAAACTACATGCATGCACAGCACATACAGCACTTGGTGTGGCAAAGTCATCAGCACGCTGCACTGTTGCATAAAATGCCAGTTGAGCACTGTGGTTTTGTTTAAATGATTTTTATTATACCTGATAAAGATGTAAGCAAATCAGTGAGTATTTGAAAGAGTAGGCATTTCCACTGTTTTGCCTGCACAATAGTTTCTCTATTTTTTACTCTTACAATGACCTACATTTTTTCCGATTTTCACAAAATAATCGGCTTTTAAAGCATGTCGCTCATCTTTAGAAATGCATCAAATGAACCATTATCTGATGACTAGTATGACTTTTTTTTTTAAACAAAAGGTCTCATTGATAATTAAGCTGTCAAATTGATCCAAAAGTTATTAAGATGGCAATTTTGAGAACAGGCTGGCGCGCCCCATTGTAAAAATGAAATTGGAGGGTGCATTTCAGGGGATGAAAGCAGTCTATAGAAATGATTATCCAACATCAAACAATTTAGGCATAATTTATTACAAATTTTAGGTTTTAGACAAGATTGCAGTTATGATTAAGCAATGAAAACACCCTTGAACTCTAGCTTTGGACTTTTTTTTTCTATATTAACTTGCTTTTTCCACACAGTAAAAATCACTTCTTCAATCAGCTGTTAAACTCAAAATCAATTGAAAAGTAAGCGAATTCAATTTAAAAGAGGCTTTTGCTCAGCGATTACAAATTCCCCAAAGATATTCTCACAGCAAGCTTTTGATATTTTTTAAATTTTCTGAAACTTGACATAGTTATTTTTTTTTTAATTGCACAAATAATCTGTTAAATTTAATGTACTGCAGTTAAGAAACACAGCAGATAAGTGTTCATTGATAGGTGAAGTAGCACTAACAAATGGCAAAATCAAAGAAAATCTATGGAAGACTGGAACTGGATGATTCCGGTCAGAGCAAAATCAAGTTTGGTCAAAGTCTTAATGCTGAGACAATATCCAGAATATGTGGACAATTGAAGATAGGGTAAATGGCAATAATGGATAGTGCAATTTTGGTACTAATGGGAAATCGAAGGATTTCTGTTTTGTTCATCAACAAAAATAATTTAAATTTACGTTATAATCAATATTATCATGTACTTATGGCCAAACCTCTTGATAATCCATGCTTCAATAAAACTTGTTTAATAGCAAAATGTAACTGCAGAATTAATTTTTGTCAATTCTTTCAGTAAGCAATGAGAAAAAGATGAAATTTCATCCTTATCAATTTAGAAATATTTCCCTTTTGCTAATAAAATATCAACATATTTTTTAACTCAAGAAAATCCTATGCTTGGTTATAAAACTATTCAGTGGTGATTAACTTTGTAGGTATATTTACCTCATCTCATGGGAACTACACACTACCTAATTGTGCATCTTACATCAAAAGTAATTCAAATTGAAATTAATACTTCAGCTGCTACCACACATGCGTGTCTGTTTGTTTTGGGGCGGGGTGCTGCTAGGTTCAAAATGAACATCGACAAAGGTCTGGGGTCAGTGTTCTTCAATTTCAAGCCTTATGATTCAGTATGTACAATTTCAACTTCATTTTAATGTTAAACTCTGATGAACCCCAAAATCCATGCAAATTTCTTTTTTTTTCAAATGAAACACATCTAAAAATAGAAATTGATGCAAAGTTTCATGATTCTAATATGCCCCTGTTAAACAACAAAGAAGAATTCTTAGGTTTTAAGGTGTATCCAACAGTGTTAAGGATTCAGGTCCACAGATGGGATAGACACAAGGAAGTTTATAACATCTGACAGGAATCTTCATGTAATCAGAGGGTAGACATTGTGGAAAACATATTCCACATTCCCAGATGCAGCACTACATAATGTGCAAAAGGAAAACTAAGCAATTAACTTCTAAAAATATTACACTGGACTGATGTTAAATGTGCTGAGAATCCCAAGTGCTGTTGTGCACACATATGTCACTCTGCAATGTTTGTATCAAAGCAAACTACAAGTCTATATTTTTTAGTCTACATACTGATGTATAATGATATAATACAAAAATAGAAATTGCTGAGAAAGTCAGCAAGTCTGGCAGGATCTGTGGGAAAAATAACAGAGTTATTGTTTCAAGCCCGGTGACTCTTCATCAGAAGAGTCATGAGCTCTGATGAAGAATCACCGGACTCTTACGTTTCTCCGGCGATTTCTGTTTTTGTTTCAGATCTCCAGCATCTGCAATTCTTTGTTTTATTATTGTGATTTTAAAACCAGTACAGTACAACCTCAATTACCTGAACTTTGAACATTCGAATTTTGGATTATCCAAACAATATCCCAAGGTCCTAATGCATGGGTGAACTGTGTTATCCAAAAATTCAATTATCTGAACATTTGATTATCCAAACAAAATACTCCCCCCCACCCATGTTGTTTGGATAATCAAGGGTGCCCTGTACATGGACATATTAACACAATGGAACCAATGATTTTCACCTACAGAAATTCAATTAAAGTCCATTCTCCCAGAAAAAAAAACAGACAGATCACTTTGATTACAAGTAAACTCTTAATGTCTAATTTCTAGCTTGTAAATTTCAAACAAAAGAAAAATGTAGTCATTCAAACCATTAGGATTCAATCAATAACCACATCGACCTGGACCCAATATACCGACCACTGCAGCGGACAGCTGGAACTGACAAGCGGAAGTAGCAGATTCAAACCACTACAAATGCCGGAGGAAAGATCACAGAAGCGCTTCACAGGAGGCTTCCAAGCACTGAGGATGTCACCTAGACAGGGGACGAAACGTCTGCAACACAAATTCCCAGCTCGGCGAACAGAACCACAACAACAGATAAGTGAATTGTTTTAAGTGTGGCCTACAGAAAGTCTGCAATAGTGAGAAGGGTGGGTTCTTTCATGATTATACTATTTGGAGATATGCCTCTTGATTAAACTTAAAACAGAAGCCATAACTACTAATTTAACCTGGGACAGTGTTTTATAGAGGAATAAGACTGTATTATTTTCTGGGCCTGTAGATTGTGAAGGAGCAAAAATGGCCTTTAGTAGAGTGTTATGCGCTTCTTGTCAGATGTGGGAATTTAAAGAGAGTTTAAGGGTTACTGCGAATTATACCTGCAATAAGTGCTGTTGGTTGTGAATCCTATTGGATCGAATGGATCATTTGGAGAAACAGTTAGAAGCAATGAGGAATTTGCAACATCAACGGTATGTGAAGGATGGCAGTTATAGGAAGGGGGAAGTCTCAGATACAGTCACATTGATGAGTTAACTCCAGTAAAGTTAAGAGAGGTAGGCAGCTAGTGTAGGAGTCTTCTGTGGCTATCCCCATTTCAAACAAGTATGCAGTTTTGGAAAATGTAGGGTGTGATCGATTCATAGGGGAACCTAGCACGAACAGCCAAGTTTCTGGTATTGAGACTGGCTCTAATGCAACCAAGAGTATGTCGGGTTCCAAGAGATCAATTGTGTTAGGGGACTTTGTGTGGAGCTGCAGAAAATGGGGGAGATACTAAACGAGGACCTGATCACGTGTACTGTGGACTCTGTGGGAAGTTAGGGAAGTGATTGCTGGGCCTCTTGCCGAGATATTTGTATCATCGATAGTCACAGGTGAGGTGCTGGAACACTGAAGATTGGCTAATGTGGTGCCACTGTTTAAGAAGGGTGATAAGGACAAGCCAGAAAACTCTAGACCAGTGAGACTGACATTGATGGTGGGCAAGTTGTTGGAGGGAATCCTGAAGGACAGGCTGTACATGTATTTGGAAAGGCAAAGACTGATTAGGGATAGTCAACATGGCTTTGTGTGTGGGAAATGTTGTCTCGCAAACTTGATTGAGTTTTTTGAAGAAGTAGCAAAGAAGATTGATGACAGCAGAGCAGTAGATGTGATCTCTATGGACTTCAGTAAGGCGCTCAACAAGATTCCACATGGGAGACTAGTTAGCAAGGTTTGATCTCACAGAATACAGGGAGAACTAGCCATTTGAATGCAAAACTGGCTCAAAGGTAAAAGACAGAAGGTGGTGGTGGAGGGTTGTTTTTCAGAGGCCTGTGACCAGTGGAATGCCACAAGATTCAGTGCTGGGTCCTCTACTTTTCGTCATTTATATAAATGATTTGGATGTGAGCATAAGAGGTATAGTTAGTAAGTTTGCAAATGACACCAAAATTGGAGATGTCGTGGACAGCGAAGAAGGTTACCTCAGATTACAACAGGATCTTGATCAGATGGGCCAATGGGCGGAGAAGTGACAGATGGAGTTTAATTCAGATAAATGTGAGATGCTGCATTTTGGTAGGCAAATCTTAGCAGGACTTATACACTTAATGGTAAGGTCCTAGGGAGTGTTGCTGAACAAAGAGACCTTGGAGTGCACGTTCATAGCTCCTTGAAAGTGGAGTTGCAGGTAGATAGGATAGTGATGGCGGCGTTTGGTATGCTTTCCCTTATCAGTCAGAATATTGAGTACAGGAGTTGGGAGGTCATGTTGCGGCTGTACAGGACATTGGTCAAGCCACTATTGGAACATTGCGTGCAATTCTGGTCTCCTTCCTATCGGAAAGATGTTGTGAAACTTGAAAGGGTTCAGAAAAATTTACAAGGATGTTGCCAGGCTTGGAGGATTTGAGCTATAGGGAGAAGCTGAACAGGCTGGGGCTATTTTCCCTGGAGTGTTGGAGGTTGAGGGGTGACCTTATAGAGGTTTACAAAATTATGAGGGGCATGGATAGGATAAATAGACAGTCTTTTCCCTGAGGTGGGGGAGTCCAGAACTATAGGGCATAGGTTTAGGGTGAGATGGGAAAGATATAAAAGAGACCTAAGGGGCAACGTTTTCACACAGTGGGTGGTACATGTATGGACTGAGCTACCAGAGGAAGTGGTGGAGGCTGGTACAATTGCAACATTTAAGAGACATTTGGATGGGTATATGAATAGGAAGGGTTTGGAGCGATATGGGCTGGGCGCTGGCAGGTGTGACTAGATTAGGTTGGGATATCTGGTTGGCATGGACGAGTTGGACCAAAAGGGTCGGTTTCCATGCTGTACATCTCAATGACTCTATTTTGGGACAAATAATTTTGATGCACTCAATATTTAAATTAAAACAGCAGTGGCATGAGTCACCACAAAGTTTAAAACCTTGTAAGGAAACCCAACAGGAATTATTATTCATTGCCCCCAAACAGTGAGACATACTTATTTTCAGTAGATGATACTTCAGGCCGTCAGTTTCTCTCTCCACAGATACTACCTGACCTGCCAAGTATTGAGAGCATTTTTTGTTTGTTATGGGAAAATTCAGTACTGCCACTTTTCAGCTATGTACCAAGTAATATAAAGGTTAAACTGGCATAGAGGAAAATATCCGTCTTATGCTATTGCAAAATGCACAAGCATTTCTTGGAATTGGGCGAATTTGGAAAGATTTCATGGCAAAAGTTGAAGATGTCAAGGTCCTTGTGTTTCATCCAACTCCGAAGGAAAAAACAATTGTTAAGTCATTCACTGTCCACAAACTGAAAATAGTCATGTTTTGTTTTTAACTCTCAGCAGTTTAGAGCAACATGTCACAAAATGGTTGACTGCTCCTGATAAAACTTTCAGTGGCAACTTCACATTCTTATTGGTACCAGGTTCAGACGACTGATGTTAGATCAGACTGCTGCAGCATAAGGATTGTTGGGAAAACATTAGCTGCCAGCGAACAATGGCCTCTGATGGTACTTATTAAAATTACCATGTTTATGAGCCAGTCTTACTATCAACTGAGATGGTAGGTTGGATATTGCTCAGGATGTACTTAATCCAAGAAATTACTATAAAGCATACGAAAGTTATTATTCAATCCAAGAAACAGGAGAAGCCTACTGTAAATAGCACTGAAGCACAAAGGGAATTGGGAGACATTTAGAGTTTGATTACTGATACTGCAATTACTGTAAAACCTCCCTGCAAGAAATTAACATAAACCTAGCATCATATAGCCTCTGGCAAACTGTGAACAGATGAATTTGGACCACACAAAAATAAATCCCTAAAAAAAAAATCTACTTTTCGGGTCCCCATCCCTTTCTAGAATTTTTGATAGTGCCTGAATTGCAACAAAAGGAAGTGTGAAATCAAGATGTATTCCATCATTAAGAGATATTAGATATATATCCTCCAACACTGCTTATCACTAATCCTTCTTAGACTTCAGACCTGTTCGTTGACTTTTGCATGGGATGGTCCTTGATGAATAAGAAGCCTGACTATATGTGAGTCCCCTTTCCAAGCAGCAAGATGAAGTGGATAACACCCCTTGTTATCTGCAATGTTAGTGGAAGCTTCATTCTTCAGTAGCATTTCAACAACTTCCCTATGAACAAAAATAGATACATAAAAACAAGTCTTAAGTAAAAATATAAAATCCTCTAGCAACTATTGAAATAGTCTAAATCATTACTGAGTGCCTGATTTACAAACAAACATTCTTAAATCACCATAATTTAAATGATTACTGCACATCCATAGTAACTTCTGTAAAATACATGTCAAGCTTCAAATAATTTACTTTTATTGAAATCAGTGTGCATTATCCACTGGCAAGAAGGTGGGTGAAATCATTAACCATGACGAGATTATCCACAGGAGGTAAAACAAAAAAATCCTAGAGTAAGACCGGTTAAAGTTTATCTATCAGAACTGAGACAGGATTCACCTTGGGAAGAACATGGATAGATAATATAAACAGTATAACTCTTAAGGAAGTACATGACCAGAGGATCCTGGGTGCATTTTTGTAGAAGTGACTAATAGCCAGATAGGTTAACACAGCAGTTAATAACATAGCATCCTGAGCTTTCTTAATAGGCGTATAGATTATAAATGAAATTAGGTTGTCTTAAACTTGCATGGAACATTGGTTCAGCGCCAAATGTAGTAGTATCCAGTTCCGAATGTCACTCTTTAAGAAAGATGTGAAAGCCTTAAAGAGGGTGGAAGGAGGACTAAATAGCAATGGTACCAGCATTCAGAAACTTCAGTTACATAGATTAGATGGAGTCTGGATAAAAAGGTACACAAAAATCATGAGAGGTCTGTACAAGCTACTTAAGGATCTGGAAAGTAGACAAGTGTGTGTGGTGGAAGCAGGTTCACTCAAGACATTTATGAAAAAATTGGATTATCATCTAAAAATGACATAAGAAGGGCAAGAGGAAGAAGGCCAGCTAATGGCACTAACTTAATTAATCCTTCATAGGACCAGTGCAGACATGACAGGTCAAATGATCTCCATCTATACTGTAAACATTAGAACATAGAAAAATACAGCGCAGTGCAGGCCCTTTGGCTCTCGATGGTGCGCCGATCCAAGCCCACCTAACATACACTAGCCCACTATCCTCCATATGGAGAAAGTGAGGACTGCAGATGCTGGAGATCAGAGCTGAAAATGTGTTGCTGGAAAAGCACAGCAGGTCAGGCAGCATCTAAGGAACAGGAGAATCGACGTTTCGGGCATAAGCCCTTCTTCAGGAAGGAACATTCCTGAAGGGCTTATGCCAGAAACATCGATTCTCCTGTTCCTTGGATGCTGCCTGACGTGCTGCGCTTTTCCAGCAACACATTTTCAGCACTATTCTCCATATGCCTATCCAATGCCCGTTTAAATGCCCATAAAAGAGGGAGAGTCCACCACTGCTACTGGCAGGGCGTTCCATGAACTCACTACTCGCTGAGTAAAGAATCTACCCCTAACATCTGTCCTATACCTACCACCCCTCGTAATAGCTGACTCCATACGTGGAACAAGGTTCTCATGGTCAACCCTATCTAAACCCCTAATCATCTTGTACACCGCTATCAAGTCACCCCTAAACCTTCTTTTCTCCAATGAAAACAACCCCAAGTGCCTCAGCCTTTCCTCATATGATCTTCCTACCATACCAGGCAACATCCTAGTAAGCCTCCTCTGCACCCGTTCCAGTGCCTCCACATCCTTCCAAGAGTATGACGACCAAAACTGCACACAATACTCCAGATGCGGCTGCACCAGAGTCTTATACAAGACTCTGTAATCTGCAACGCAATCTCCTGGGCCTGAAACATTTGTAATAATTAATTTATCCAACTTGGCAGAAGTAGACAAAGTAACCCCTCAAGCTTATCCTACCATTTGATTAGATTAGATTCCCTAAAGTGTGGAAACAGGCCCTTCAGACCAACAAGTCCACACTAACCCTCCGAACAGTAACCCACCCAGAAACACAGCCAATCTGTATTTCAGTTCCACTTTCCTGCAAGCATCCTTACTCTGAATAATTCCAATTGATCCAGTATCCCTGGCTTCATGAACAAATAAATTCCACATTTCCATTACCATTTCTGAGAAAATCAATCTTCCTCATGTTAGTTCTAAATCTTCCTCGTTGCAGTTTTTCTTTCAGCTTGCCCTTTATACCTATGATTGCCAAAACCTTGGTTGACCATCCTTCTTCACATTCTTTGGTCAGTCATACATTTCTCTTTCAATCCAGTCTTTGAAACCACATCTTGACGTCTGGTCTTTGATCCCCCTATTCTCGTATTTCATGGAAGTGCCACCTTTATCATTAACTTCACTACATTTCCTTTCTCCTCCCAGAGATGATGATACTATTTCACTCATTTCTCTCTATCTTCTTAAGATGCTCCCATAACCATTACTAATTTTGTGCTGTGCTGGGTTCCTGATCTTGTCCTTCCTTGTTACTATAATCTATCTGAGCATTCACAACTGACAGTATACTATATCTTGCCCCCTTATTCAAGAAGAAAATAGTTTCTCTTACGTAATCTCTTGAATGTTTCTTCAATTTTAAAGAACTTAATTATGTCATCCCTCGAAATTCATTATACCCAAAGCTCCTTTATGCCGGGGAGTACAAATCAAAAATTACACAACCTGCCCTCGTAATTTAACCATTTTAAATCTCAAAATCATTTGAGTGAATCTGTACATTTTTCCTTCAAGGTCAACATATCATTCCTGGTATTCCACTCAGTTTCGTTGGAAGATCAACAACCTAAAATAACTTCTCTCTTAACAGATGCTGTCTATCTAAATGTTAACAATACTTCATATTTTAATATTTTTGTTTCTTTTGTCCAAAATGAAATGCAGACTTCCAGATGGGATCTGATCAAGACTAGGTGCAAATGCATTCCAGCGCTCTTGAGATAAAAGGACAAAATTATATTAGTCATTATTTTTGCATGTTTTCAGTGAAATACAAACACGCATCTAAATTTCTTATCTCCTTTACTATTAAGAATCTCTCAGTTCCTAAGCATAATAATCTCAAAGAAAATGCAAACATAAGTCTGGCCTAAGACAGCAGGTTGCATCTCACTCACTTTTGTCCATTAAGAGCAGCGTGGTGCAGTGGAGTATAACCTGAGGTGTCGACACAGTTGACATTTGGTCCTCTCCAAATGCTGAAAAATATAAAAGCAATTAATATTTTCTCACAAGTATTACTCTGATTCTATCCTGTTCCAAAAATTAAAATAATCCTCAAAATAGCTGTCCTGAAAGAGCCAATTGATTTTTAAAAGAAATACCAAATACGATTCTGCAGGTTTACACACTGGGGAAGGGAAAAAGAACTGTCTATCAGCATTTGTTGAGGGTCGCAATTGTATTCCTCACAAAAATAACGGCAGCTATTTAGATGCACACAGGCAACAAAAGGCAGATCTCCATTGAAAATCTTTTGCCCACAATGACAGTTACATCGAAAGAAAGCATACCTTTGAATACCAGGGCTTTGCTAACTAAGAGGAATTTTGCTCATTAAGAGATAATATGTCATCTCAAATACTATGCAAAATATTCTACATCGTCAAATGCCACACGAGGAGAATTAAACGCTAACACATTTAAAAGTAAGTTCAGGGACATTAAAAATTCTATGAAAATTATATTTATTGTTTATGTAGCAAAACTTTATAACATTGTTAAGTATCAGCCTACAGGAGGTAGCAACAAGTTTCAGAGATGAGTTTTCAGGAGCTTTTTGCAGGGAGAAAGAGACTGAAGTGCTGAGCTACCGGATCCAAGTTTGGACTGAACAATTGAAAGTGTAAAGACTGTGTTTTGTTATTTTAGTGCTTTTTAAAACTGTGGACTTAACTGAGAAATAAATGTTTTGAAACCTAGGGATTTTTAAGGAAGGCTGAATGTTTTAAATTTTTTTTAAAATGATACCTTTCGGGAACCCTGTCTGTCTAGCTGTGGATTCCAGCTACATGCTGACATTCTGGAAGGGAGGGGTAGTTTACATGTGAAGCTGATTAGCTTGTTGTCTAGGGACCAATTATCAAATTATCTGCCTACCAGCAAGGTGATTGGTCGTCTCTTAGCTGACTAGCTTAGGCTGTGAACAAGACAGAGACAAGCTAGACAGGCCAGAAGACCAGCAGGTCTGCAGCAGCCAAAAAGCTCATCTCTTCAGTAAGCCAATTTAAACCTGAAGAAAACCAGCTCATCACTCCTAAAACAGAGCTGTTGCATGTTAATGCTTTAAATTGGATTGTCAGAAACCTTTCATCAGTGAAACAACCATTCTGTTTACCTTGCAAACCAGTTGAAACACTCAGGTAAAGGAAACTTTTGGTTCAGCAAAAAGACAACCCAACAGATCTTGTGAAAAAAGACAATGGAATGTACATATCCCTCTGCACATTCTTTTTTTTCCCCTGCTTATATACGCATGTGTGAAAAAGAGGGAAAGAGAAAGAGGGTAGAGAGATTTGGTTTGTAGTGTTTACTTAATCTAGCCTGATTGTTTACCCATAGCTAGAATGTAATGACCTGTATTAATTAGTGATTTATTTTTTCTCCAGAGTATCTTATTTCTTCTTTTCCAGCAATTCCTGGTTTTGAGATTTGAGAAAAATTGTAGATCAGGTTGTCAATTTGCTTGCTGAGCTGGTGGATTTGTTTTCAGACGTTTCGTCACTATGCTAGGTAACATCATCAGTGAATCTCCGGTAAAACGTAGGTGTTCTGTCCTACTTGTTATTTGTGTGGCTTGGTTTATGGTGGTGGGTGGTATAATTTCTGGTTTGGTTTCTGAGAAGTTGGTAAATGGAATGCAAATCTATATGTTTGTTAACAGAGTTCTGGTTTGAATGCCAGGTTTCTAGGAATTATCACATATGCCTTTGATTGGCCTGTCCCAGGATGGATGCATTGTCCTAGTCAAACTGATGTCCCTTTTTGTCTGTATATATGGATACTAGTGATAGTTGGTCATGCCTTTTGGTGGCTTGTTCTTAGTTTCTTGCTGGTTTGTCCAATGTAATGTTTATTGCAGTCCTTGCAGGGTATTTTGTAGATTACGTTTATTTTGCTGGCTGTGGGTACAAGGTCCTTTAAATTCATCAGGAGCTGTTTTAGTGTGGTAGTAGGTTTGTGGGCTACCATGATGCCTTAGGGCCAGAGTTATCTGGTGGTCATCTCTGAAACGTCTTTGATTATGGTAGAGTGACTAGAGTCTCTGGGCATGTTGTGTCTTCCTATTTATGCCCGTTGTGCTGAAATCAATGGACTGCACTTATTGGGTAACCATGGTTCCTTAATACGTTGTATAGGTATTTCTCCTCAGTTTCTCTTAGTTTTGGGCAGCTGCAGCGTATGTGTGGCTCATTTAAAAGTTTGCTGATGCAGCTCAGTTTGTGGGTATTGGGAAGGTTGCTTCTATAGTTGAGTATCTGGTCAGTATGTGTGACTTTCCTGTAAATGCTGGTCTGCAGTTCTGCATTAACTTTTCATTCTACTATGACGTCCAAGAGGGGAGTCAGTTATTGTTCTCTTCTTTTGTTTGGACAGGCCAAACAAAGAAACGGCAGGAATTCCTACAGGCTAGGCACTCAAACTGGAACTCCATTAACAAACATATAAATTTGTATCCCACTTACCGACCTCTCAGAAGCAGAACCGGGAATGATACCACCCATAAGAAACCAATAGACATAAATAGCAAGCGGGACAGAACACCTACGCTTCACTGGAGGCTCATTGATGATGTTACCTAGATGGTGATGAAACACCTGAAAACAAACGCACCAGCTCACTGAACAAACCAACAACCTGATTTCTGCTTTTGTTTTTGTACTGTAAGAATTAATAGCAGGGAAAATGCGAGAATCTATACTGAAGGATGGGATAAATAGACACCTGGTTGTTAATGCTCTGATTGGGCATAGTCAGCATGGATTTGTGAATGGGAAATCATGTTTGACAAACTTGGAGGCTCTTTTTCGAAGATGTTACTAACAAAAATTGAAAAGGAGAGCCAATGGCATTGTGCAAATGCTTCGATTTTAGATGGTTTTTGATGAAGTCCCCCACAGGAAGCTGTTTAGAAAAATCAAGCTAAAGTATATCGGATAGCAGGCAACATATCAGCATGGATTAATGATTGGAGAACAGACAGAAAACAGGAGGAGTAAATGAGTCACTCTCCTTTTGGCAGGCTGTAATTAACGGGATATCACAAGAATCAGGACTGGAACCCCAGCTGTGCTTAATATACATCAATAATTTAATGTTGGTGTCCAACTGCAATACAGTGAACATTTTATTAACCAGCATCTATGGGACCACGAGTCTACAGGTTGACCAAATGTCAAGAGGTCCACATATTTAATGTGTGTTTTTACATTGATTAATAGAAACGAAATGCAGGAGGTATACATACAGCTGTTATGCTTTATTAACAGTATAAATCACTTAAGTTTTACTTCAAGTGATGTTGCATTATTATTTATCAGCAGACTGCTTTCTCACTCATCCTCAAATGACTACTTGGACATTGTGAAGATTGTAATAATCTTGTAAATTTCTCATATTTCAGGTTTATAATTTTTGCTGGCTTATTGAGACAGTGCCGATTCATAAATGCTGGTTAAAGCTAAGTTGGCTGTATTTCCAAATTGCAGATAATGCAAAGTCAAGTGGGAATGTGTGCTGTGAGAAAGATGTAAAGTCGGTTCAGGAAAATTTTGATGGGTTTAGTGAATGGACAACAGAGCAGATGGAAAATGTGGAAAATGAGAAGTTATCCATGTTAGTAAGAAGCGGGTGTGCAAATTAATTTTTAAATACTAAGAAATTGAAAGGTTAGATAGAAATATAGAATCATTGATTTTTACAGTAGAGAAAGGCCATTTGACCCATACTGGCCACTGAAAAAGTTACCCAGCTAGTCCCATTCTCAAGCCTCATCTACATAGCCCTCCAAATTCATCGCTTTCAAATACATATCCAGCTCTCTTTTGAAACCTCGTATGAAGTTAGTCTCCACCACTCTCCGAGGCAGAGCATTCCAAATCTTAATTTTAAGTAAAGCAGTTTCTCCTCATCTCACTCCTAGCTCTCTTGCAAACTATCCTGAAATTGATAGTCCAAGTTACTGACATACCAACTATTGGAATCAAAATATCCTTCTTTAAACTGTCAAAATTGTTCAGCATATTGAACACCTCAAGTGCGCTCCCAAGAAAATAAGCTCAATTACTCTAATCTTGCCTTGTATCTAAAATCCCTTATTCCTGGTATCATTCCAGTAAAATTCCTTTGCACTCTCTCCAGGGCTTTAACATTATCCCTGAATTAAGGTACCCAGAACTGAACATAATACTCCAAATATGGTCTGACCAATGATTTGTAGATGTGTAGCATCAGTTTCTTGCTTTTATATTCTATGCCTCTATTTATAAACTCAAAGACCCCACAAGCCCTCGTAACAACAATTTCACCTTGACTGGTCACCTTCAGAGAATTATGCACCTGAATGCTATGGTGCCTTTGCTCCTGTACTCCCCTGAAAGTTGTACCATTCAGCCTGTATTGTCTCTCCATTTGTCTACTACCAAAAATGCATGACCTCACATTTCTCTCCATTGAAATTCATCTGCCAGAAACCTGCCCATTTAGTCAACTTGTTAATGTCCCTCTGGTCACCCAACACCATTCTCAGAATTCATTATTGTCTGCAAATTTCAAGATTTTGCCCTCTAAACTCATCTCCAAATTGTTTATATAAATCAGAAGCAGCAAGGGTCCCAACACTGATCCCATGGGAATACTACTTTCAACTAGAGTCCAATCTGAGAAATGCCCATCTATACCTACTCTCTGTTTCCTATCTTTTAGCCAAATTCTCATCCATGCTGCCAAGGACCCATCACTTCCAATTTTCAAATTTCCAACCAACCGGTTATGTGGCTCCATATCAAATAAATTCTGCAAGTCCAAATACACTACATCCACAGCACGATCCTCATTCACTGCTTGTGTCACCTCAAAGAACTCAATCAAATTTGACAGAACAACCTGTCCTGACACAGCCATGTTGGTTTCTAGTATTCATTTACTTTTCTTTGAGTGTACATCCTGTATTATGGCTTCCATCAGGTTTCCGACCACTGACGTCAAGCTACAGATGACCATGAAATCATTGCCAATGGTCAGAAATCTGCCATCCTCACCTGGTCTGGCCTACAAGTGACTCCAGACTCAGAGCAATGCGGTTGGCTTTCAATTCCCCTCGGAAATGGCCTAGCAAGCCATTCAATTGTACCAATTGCTACAAAGTCTCAAAGAAATGAGACCAGATCAATCACATGCCATCGATCTAGGCCCCGGAAAAGACAATGGCAGAAACAGCCCTAACAATCCTGCAAAGTCATTTTCATTAACATTTGGGGGCTAGTGCCAAAATGGGGAGAGCTGTCAAACAGACTAGTCAAGCAACAGCCTGACATTGTAAGGAATGATTCCATGAGTATAACAATGTCCCAGCCACCACCATCACCATCCCTGGATATGTCCTGTCTCAGTGGCAGGACAGATCCAGCAGAAGTGCCGAACAGTGGTATACAGTTGGGAAGAAGTTCCCATGGGACTCCTCTATATTGACTCAGGACCCCATGAAGTCTCATGGTTTCAGGTTAAACACAGGCAAGGAAACCTCTTGCTGATTATCATGTACTGTCCTCCCTCAGTTGATGAATCAGTACTCCATGTGGAACAACACTTAGAGGACGCACTGAGGATGGCATGGGCACAAAATATACTCTGGATGGGGGATTTCAATGTGCACAACCAAGAATGGCTCAGCAGTAGTACTACTGATCGAGCTGGTTGGGACCTAAAGGATACAACTGCTAAACTGGGCCCATGGTAGGTGGCGAGGGAACCAACACGAGGGAAAAACATACTTGACCTCATCCTTACCAATCTGCCAGCTGCAAACACTATCAAGGTCAGACACGTCAGTAAAAGCAACCACCGCACAGTCCTTGTGGAGGCAACCACCACATCCACAAACTTCACATTGAGAATAGCCTCCATAGGCACTATCACCACGCTAAATGGGACGGACTTCAAACAGATCTAGCAACACAAGACTGGGCATCCACGAGATGCTGTGGGCCATCAACAGCAGCATTATACTCAAGCACAATCTGTAACCTCATGGCCTGGCATATCCCTGAGTCAACCTTTACCATGATAGAAGGTGTCATCAACAGTGCTATTAAGCAGCCCTTGCTCGGCAATAACCTGCTCAGTGATGCCCAGTTTGGGTTCCGCCAGGGCCACTCGGTTCCTGATCTCATACAGCCTTTATTCAAATTTGCAGAAGAGCTGAAATCCAGAGGTGAGGTGAGAGTGACAGCCCTTGACCACAAGGCTGTATTCGAACAAGTGTGGCATCAAAGAGTCCTAGCAAAACTGGGTAGCAGGGGCCAACCTCGCTGGTGGTTAGAGTCAGACCTAACACATAGGAAAATGGTTGTGGCTGTTGGCGGTCAATCATTTCAGCTCCAGGACATCTCTGGAGTTCCTCAGGGTAGTGTCCTCAGCCAAACCATCTTCAGCTGTTTCATCATAGGCATTCCCTCCATCACAAGATCAGAATCAGGCATGTTCCTTGATGACTGCACAATGTTGAGCACTATTCACAATTGCTCAGATATTAAAGCAGTCTGTATCCAAATGCAACAAAATCTGGACAACACCCAGGCCTGGCTAACATTTGCGCCACACAAATACCAGATTATGATCATCACCAACAGGAGACATACTAATTATTGCCTCTGGACATTCAATGGAGTTACCATCACTGAATCGCCCACTATCAATATAATGGGAGTTATCATTGATCAGAAAATCAACTGGACTTACCACATAAACATAGTGGCTACAACAGCAGTTCAGAAGGTCGGAACATTGCGGTGAGTAACTCACCTCCTGATTCCCAAAAGCCTGCCCACCATCCACAAGGCACAAGTCAGAAGTGCGATGGATTACACCCCAACTTGCCTAGATGAGTACAGTCCTAACACCACTCAAGAAGCAGGACTCTATCGAGGACAAAGCAGCCTGCTCGATTGGCACCGCATCGACAAGTATCCACTCCCTCCACCACTGACGCTCAGTAGCAGCAGAGTGTACTATCTACAAGACGCACTGCAGACATTCATCAAAGTTCCTCAGACAACACCTTCTAAAAAAAACTCACAACCATTTCCATCTAGAAGGACAAGAGCAGCAGATATATGGGAAAACCATTTGCAAGTTCCCCTCCAAGCCAGCCACCACACTGATTTGGAAATAGATTGCCATTCCTTCACTGTCACTGGGTCAAAATTCTGAAAATTAGAAGAACAAAGAAAATTTACAGCCCAAGAACAGGCCCTTCAGCCCTCCAAGCCTCCACTGTCTAAACCTATTGCCCAATTCCTAAGCATCTGTATCTCTACTCCCCACCTACTCGTGCATCTATCCACATGCACCTTAAATGAATCTACCATGCCTGCCTCTACTACCTCTGCTCGCAACGCGTTCCAGGCACCTACCACCCTCTATGTAAAGTACTTGCCGTGTCTATCCCCCATACACTTTTCACCTCACCTTGAATTAGTGATCTCTCGTTACTAAATCCCTCACCCTGGGAAAAAGCACATCTCTATCCACCCTATCTATACCCTTCATGATTTTGTAGACCTCAATCAGGTCCCCCTTCAATCTCCTTTTTTCAAATGAAAACAATCCTAACCTACTCAACCTCTCTTCATAGCTAGCACCTTCCATACCAGGCAAAATCCTCGTAAACCTTCTCTGCACGCTCTCCAAGCGTCCATACCCTTTTTGTAATGTGGCAACCAGAACTGTACACATTCCCTCCCTAAGAGCATTGCGGCTCAACCCACAGCAGGTGGAGTGCAGCAGTTCAAGGAGGCAGCTCACCACCGCTTTCTCAAGGACTAGGGATGGGCAATAAATCCTGGCAAGCCAGCGACACCCATATCTCACAAAATAAATAAATTTAAAAAAATGACAGGTTTGCAGTATCCGGAGTTATCCTTTGCCCCTTTCTTAAATAACAGTGTCGTACTTGCAATCCTCCAGTCACCTAGGACTAATCCGGTCTCCAGACAGGCCTGCAAAGCATCTGTCAATGGCTCAACAATTTGCTCCCTTACCTCTCTCAGCAACCTAGGATGTGGAGGTGCTGGTGTTGGACTGGAGTGGACAAAGTTAAAATCACACAACACCAAGTTATAGTCCAACAGGTTTATTTAGAAGTACAAGCTTTCGTAGCACTGCTCCTTCATAGAGTCATAGAGATATAAAGCAGGGAAACAGACCATTCGGTCCAACCCGTCCATGCCAACCAGATATCCCAACCCATTCTAGTTCCACCTGCCAGCATCCGGCAAATATTCCTCCAAACCTTTCCTATTCATATACCCATCCAGATGCCTTTCAAATATTGTAATTGTACCAGCCTCCACCACTTCCTCTGGCAGCTCATTCCATACACGTACCACTATCTGCGTGAAAAAATTGCTCCTCAGGTCTCTTATATCTTTCCCCTCTCACTCTAAACCTATGCCCTCTCGTTCTGGGCTCTCCCACCCCAGAGAAAATAGTTGGTCTATTTATCCTATCCATGCCTCTCATAACTTTGTAAACCTCTATAAGGTCACTACTCAACCTCCGACGCTCCAGGGAAAACAGCCTTAGCCTATTCAACCTCTCCCTGTAGCTCAAATTCTCCAACCCTGGCAACATCCTTGTAAATCTTTTCTGAACCCTTTCAAGTTTCACACAGGCCAGGTAATTACATATGATTTAGTCTGACTGAGTGGTAGGGAAATTATTAGAATAAACTCAAAGACAGAGCTCATCAACACTTGGACAACCAGGGATTTAGCCAGGATAAGCAGCACAGATTTGATTAACTTAATTGCTTTTTTTAAAAAAAAGATAGCTAAATATATTGATGAGGGTGGTGCAGTTGACATGGTTTACATGGGAAGGTCCCACATGGAAGGCTGGTCCAAAAGGGAGAAGTCTATGGAATCAAAGGCAAGTTAGCAAACTAAATCCAAAACTGGCCTAAAAATATGAAGCTAAGGGTGATGGTGGAGGAATGTCTTTGCAACTATAAGCCTGTGACCAGCAGTGGAGCACAGGGATTGGTGCTGGCATCCTTGCTGTTAGTTATGTACATGACCAAACTGGAATCAAATGTAGACAATATAAATTTGCAGAGAACATGAAAATTGTTGACAGGGAGGATGATGGTCTCAGGCTACATTCTGATACTAAATCAACTGGTAAATTGGGCAGAATAATGGCCCAATGGAATTTAACCCTGCTAAGGGCAAAGTGATGCATTTTGAGAGAACGAATAAGAGAAGGATATACGAAATGAATGGTAGGCTTCTAGGGAGTATAGAGGAACAAACAGTAGTTGGACAAGTTTATTGCTTTTCGGCTGATCTCCACCCCCCACATTCTCCTGATCCCTGATGGTGTCAGCAGAGGTAGACAAGGTGGTGTAGGAGGGATACAGGATGCTTGCCTTCATTAGCTATGGTGTAGAAATTAGGAACAAGGGCATCTTGTTCAGGAAGGGGAGTAGAGACAACCCTGGTAATTACAGACCAGTGAACCTTACTTCGGTTGTAGGTAGAGTGTTAGAAAAGGTTGGAAGAAATAGGATTTATCATCATTGAGAAAGGAATAAGTTGATTCAACACGGTTTTTGTGTAGGGTAGGTCATGCCTCTCAAACCTTACTGAGTACTTTGAAAAGGTGACCAAACGGGGCGGCGGGGGGGAATGAGGATAAAGTGGTTGATGTGGTGTACATGGATTTCAGTAAGGCGTTGGATAAGGTTCCCCACGATAGGCTATTGCACAAAATAGATACACATGGGATTGAGGGTGATTTAGCGGTTTGGATCAGAAATTGGCTCACTGAAAGGCGGCAGAGGGTGGTAGTTGATGGGAAATGTTCATCCTGGAGTTCAGTTACGAGTGGTGGACTGCAAGGATGTGTTTTGGGGCCCACTGGTGTTTGTCATTTTTTAAAATGACCTAGATATAGGCGTAGAAGGGTAGGTTAGTAAATTTGCAGACTACACTATAGAGAGTGAAGTTGTGAATAATGCTGAAGAATGTTGCAGGTTATAGAGTGACATAGATAAGCTGCAGAGCTGGGCTGAGGGGTGGCAAATGGAAAAGTGAGATGATTCACTTTGGAAGGAGTAACAGGAGTAAAGAGAGTATGGTCTAATGGGGAGATTCTTGGTTGAGCAGAGAGATCCGTATCCACGTACATAGATCCCCGAAAGTTGCCACCCAGGTTGATAGGGTTATTAAGAAGGCATAGTGTTAGCTTTTATTGATAGAGGGATTGAATTTCAGAGCCATGAGGTCATGTTGCAGCTGTACAAAACTTGTGTGGCCACACTTGGAGTATTGCGTATAGTTCTAGTGACCGCATTATAGGAAGGATGTGGAAGCTTTGAAAAAGGTCCACAGGAGATTTACTCAGATGTTGCCTGATATGGTGGGAAGGTCTTACAAGGAAAGGCTGAGGGACTTGAGGCTGTTTTTGTAAGGTGGTTGAGAGGTGACTTAATTGAGACATATAATCAGAAGGTTATATAGGGTGACAGCGAGAGCCTTTATTCTCAGATGGCATTGGCTAGCACGAGGGAACATAGCTTTAAATTGATGGGTGATAGATATAGGACAGATGTCAGAAGTAGTTTCTTTTCTCAGTACAAAGAAAATTTACATCGCAGGAACAGGACCTACGGCCCTCCAAGCCTGAGTAGTAGGGGCATGGAATGCCCTGCCAACAACATTTGTAGACTTACCAACTTTAGGGCATTTAAATGGTCATTGGATAAACGTATGGATGAAGACAGAATAGTATAGGTTAGAGGGGCTTCAGATTGGTTCCACAGATTGATGCAACACAGGGCCAAAAGACCTGGACTGTGCTCTGATGTTCCATAACTTTACACAATATTGGTCATGCCACAGAAGGAATACTGTGCACAGTTCTCATCGCCAAACTGTTGGAAAAATAATTACACTGGAGAGGATGCAGAGGAGATTCACGAGGATCAAACTGTGGCACAGGAAAAGCATAGCAGGTCAGGCAGCATCCAAGGATCAGGAGAGTCGACATTTTGGGCATAAACACTTTCAGGAATGTGGAGGACATGGAGGCTGAGAGAAAAATAGGAGGGTGGTTGAGAGGAAGGTAGCTTAGAAGGTGAGGATTCACCAGGATGTTGCCTGGGATGAAAAGTCCATTGTTATGAGGAGAGCTCACACACATTCAGTAAGTTTTCCATGGAGAAGAGTAGATTGATGGAGGATCTGATTGAGGTTGGGGCGGCACAGTGGCTCAGTGGTTAGCACTGCTGCCTCACAGCACCAGGGTCCCAGGTTAGATTCCAGCCTCAGGCGACTGTCTGTGGGGAGTTTGCACATTCTCCCAGTGTCTGCGTGGGTTTCCTCCCACAGTCCAAAGATGTGCAGGCCAGTTGAATTGGCCATGCTAAAATGCCCATAGGTTAGGTGTGTTAGTCAGAGGGAAATGAGTCTGGATGGATTACTCTTCCGAAGGTCGGTATGGACTTGTTGGGCTGAAGGGCCTGTTTCCACACTGTAGGGAATCTAATATACGGAGTTATGAGAGACATCGACAGGGTAGATTGTGAGAAGTTCTTCCCCATGGCAGACATGTCCAAAACCAGAGAGTATGAGTTTAAGGTGAGGAGCAAGTGGTTTACAGGAGATTAAAGAGAAAGTTATTTTTCACCTAGAGAGTGGTAAGAATATAAACTGTGCTGCCTCACAGGGTGGTGGAAGCAAGTACTCTCATAACATTTAAGAAGCATCTGGATGAGCACTTAAAATGCCAGGTGTCCTGGGCTATGGACCAAGTGCAGATAAATGGAATTAGTGCAGAACAAAGATCAGTACAATACAGGATCAAGGCCCTCTGGCCCACCAAGCCTGCACCAACACATTGTCTTTCTAAACTAAAAATCCCTTTCCTCCATATCTCTCTATTCCCTGCCTCTATGTATCTATCAAATTGCCTTTTAAACATTCCAATGAATCTGCTTCTACTATCTCCTCTGGCAGTGCATTCCAGACATCACCCTTTAATTAAACTCTGCTTTTCACATCTCCTTTAAAACCTTCCCCCTTTTGCCTTAAACCTACACTCCCTAGTAATTGACATTACTATCCTGGGAGCAAGACTAACTATCCACTCGACCCATGCCTCAATTTTGTAAACTTCGATCAACACATTCCTCATCCTTCAATGTTCAATTGAAAACAAACCAGGTCTGTCCCATCTCCCTCATAGTTAATACCCTCCAACCAGACAACATGCTGGTACCACCCACATCCTTCTGGTGATGTGGTGAATTTATAGTTTGGTGTTTATTAATCACCATAGACATAGTGGGCTGAAAAGCCTGCTTTGATACTATGATTCTATGATGCTACTACACCCCCTTCATCTGGGGACATGGAGAAGCTGGCAAAGTCACATTTAGAAACAATGCTGATTTGTTGTAAGGAGGTACTGGTGGACTTCAACTCCATCCTTGTTTCTTGTGCTCTTAGCCAAATATTCTTATCCATGGGGTTACAAAATTACTTCCATTATTTTGTTGACCATTCATATTAAAAAAGGGTTGTGAAAATTGGTTCATTTGAAGTATTCAGGCAATAACTGCACCGGTTTCTTTTTAGAAATTCAATTAAGTACACCATGGGACACATTCTTGTCAAAGACACTTTCTGGAATACTCACACCCCAGCTGTTCCAACTTGTTCAAAGAACCAAATATCTGAGTTCAAGGCTTTCAGGAGTTGTAGCTATTTTGATATTGCTTTTGATTTTGAAAGAGTTCAGTTGGATGTAGTCTGAGGTGTTAGGACATGGGGTAAACGCTCCTGCTTAATTTAACACAGCATCACAAATTTATCCCATGGAGTAAATGTGTGAAAATCTGATAGGCCAAGAACTAGTTAAAGTAAAAGTAAAAACTTTATTTTTTTTTTAAGAAAAAGTATAACAGAATATTTAACTATTTGCATCACTTTCCCTTCGATAAAACTAGTCCAATTAATGGGGAGGTTAAGATTTACCAAAATTCAACTTTTCAAAAACCAGCCAAATGTCAAATCTTCTTTTCTGCCTCATAGCTTACTGATCGATAAATGTACCTTTAAAGAAGCTATTCTTTAGGCAGTCTTTTTACAGGCTGGTGGCTTGACAGTTCTCCTCCCAACTGTTCAATTTTCCCCAGTCTTATACCTCCTAAGCATCAGATTGTGGCATTGGCTTTTAAGATTGTCAATATACTAAATTCAAACTGGATTGGAGTTTGGTATTTTTTGAGGTATAATGTAAACTGACTGGCCTAATTCACATCTGCTTTTTCATTTCCAGGCAACCAGCTACCCTTGCTACCCCAGTAGTTGGAGCCCACGTTACATTATATCATTTTTTCAAAACACTTGGTGCAGAACCATATCTTCATAACACCTCTCCCCACACCCCCACAGAAAAAAACGTGAACAAATGAAAAGATGGCTTTATTTTTTTTTCGAAAAGATCATTACCCTAACATACAGATAACTTTAAAGTTCATCTTAACATTAAATAAATATAAATATCATTTAAACTCAGTTAAATCCATGATAATGTAATCACAGATGCGTTATGTCCCACAACAGGTATGATTTTTAAATTTAAAGTCTGTAACATAAGACTCCAATGAAATAGTTTCATATTCTTGTCTTTAAAGCATTCTAAGAATGTAAGCGGATTGTGATCTCTGTATGCAACCATCTCAGACACATTGTAATGTGTATGTCACGAACAATGTTGTAAGGCCAGTACCAAACTCAATAGTTCCTTTTTTAATCATGGAGTATTTCTTCTGGTGGATGTTGATCTTCTTTGAAAAGTAACCAACTGGCAGTTCAATCAAATCCTCATCTTCCTGTCGGAGTACAGCTCCAACTCCTATGTCACTAGCATCAATGGCAACTTTAAAAGATTTTGAAAACTTTGGTGTAGCTAAAACTGGTTTGGCTGCTAATAATTTTGTCAAATGGTTGAATGCCTCCTGCCATTGTTCTGTCCACCAAAACTGTGTTCTTCAGCAAAATCGGTTAAAGGTACCATTACACTGCTGAGTTTTGGAACAAATTTCTGATCGATTCTTAAGACTCAGCAGATTCCAAGTACATCTTTCTTAAAGGTTGGCCACAGAAATTCTTCAATGGCCTTGGTCTTTGCATTTCATGGGGTCAACCTTCCATGGGTGATGTGAAGTTTCAAGAATGTTACCTCTGAATTCACAAATTCAGTTTTGTTTAAGTTTACCAGTTTTGCTTCTTGTAGTCATTCAGAGAGCTCTGCCAACAGGACCACGTGATCTTTCCAGGACTTCGACTGTAGAGTTGGTTAACACAGCCGCAACTCTGTTCATGACTCTTTAGAATGTGGCAGGTGTGTTCTTCATTTTAAGTGCATCACTTTAAGCTGATATAGCCTATTTGAGGTTACAAGTGCAGAAATCTCTTTTGCCTTCTCTGCTTAAAGAAAAAAAAGGTACCTGCCAGTAACCATGCATTAAGTCCAACTTGATGTTACCGGTTTGTCTGATTTTCACAATACAGTCCTCCAATCTAGGAACTGGTTGGGAGTCAGATTTTGTAATGGAATTGATCTTCCGATAATCCATGCAGAATCATAGACTCCGGTCCGGTTTGAGAACAAAGACAAATCGGCAAACTCCACTCGCTCTGGCTTGGTTCGATGATTTCCTTGTCGAGCATGGCCTCTACCTCCATCTGGACCGGTCTAGCTTTGAAAGGATTGAGTTGATAGGGGCGTTGTTTTATCAGAGCAGTATTCCCAACGTCTACTTAACGTAGAAATCCATTAGCCCTCCCCATCTGATTCTTACATTTGTCCTTCTATTGCAGTAACATATCTCAACTGCGTTTTATGCTCCTGAGACAGATAGCTTTCTAACCTCTCACTCGAGGACTATTTTTTTAAATAAAAAAATAGATTGAGGCACCTCAAAATCCACATCATCTGGATTTGATTCCTCACTCTGCGGGCAGTAACCAACACTGTTTCTCCAGTTCTGTCTCTCTAGTATAATACAGTTTCAACATGTTCATGTGACATACTCGATACCTTTTTCCCTATCTGGCATCTTTACCAGATAGTTCACCTGACTCCACTTTTTCTCAATTTGATAGGGACCACTAAACCTGGTTTTGAAGGGATCTCCTATCAGTGGTGACAGTACTAACACATCATCCCCTCAGGAAAAAATCCAAGTCTCAGTTTTTATCTGCCACCTACTTCCTTCTACACTGTGCTCTCTTTAGGTGCGGTTTAGCTAACTCATCTACCCTATTTAATATCTCCCTCACCTCTGATACATAATCTTAATGTGAGATCTCAGACTTTGGTCCTGTCAAATGTTTCTTTAACTTCAAGAGTGTCTCACTTCATGCTCAAATTAACTCAAAAGGGAGTGAGCTGAGTAGATTCATTTGGGGCATCTCTAATGGCAAACAATACAAATGGGAAACCTTTATCCCAATCATTCAGGTAATCCTGACAGTATGCTCTTAACATGGTCTTCAAAGTCTGATGCCACCATCTAAAGCTCCCTGGGATTCAGGATGATATGCACTGCATTTAAAGTGCTGTAACCTCCTTAAAACAGCCTAGCAGTAAATTTGACCTTTGGTCTGACTGAATCGGAGTAGCCCATACTGTGTGAAGAAAGCTACTAATTCCTCTACTACCCTTTTTGCCTTGATACTCCGTAATTGAATTGCCTCCAGAAATCTGGTAGACACATCCGTTATTTTTAACAAGTACAGATTCCCACTTTTAGTTCTCGGGAAGGGACTTAAAATCAATTATAACCCACATGGAAGGTCCTTCAAAATGCGGGAATTGGCAAAGGTGCTGGTTTTATTACCACCTGTGGCTTACCTACCATTTAGCATCTATGACATGCTCAGCAAAAGTTAACCACATCCTTGTGCATTCCAGGCCAATAAAAATGTTTTTGTACCTTAATGTGAGTCTTTTGTAACCCTAGGTGACCTCCTACAGGTAGTTCATGTGCTACCCGTAATATCTCCTGTCTGTATGCTACCGGCAACACAATCTGGTGCACTTCAGCCCCTTTTTCCTCTGCACTAACCTGCTGTGGTCTCCATTTCCATTTTAGGATTCTATCTTTCAGATGCCAATACTTCGGAATATTCTCTGCCTCCTTAGAGATACGCATCCACGTATCTTTTATTGTCTTGTCTTGCTGTTGCAAGTCACTTAGCCTTTCAGGACTTCTGTCTGACCCTCTGCCTGTTCAGATTTTCTGCATCATTACATCAAACAGGGTATCCATTAACTGAACCTCAACTCCTCCATCTTTCTCTTTATCGTTTGCTTTGTGCTGTGACTTATGCAAGTGGGATCTGGTTACCAAACAGAAAACAGAAATATCCCAGTATTTTCCCATTAACTCCTCAGTTTCTTGGCCTTCCTTGGGCTACTCCACAACAAAGGGTATCACTCCCACCTTGGACCCTTCCAAAATTATTCCCCAAAACAAACTGAATTTCTGGAACTGACACTCCATCAATCACTCCCACTTACTTTTCTGGATGGAGTTGACACTCCAAATTGATCTTACATGGGGGAAAACGCTAAATCTCTGTCCATCTATCCCACAAATTACCACACACTCGGGTAACAGATCAGAAAGAGTGCATATTCACTCATCTCTTACTATCAGTGACTGGTTAGATGCTGTATCTCAAATTTTAACTTATCCTTCTCACTGTCTTCTGAATAAACTTTACCCACAAAGGAGAATTCTTTGTAGAGATCAGGTACTAACTCCATACCCAGCCCCCCTGCCTGGGCTGTGCAGTCTCCTGCAGCTCCTTTGCTATTCTTGGGGTTTCCTTTACTACCTTCACTAATGCCACTGGGTTTAGCTTCTTTTACCACATCTTTTCCCACAGTGCTGTTCTTTAACAACCAGCACGGTGACTTTACGTGTCCCACTTTACTACAGTGGAAACACCAGAGGCCTTTCACCTCCTTTCCACCCTCTTAGGCTTCTTTTTTATCCTGTGGTAAATTACCAGTGCTCTCTACTCTGTTTCATAGTGTAGGATCTCCCCTTCTCCCAACTTCTATCTCTCATAGGACAAAATTCTGGCCAGAAGCTTGTCTTATGCACCAAGTTGTAGTTATCTGCTAATTCTGCTGCCCTGGTCACTTCCTGAACTTTCTGTTCCTCCATATGAATTCTTACCATCTCCAGAACAGAATTTTTAAACTCCTCCAGCAGAATAATCTCTCAGAGCCTCAAAAGTCTTATCTACTTTTAAATAATGCAACTATCAATCAAAATGGCTATGTTTAATTCTTTCAAACTCAACAGAAGTCTGAGCTGGTTCCTTCTTTGTGTTTCTGAACCGCTGTCTACATGCTTCTGGTAACAATTCATAAGCACTTAAAATAGCCTGTTTAAACCTCTTCATAATCTCTTGACCCCTCATCTGTGTGAGGCAAATACTTCGCTGGCTCTGCCTACCAGTTTAGTTGGAACCAGCATTACCCATTAATCCTCTGACCACTATCTGCCTAGCCAATTTTTCAAATGAAATAAAGGCTGCTTCAACATTTTTCTCATCAAAATGCGGCAGAGTTTTCACATTCTCTTAATCTTCATCCTATTAACTTTAAGTTGCGACTTCGTCAGCAAAGTCAAGTTCAACTTCTGTCTTTTTGCTCAGCTAAGAATCTTCTCTCTCTTTTTCCTCTTCCCCTATCTTCTAACTCTATTTTCCCCAATTGTAATTTAAGTTTTTCTACCTCAACTGCACTTGTCTGTTTCTCTGACACACCCAAATGTTGGAATAACTCCATACAATTTCAGCTTTACTTCTGTGCTTGGTTAAAGCCAAATCTAGCTTATTTACTAATTCTGAAAGTATGGGTGGACTCTTTCCTTCTAAACCTTTTGGCAAATTTGAGAATCATCTTCAAATCCCAGAAGTTCTTTTGCAATTTTAAAGAGCCATTCTCTCACTTTTAATTTACTCAATTGCAAGTTACCGAAAGTAAACAAATTGTCTCACATGTTTTACTAAAAGATCTAGGACACTAACCTGCAAATGTTTAAATCTGCTGGGAATTTTGTACCCCTAGGAAGGGGTTGGGTCAAGCTCCCACAGAACCAGGATTTTCGTTTAACTTCAGTAGCTGTTGGGGCTTGGGAGCTGCTGTACATCTTTCCCTTCTACAGCATATGCTAGAGTTCTCTTTTCTCTTGATGTTCTTTCATCCTGGACTGGAGAAATGCATGAGAGAATCTATTTTACTGCATCTGCCTTTGCCAAGGGTATGTCTATGGGATACTATCATATTGAAACAGTTGCTGTTTAGCAGTTAGAAAACTTGATAGAATAACAGACTATTTAATAGAGTTGAAGTTATACTAATTCTTCTTGTTTGTATTTTAACTATACAGTGCAAAAATAAAGCATGTTTTGCTTCAAGCTTAGTAGTTTGACCAATCGAATTGCATCTGGAACATATTACCTTACAACTATCTTTAAAAATAAGGTTGGGGTCTGAGCTATCTTCTTAATGTGGTTTGAAGGGGCTTGGTCTGGTCCATAACAATGGGAATCAGGAAGAGACTCTCCACTGATTGGAATTATGCCTAGCACAAGGGAAGAGGATTTTGGTTGCTGAAAGCCAGTCAGCTTGGCTTGAGAATATCAGAGAATTCCTCAGGGTAGTGCCCTAGGCTCGATCATCTTCAGATGCTTCAAGGAATTTCCCTCCATTCTAAGGTGGGGATGGTCACCAATGATTTCCCAACAGTCAGTATCCTTTGTGACTCTTCAAACACAGGAGCAGTCTGTATCCATACGAAGTGTTGGACAACATCCAAATAACATTGGCACCACAGAAATGGCCCGGCAATGGCCAATTCTAACAAGAGAGTATATCTAAACATTGTTCCTTGACATTCAATGACGTAACCATCACTAAACTCCATTATCATCATCATAGAAGGTCACCATTAACCACGAAGTGAACAGGTCCAGCTATATACATACTGTGGCTACTATAAAAACCAAAAGGCAAGCAATTCTGTAGCAAGGATTCAGACATAGTTCTTAGGGGTAAAGGGATAAAGTGTATGACGGAAAAGCAGGAATAGAGTACTGATCAGCCATGACCTGAACAGTAGCAGGCTTGAAAGGGCAAAAGACTGACTCTTGTTCCTATAAATTTCTAAGTAACTCACCTCTTAACCCCAATGCCTGACCACCATACACAAATGAAGAGTCAAGAATGGGCGGCACGGTGGCACAGTGGTTAGCACTGCTGCCTCACAGCGCCAGAGACCCGGGTTCAATTCCCGACTCAGGCAACTGACTGTGTGGAGTTTGCCCATTCTCCCCGTGTCTGCGTGGGTTTCCTCCAGGTGCTCCGGTTTCCTCCCATAGTCCAAAGATGTGCAGGTCAGGTGAATTGGCCATGCTAAATTGCCCGTAGTGTTAAGTAAAGGGGTAAATGTAGGGGAATGGGTGAGTTGTGCTTCAGCGGGTTGGTGTGGACTTGTTGGGCTGAAGGGCCTGTTTCCACACTGGAAGTAATCTAATGTCACCATGTGACTGAAAGAATGAAGTTCCAACTTTGCACTAGAAGCTCACCACCAATCAGGACT
The DNA here is from genome assembly GCF_037043375.1 of Chiloscyllium plagiosum. NCBI lineage: Eukaryota > Metazoa > Chordata > Chondrichthyes > Orectolobiformes > Hemiscylliidae > Chiloscyllium > Chiloscyllium plagiosum. Next base: position 42,595,618 of record NW_028270164.1, read on the forward strand.
GAACAGCCTGTGTGATTGGTACCCCATCTACCACCTTGCCCATTCACATACACCTCAACTGAGTGAAAGTAAAGCAAGGTGCACTGCAACAACTTCCCACAGTGCCTTCAACAGCATCTCTTAAACCAATGAGCTCTACCACTTAGAAGTGCGAGGTGAACAAATGCAGGTGATGGCGCTCCCATGCAAGTTCACCTTCACGCCACACACCATGATTTCGGAACATTGCTGATTCTTCACTATCACTGGGTCAAATTGACAGATTTCCTTTCCTAATAGCACTGAGTATAACTAGCCCAACTGCAGAGGCTCAAAAGCAGCTCAGTACCACCAACTTAGGAAGAAAAGCTGTCAATACCCATATTTTATGAATGAATAAAAAGTCAATTTTTATCTGGAATCAATTCCCGGAGGGATGAAAAACAGTTCTTTATAGGTCTACTCCAAACTGCAACAAGAATGTAAGAACTGTCCTATCACCTTTTTAAAGAAAAATGAGGTGCAAATTGACCGATGCACACTTGCAATATTGATTTCCAAGAAAAACAGAAAAGAATTTGATTCCAATTGCAGAAAAGAATGATGCATTTTCAACTACAATATGGTGAGAGATCAGAATTTAAATTCATTAGTCCTAACAAAAACAAAAAAATTTTAAATAGTGGGTATAATCTGCTTATTTTCTGAAGACTGGAGGTATGTTTCTGAAATATTTCTATTGAAAACTTCAAAGATGCTTTTAGCCAATATAAAAAAGGAACAGAAGAAAACTCAAGTTTCCAATAATACTCACCACTATAACCACACATATTTTAAAAAAGGGAAGAGGAATACTTAGGAAAGAAATTTCACAACTTTGTGCAGCTAACATTTTATTAACCAGCACCTGTAGGATTGGGAGTGTATCAGTTCAAATATTCTTGTTAATCATGGTGTCCACATAATCAATGTAAAACACACACTAATAGAAATGTAATGCAGGGAGTATGCACATTATATTGTAATTACAGCATAAATCACAAATAATAATGCAACTTTGTCTTTAAAAAAAAATCACTGCTTTAAGAGGTGTCATTGAAGGAGCTACAGGAAGTTGTTGCAGTGCACCTTGTTTTACTGCTTTCACTCAGATGTGATGTTTGAGAATGTGCAAAATGATGGATGGAGTGCCGATCACAGACTATTCTGTCCTGGTTGGTGTTGATGCTCTGGTGTAATACTGGTACTTCTCCATAAATAAAGACTTAGCAGCAGAGAAACTTCTCACCTCGCACCCTCAACTGACTACTCCGATATTATGGAGATCACGATGATACAGTAAATATTCAAGATTTGAGTATAATGTTTGCCCATTTAAGTGCCTGGTCCCAAGGTGCCTGCTAAAACCAAGTTTGCTACATCTTGCTGGCTGAAGATTCAAACACCAGTGGTGAAATGATTAGAATCTATAATTAACAGGTAGTCAGATATCAGTGGTTTGTAGGACTGAAAGTATTTGTAAAGAGGTGGAGGAAAATCATGAAAGGATTTCAAAACAAGTAGAACGGTATTCAAGTCAAAGCACTGTTTAACTGGGAGACAGTGTGATCAAGCACAGTCATGGAGGTGTTCAGCATGGTATCAGACCCTTCGGTCCAACTCATCCATGCCAACCAGATATCCTAAATTAATCTAGTTTTATTTCTTAGCACTTGGTCCCTATCTCTAAACACTTCCTATTCACGTACCCATCCATATGCCTTTTAAAAATGTTGTAGTTGTACCAGCCTCCACCATTCCCTCTGGCAGCTCATTCCATACACACACCACCATCTGCATGAAAATATTGCCCCTTCGGTCTCTTTTATATCTTTCCCCTCTCACTCTAAACCTATGCCTCTAGTTCCGGATTCCCCCACCCCAGGGGAGTCTATTTATCCTATCCATGCCCCTCAATTTTATAAACCTCTATAAAGGTCACCCTTCAGCCTCTGACGCTCCAGGGAAAACAACCCCGGCCTAAATAGTCTCTCCCTATAGCTCAAACCCTGGTAACATCCTAGTAAATCTTTTCTGAACCCTTTCAAATTTCACAACATCCTTCCGAAAGGAGGAGACCAGAATTTCACACAATATTCCAAAAGTGGCCTAACCAACGTCCTGTACAGGCACAACATGACCTCCCAACTCCTAAACACAATGCTCTAACCAATAAAGGAAAGCATACTAACTGCTTTCTTCACTATCCTATCTAGCTGAAACATGCATGATGGATGTACATTTCTTGGTGCAAACAAAGACATAAGCAACAGATTAGATTAGATTAGATTAGATTAGATTACTTACAGTGTGGAAACAGGCCCTTCGGCCCAACAAGTCCACACCGCCCCGCCGAAGCGCCACCCACCCATACCCCTACATTTACCCCTTACCTAACACTACGGGCAATTTAGCATGGCCAATTCACCTGACCTGCACATCTTTGGACTGTGGGAGGAAACCGGAGCACCCGGAGGAAACCCACGCAGACACGGGGAGAACGTGCAAACTCCACACAGTCAGTCGCCTGAGGCGGGAATTGAACCCGGATCTCAGGCGCTGCGAGGCAGCAGTGCTAACCACTGTGCCACCGTGCCGCCCAGTGGCACAGTGTAACCACTGCCTCACAGCGCCTGAGACCCGGGTTCAATTCCCGCCTCAGGCGACTGACTGTGTGGAGTTTGCACGTTCTCCCCGTGTCTGCGTGGGTTTCCTCCGGGTGCTCCGGTTTCCTCCCACAGTCCAAAAGATGTGCAGGGTCAGGTGAATTGGCCATGCTAAATTGCCCGTAGTGTTAGGTAAGGGGTAAATGTAGGGGTATGGGTGGGTTTCGCTTCGGCGGGTCGGTGTGGACTTGTTGGGCCGAAGGGCCTGTTTCCACACTGTAATGTAATCTAATAAAAAAATCTAATAACAGACTTTTGGATGTTCTCAAGCTTGAAGACAGAAGACAAGCCAGGAATGCACTGGAATGATTAAGGTGGTAACAGATTTCAGCAAATGAGCTAATGCAACAGCACTAAGCCCAAGTTAGAGATGGAAAGGTTCAGTCATCTCAGTAATGTCATATGTACGTGGCCTGATGTTCATCTCACTATGAAACACACCTCAAGACCGCAAGTTTCATGCTGTTGTCAGACAAATAAGGTATGGAGACAGAAATTGCTGGAGAAAGTCAGTCTGGCAGAGGTACAGGAGTCAAAACGTGAACTGTTTGCTTTCCACAAATGCTGCCAGACCCACTGAGTTCCTCCAGAAATTTGTTTGGTTTCAGATCTACAGCATCCACCTGTTTTATTTTATTATATTAATACAGACTGTGGTTAGCAGAGATCAAAGGTAATCGCTTCAATCTTTTAACGTTTAGTTTCAGGAAATTACTACTGATTAATAGGATGTCAGCATGCAATTATTTCAAAGATGGTGGAGTTGTTAAGACTGTGGGGAGATTGAAATCAGTGCCAGTGAAAACAAACCGATTAGAACAGATTAGAAGCTTATCAGTTACAATAGTACAAGAGCCAGAAAGAAAGCAATGAAAGTGAAGAGAGAAAATTTGTGAAAGGAACCGTGGTCATCTAAAACAGTCGGGGATCATCCATAACCAAATAAAAGCAAAATGCTGATGAAACATAGCATCTGTGGAGAAACAGCATTAATGTTACAGGTCTGTTAGGACTTCTTCAAATTCATAATACATTAATGCAATGCCTATCTGAATTGTTCAACTAAGTTTATATTAAATCTTACTCAAGTTAAAATTGATACAAAAACAATATAAAGTATTGTTTTTGACACCAGCACTCTGCAGGGCTAGATTTGAGAAGCTCAACCCTGTACAGTTTTTTAAAACAGAAGTTGATCAATATTTCTACAAAAGTTAAGTATACCAAGGCCAAGGGAATGAACCTAAATAGATATTTCATTCCTGAAATGGCAGACTGAGGATTCTATGATTCTATAATGACAATGTACCTCTAGCAAAGGGGGAGGACATCAGTCACCATTGGAGAAATGGATTGGGGAAAAAGAATTGGAATGCAGACTGCAGATAAATGCAAAATCCTTGTCAGGAGAATAAAAGACACTTTTGGATACATCTGAAAAGAAATACACTTGTCATCCGTTTGTATCACATCACTGTCGTGCAGAATATTAAACAATGAGAAGAACATGCTACTCGACTCGCTAAAAGGTCTTCCAATTCAATTAGATTTGAATGGCTAGGAAAAAAACTTCCTTAAATACAGATTAAAACAGTATGAACATGGCTGGATACTAAATGGAAAAACTGCATACTGTCAGGAAGGAGAGATCACATCTGGAGTGAGACACTGCCTAAGTGAGTACATAGTTCAGGAACGTCGGAGGCAGTGTGGGAATGCCATGCAGAAGGGAAGTAGCACTTTTTACTTGCTTTATTGGTTCATACATCAGTGTCTTTTCAAAAATTTACTCTCTTCACTTTCATTGCTTTCTTTCTGGCTCCTGTACTATTGTAACTGATGAGCCTTTAATCCCTTTTCTATATACTCCTTAGCATCATCTGAAAACAGTGCCAATTTTAATGTTTTCATTGGTGGCACCCATTTCAATCTCTCCACAATTTGACTCCTAAACTTCTTTGAATATTTGCTCATTAGAACGGATATAAGGAGACACTTCTTTAGCCAGAGAGTGGCAAATCTATGGAATTCATTGCCACAGAAGGCTGAGGAGGCCAGGTCATTGAGTATATTTAAGATTGAGATAGATAGATTCTTGAGGATCAAGGGGATCAAGAGTTACAGAGCAAAAGCAGGAGAATGGGATTGAGAAACTTCTCATCCATGATTGAATGGCAAAGCAGACTCGATGGGCTGAAAGGCCTAATTTCTGCTCCTATGGTTTTATGTTATTGAAATTTTGTAAAGTTTTTTTTAAAACCAGGATAAATTGAAGTCCAGGATCAGTGCTGAACATAGTCACAGGAAAACCTTAAACTCATTGGTTTGATCGTAGCTGCTAGTTTGACAGATTGAAGGTAAATGCAAAAAATATTTGCAGATTACAAAATTAAAAGATCAATAGGAAATTTAAAACACAAAATTAAGAACCAAGTAAATACAAAAGGTGTAGGACCAGAGAACTCATTGTACTTTAATAACATGGGAGCTGGTGAACCCCTTTGTGGGAGGGATGGCCGAGTTCCATGGAAAATTGTAAAATCAAAAAGGTAAAAGGAGAAGGTAGAACCTGTGTGGGTCGAGTTGAGGAGCAGTGAAGGGAGATTAAGGACAAACAAAAAGACCCTGACGGGAGTTGTGTACAGGCCTCCTGGCATTAGTCATGAGGAGAGGTACAAAATAAATCAGGTGATACAAAAGGCATGTAAAAAAGCCTTCAATTTGCAGGTGGACTGGGAAAAGCAAGTTGGTAGCAGATTCCAAGAAAAAAAATTGTGGAAAGTCCACACTTTTTTTTTAATGAGCTAGAGGAACAGGCAATTTTGGATTTGATGAAAAAAAGGCAGACTTAATTGGGTTGAAATTAATTAGGCTTAAGTTAAAAATCACAACACAATGTTGTGATTTTTAAACTTTGTCCACTCCAGTCTAATGCCAGCACCTCCGCATCAAGGCTTAAGGTTGAGGAACCTCCTGTAGAGCAATGACCATAATATGATGGAATTCACCTTGCAGTTTGAGGAGAAAAGTTTGAATCAGATGTAACAGTATTACACTTGAATAAAAGTAACTACAAAGACTGAGCAAGGAACTGGCCAGTTAACTGGAGGGGAGCCTAGCAGGGAAGGCTGTGGAGCAGCAATGGCAGGAATTTTTGCAGGTAATTTGCGAGGCGCAACACAAATTCATCTCAAGATGAGACGAAGGGGAGAACAAGGCAACCACAGCTGACAAGATTCGGAGATGCCGGTGTTGGACTGGGGTGTACAAAGTTAAAAATCACACAACAGGTTTAATTGGAAGCACACTAGCTTTCGAAGCGGCGCTCCTTCATCAGGTGATTGAATCACCTGATGAAGGAGCGTCGCGCCGAAAGCTAGTGTGCTTCCAATTAAACCTGTTGGACTATAACCTGGTGTTGTGTGATTTTTAACAGCTGACAAGGTAAGTTCAAGTACTGCACCAAAGCAAAAAAAAAGCATACAATGTGGTGAAGATCAATGGGAAACCTTTAAAAAACAGAAGACAATCGTAAAACTAAAGGAGGGGGTGGGGGAAGAGAAGAGAAGAGATTATGAGATAAGGGTACGTTGGCTCGTAATATAAAAAGATTGCAAAAAAGTCAAGATATCTAAAGACAGAGGCAAGACTGAACATCGAACTGCTGGAAAATGGAAGCTGGAGAAGTAATAATAAAGGAACAAAGAAAAGGCAAACAGAATAGGTACTTTGCATCAGTCTTCCTAGTCAAAGACATTAGGCGCATACCAGAATTTCAAGACATTTAGGAGGCAGAGAGGAGCGTAATGGCAGTCACGATGGCAAAAATGCTAGGGAAACAAATGTCTGAAGATAGATAAATCACTCAGAATGGATGGACTACACCCCAGGGTTCTGATGGAAATGGCTGAAAAAATTGTGGAGGCAGTGGTAATATTTCAGGAATCATTGCAGTCAAACGGGGGGGGGGGTCACAAAGGACTGAACAACAGCTAATATAACACCCTTGTTTAAGGAGGGAAGGAGGCAGAAGACAGGAAACTAAAGACCAGTTAGCCTGACCTGAGTAGCGGATAAGATTTTAGAGACCATTATTAAGGATGAGATTGCTGAGTCAGCACAGCTTTGTCAAGGCAAGATCACGCCTGACTTGTGAGATAGAATTGAGGAAGTAATGTGCAAGCGAGCCAAAGGAGAGCCAGTAGACATACTCTATTTGGATGTCCACAGGCTTTTGACAAGGTGTCATACGGGAGGCTGCTAAATAAGAGCCCACATTGTTATGGGCATGGTATTAGATTAGATTACTTACAGTGTGGAAACAGGCCCTTTGGCCCAACAAGTCCACACCGACCCTCCGAAGAGCAACCCACCCAGACCCGTTCCCCTACATCTACCCCTTCACCTAACACTATGGGCAATTTAGCATGGCCAATTCACCGAACCTGTACATTTTTGGACTGTGGGAGGAAATCGGAGCACCTGGAGGAAACCCACGCAGACACGGGGAGAATGTGCAAACTCCACACAGACAGTTGCCCAAGGCAGGAATTGAACCCAGGTCTCTGGCACTGTGAGGCAGCAGTGCTAACCACTGTGCTACCGTGCCGTCCATGGATAGAGAGGATTAGCTGACAGACAAGACACATTAGGAATAAAAAGGAAAAACTGAAGAACTGCTGGAAATTGAAAACAAAATCAGAAATTGCTGGAAAAAATTCTCATCTGATAGCACCTGTGGGGGGAAAGCAAAGTTTATGGTAGTGGCCAGTTCCACAGAGGTCAGTATTGATGTTGTACATGAAACATTTGGATGAAAGAACAGAAGGCAATGTTGCTAAGTCTGCGGATGCAAGATAAGTGGAGGTGCAGTTGGTTTTAAGGCAGTGAGAAGACTGCACATGAACTTGGACAAGCTCAGATATTGAGCAAAGAATGGAATGCAATGTGTTTCCCAGTTCAAATTCAAATTGGAGAAGGAGAAAGGTGTAGAAAAACAAAGGAGAGGGGCAAATGCAGATTCTCATCTTGAGTACTAAAAATTTGTGTAATAAGTTTGTCAGAGATGCAAAAAAAAACAAGATGATTCAGTATAAGATAGGAAAGAGGGGTGTTTGTGGTGCAATCACTGTTATACCACTAAGCTAAGAGGTCTGGGGTCAACTCCCACCTGTTTAGAGGCACATTCAAATATTTATGATCTGGTTAATTTAAAAAAAAAGATGGTAATGGAATTATGATCACAGCTTGTACCCAGATTCCATGATGCTGTTCATTCCACTTTTTATTAAAAAAATCACTCATTTATTAACCTATTTTAAACAGTGAAGGTGAACAATGATATGTAAACAATGATATGTGAACAAGCTATAGTTTAAGGTTTCCATTAACCTTACAAAGTGAAAGTCACAACAGTACCAAAGGATTATAGGTAGCTGTTTCTCATTTGAAGGAGACCTGAGAGTTCCCATGCTTCAGGAAGGAGGTGAGGGGGGGGAAAATGAAAAGGCAAGTCTTGAAGGTTACATAAGCTATTGTGGGAAAGGAACCCTTCCTGTTGGCATTACTCTTCATTCCAGTTAACTGAGCTGATCAAACAGTACTTAATTTAATATGAAGTCACTTTAACATTTTCCAATTATTAACAGAACAACTGTGCAGATTTCACCACAGTAAAAGGGACTTGAAGCGTGGGAATTCGGGGATATGAAGTAAAGAGGTGCTAATTGAGATAGGAAAGAACAGAATCTACAGTTCCAATGAAACCCTTAATTACTAATAAGGAAAGGCCTGGAACTTGACTAAATTTAATAAATGTTATCCAGATGAGAAACTAAGTTGACAATTAAGTAATACTTCGAAAATGAAAACGACGATTTTTTTTAAAAATCAGGTGACGTGGGAGCTGGTGGACACTATTGTGATCTTCAACAATCCTATCTGTAATAAATGTGAACAGATCATGAAACTACAACTCAGAATTGATGTGCTGAAGTTTGGACTTTAGACACAAATGCAACAGGACAGGAGAATGTGACAACAACAAGTGTACGGAAATCCGAAAGGGCATATAAAAGAGTCTCAGATCTTTCACCTGTCCAACAAGTAGGACACTGTTGTAACATTTCTCGACAAGAGCAAGAAATGCTAAGATGATCAGTAAATTGACCATAGTAATGTGGTAGAGGTGGTCATTTAATGGGGGGGGAAGGGGGGGGAAGAAATAGAGGAAAAAGGAATCTACTTGTGGTTAGAGGGCAGTATATTTAAGGAATAGATTCTGTTCTCTGCTGCAGAGTTGTTAGGCTTTGAACACTCACCTGGCTGATGCCAGGGTGATCCCATGAGGACTGGAGTGGAACTTGGAGTGGGAGAGAAAAGATCCAGTTGAGATCATCTACATATATACCAATAACATGGGTAAAATTTAAAAAAGGTTCTTCTGCAGAGGACCATAACCAGTGCTAAAAACATTAAACTAGAAAGCAGATTCACAAGATTAATTGCCTCTCATCACCACCCGAGTCATAAGGCTTCAGTAGAAACAATGTTGTGGCAATGTAACAGGACTAAACCAAAAAGTGCATGCAAATCGTCTGGGTTCAAATCCAAGGGAGCTGGTAGAATTTAAATTTACCTAATTAAGTTTGGAATTGAAAATTAGTCTCAGCAACAATGATGTGGAGGTTCTGGTGTTGGACTGGGGTGGACAATGTCAGAAGTCATATGACACCAGGTTAGAAGTCCAACAGGTTTATTTGAAATCATAAGCTTTGGAGCGCTGCCCTGACCAGTCATCTGGTTGGCTCCAGCACAAGCTTATTTTAATTGTAATTATCTCTCTACCTCAATTAATCAAATTAAAGGTCAACTTTTCACCTGTTATTCAGCTATTGACATTTGACTCTCACTATCTGACACTCTTGATCACTTGCCCTATTATTCACCCTGTCGATACTTCACTCAAACAAAATGAATGATCTTTTGATCCCTCAGACTATAAATTCTGTTCCTAACTGCTTCTCTTCACTTCACCTGACAAAGGGGCAGCACTTTGAAAGCTTACGAGCTCAGTAACAAAGACCTTGAAACAATTGTCAACTGTTTTATGAATAAACCCATCTCAGTCCTTGAAGGATTGAGAACTGCCAAGCCTACCTGGTATGGTTGACATCTGACTCTACAGTAGTTGACTCTTAAATGTTCTCTGGCAAGGCCATGCAGGCTGCTCAGTTCAACAGCAATTTCGGACGGACAGCAAATGCTGGCAACACCAGCAATATGCTGGACAATGTCACTATTCTTTACAAAAGGAAGAATTATTCCATTGGGTTAAGATTCATTTGAATTATGGCTAGGGCAGATATCTTTAAATGGAGGAAGAGAAGTACATGAGTTAAGATTTAGAAAGTTTAAAGGGCAAAGGCAGTAGCACAGGGTACATTGATAATAAGCAAGAGTGATAGGAAGCGAAGTATATAAACAGAGAACAACATCAAATACAGAGTAAGAAAATGTTAGTACAAAATTAAAAGCTTTGTGTTAACATGACCTGCATTCGGTTAAGACAGATGAATTGATGAGATGACTAAGCATGATCTGACAGTCGCTTGTGACATAGTTTAAGGGGACCAAGGCTGAAAATAAACGGAGGTGCAGTAGGTCAGAATATAATCAGTTCTGCTATAATGCACGTTTCTTCAATGTGAATTAGCTACAACGCAATTGAAGAACTTAGACCATTATATATAGATTGCAAACTTTCCTTACGTGTATTGGCTATAACACAATTCCAGTCCCATTGGTTTAAATGGTGCTGCTTTTATAAGATTTTCTTACAATGGGGAATCGTACATTAGCAGCATTATCGAGTTATATCAGAACAGACTGTAAAAGAAATATTACTGTAGTGTCTTCACTTAGTACATCAAAATGTAGAATCAGCTGGATGGGGATAATTGATAGCAAGGGATAGAAGTCAGTGGTGAGTGTTGAGAAATATTTTAGGAATTAAGGGGAAAGCTATATTTACAGCCCTTGCTGTAGGTACACTAAGATAAAACATACATCAAGAAATAATTGAAACTTTAAGAATGGTATTAAAAAACCATGGGCAATTTTAATCAGGTAGACTGGGCAAATCAAAAAGGCAAAATGTCATGAATGTACAAATTAAGAGTAGTAGACCGTTCAGTCCCTCAAGCCATCTCCCCAGTGAGAGGAAGCTCAGATTCAAGGAAAGCAAAATTGCTAAAAGTACAAAAATAACAGACAGCTGAAGCAGAGGGAAACATCAAATGGAATCATAAGGAACTGTAAAAGAAACAAAATTAAAGACTACTTGAATATGCATAAACATTTGGAAAAAAGATTGATGATTTGAATGCACAAACTGAGGAAAATTGTTGGAATATAGATACAGAGAAACCAACATTTTGAAGAGAATGTACAATGGCTTTCGGCATTTGGAAGGAAGAGGCAAAAAGGAAAAGGGGATTGATGCATGTCCTCGTTCTTAGCTCGAAGGATCAAGATGTAAAATCAGATAGGGTGGAGCTAAGAAACAAGAAAGGACAGGAAACATTGGGAGTTATTTAAGGCCACCAAACCATAGCGATAACATTGGGCATGGTATAAATCAGGAAACAAGAACTGCATATAATGTACATAAAACAGTAATACAGATTTTAATTTATACAGATTGGGTTAACAAAGTTAGTACTAATGCTCCAGAGGATGATTTCCTGGATGGATTGTGCATGAGTTTTCTGAAGTAGTGCAATGAGGAACTAAGAAGTGACCTAACTATTTTAGATTCAATGCTGTGTAATGAGATGGAGCTAATCAGTAACCTTGCTGTGAAGGAACTGTTTGGACAGTCAACATAATATTAAAATTTCACATTAAGTTTGAATGTGATCACCTAATTCTGAAACCAAGATCTTAAATATGCAAAAAGGAAATTTAAGTTTATGGGGAGCAAGTTATGGTGAAATGGGAAGATAATAAGATTTGATGGTAGACAGTATTAAAAGGTATTATTCAGTCTACAGAAAAACAAAGACACAATCACCCAAAGGTGAAGACTAACAACTGCGATTAACAAAAGGAAGTTAGGTTGTATTAGATATCAGAAAGTTCGAAAACATTACATCAAAGGAAGTAGTTATGAAGAAAAAGTGCAATATGAGGATTGTTAGCAATTTGGAAGTCTGCAGAGGAACAAAAAAAAAACTGAAGAAAGGGAAGATAGAATATGAATACAAACTAGCAAGAAAAATAGAAATGTACCAAAAAAGCTCCTTTAGTGCTATGGAAAAAAAAAGATAAGCCAAGTGTGACAATACTGTGGCTTTAAGAGGTCAATTTTGTCCTTTTTTAAAAAAAGGTTTTCAGATGTCTACAGAAAACTCAAATACCTCGTGAGACCTTGGTCCATTTTTAGACAACGTTGGAACAATAGAAGCAGCCTAAATGGGTGTGACCAAGCTCTCTCAGAACCAGGATTTTTCATTTTACTTCAGCAGCAGCTGTTGCTGCTGTACATTTATCCCTGCCATACTTAGTTTTCCCCTACTGTTTTTCCCTCTGAACTGCTAGAATTGCACGTGAGACAATTTTATTGCTTTTGCGTCAAGGTCATGTTTATGGGATGTTACTAGGTGTTTATCGGAAGTTAATTGGTAATGTCTTATTTTGTTAGGTTTTCCAACAGTTACAATAAGCAAATTCTTTTTCTTTCTTCTACTGTATTTTAATGATAGCGTATGAATAAATTGCATTTTATATAACGTTGAGTAGATTAACCAATCAAATTGCACCTCGAATGCAACACTTACACTAAGAACAGAACAAAAGAGGGAAGATTTAGGCTACCTTTTAATAAATTTTGAGGGTGTTTGGTCTGGCCCATAAAACAAGACAATTGTGGACCATTCCAAACAGGGACAGGAAATTTCTTGGGGCAAACAGAAATGGTGAAGAAACTAAACCGTTACTTCAGATCTACCTGCATCTCCCAGACACGAGGTTACAAAGGAACCCAGAAAACTGAATGAGTATTAGTAAATTAGCAGCAGCACTTAACTGAAGTAGTTAAGTTTGGAACAGGCTACATCCCAGTGTGGAAGGAAATGGCTAGAGTTCTAGAGGAATTATCTTTTGGGAGTCTTAGAAAGACTGTTTGCCCTTCTTTCTCCCTGAAGACTTAGCTCAAGAAATGCAACATGGATGTCAATAGTTGGAAGACCCTCATTCAGAAGAAATTGACTTGGAGAGAGCTCCCTTATGAAGGGACACAATTCTAAGAACACCTGTCAGCAAGAGGAAATATGGAAAAGTAATCAGAGAAAGGAATACCAGCAATTTCAAGGCAAAGGACAAATTTCACCTTTCAGACACACCTATCAAACATGTGTTTCATGATTAGCTCTAGGATCAGGCTCTTCAGCTAATCAAGAGCCCTCTGAACCCATGACCAGTGACAGAATTTATTAAATGGAGAATCATATTCAGTGGCAAGTTATTGCCAATGAGAGGAATTGGTGGGTATTTTTAAAAACTTGTGTCTGGAAAGGTTCATGCAAACCACAAAATCACAAAGCAAATATCACTACTTAGTGAGGAGGACGACAAGAGAAATTAAAGATGTACAAACCTGCTACTTTACCTTCAGTAATAGAGAACATGATTGCATTGATTACGAAAGGATATAACTGAACATTTAGAAAAGAATAGTAAAATTAGGTATTCAGCATGAATTAATGAAAGGGAAACCATACTTAACAAATGTAGTTTCTTCAGGATATTACTAAAGCACTGATGCAGGAGAAAAAATGGATGTGGCATATTTGAATTTATGGCAAGTGTTTGATAAGATCCAAAGAAAGCCAATAAATAAAATTAGACCATATGGGATTGGTGGAAATAGGAGTTCAGATTGAAAACTGGTTAATAGACGAAGCAGGAATAAATGGATCACTTTCAGGAAAGCAGGCTATTATTAAATGGTGTACTGCAAGGATCAGTGCTAAGCCCATAGCTGTTCATAATCTAAATGAATTGGATATGTTGATCAATGGCAATTATTTCCCAATTTGTTGTGACCACCAATAACCTCTGAATTATCACTGAGCCACATGCAAATTGGCATAGAGTAAAATAGAGTTAGAGAGATAAGTGTGTGGCTGAAAAGACTGTTGAGAGGTGGGTTCCAGTTTGAGAGGCACTGGCACCAATACTGCAGAAAGTGGGATCTTACCATCGGGATGGTCTACTCCTGAACCACACGAGAGTAGAGAGTGTTCTTATGAACTACGCAACTAAGGAAGTAGAGTGGGGGCAAGGGCCAAAATTTGGGAATGCGTGGTGCAAAGAGTGGAGAAAATGCAAGAGGAAGGAATTAATGAGGGAAACAATAAACATGCAATTACAGGAAGTGTTAGAGAATACAAATCTGAGAGCAAATCATCTCCCAAACTGGAAGTTACAAAATTAATTAAAAAAAAGGACAAAAATAAAAAACCTTAAGGCACGGAATTTGAATGCACATAGCATGTGAAACAAAGGTGGCTGCAGGGTGACCTGGATTGAGATCTGAATATTGAAGAGTATGTCAAATTTAGGAATGACAGTTAGGAAAGTAGCTCTGATCAAGATGATATCAGCACAGAGGAGGGGAATGACCTCTATTTAGAAAACCATGACACAGAAATCGGTTGGGTAGAGATGAGGAATGGTAAAGTCAAGTCACTTCAGGGAGTTGTGAACAGGCGCCCTAACAGTAAACACAGGTCAGGTAACAGGAAATAATGTGAGTTTGTCAAAACGGTACAGCAATTCTTGTGGGAGATTTTTACCTACATATATACTGGGAGGAAAAGATGAGAAAGTAGTCTCGAGACAAGGAATTCATGGTATATTTTCATGACAATTTAAGTCAGCATGTTATAGCACCAGAGAGCAGACTATACCAGACCTGGTTTTGACTAACGTAGGAAACAGAAACAGAAGTAAACCATTCAGCCCTTTGAGCCTGTTCAATCATTCAATAGGATTATGGCTAATCATCCTATGCAATTCCCTATGCATGCTTTGTCTGGTACTCTTGGATCTCTTTCGAATGAAATATATTTTACTCTTCTAGAAAACATTCATCGTTGGCCCTAACTGCTTTGTATGGCAGAAAATTCCAGGCTTGCCACTCGTTGGGTGAGATTTCTACTACTCAGTCCTAAATGACTTATCCTGCAGGGAGGCTGGGTCTGTACTCCCCAGAGATTTGAAGAATGAGAGTAATCTTCCTAAAACCTTACAGGGCGAGAGAGGGTTGATGTAGATTTGATATTTCCAACGGTTGGCGAGTCTAAAACCAAGGGACAATCTCAAAACATAGGGAAGGCGGATTAATACTGACATGAACAAGAATTTCTTCACTCAAAAAAAAAGGGTGGTGTATTTTTGGATTTTTCTATCCAGTGGAATTGCTCAATGATTAAGCTATAGGACAAAATCAAGAGTTTTCTGAAGAACAGCATCAAGACATTATGGAGAAAGTGCAAGAAAAATGGTACTGAGACAGATGATCAATCATGATCAACTGAATGAAGAAACAGGTTCATCAGCTGAATGGTTTACTGTTTTGATTCCTGGAGGGCTCTCAGGGAAAATAATCCTCAGTCCACTGTCTCTCACATGGGAGGCATCTTACTTTCACACTACATCCTTTAGTTCTAGATGTTAAGGGAAGAAACTCGCAGTGAATTCAAATTAACTCCAATTTCTCCCCTCAGATGCTAACAGGTGTGCTGAGTTCCTCTGGTTTTATTTCAGATTTCCAGCATCTGCAGTACTTGAATTATTCCCCATCTTGTCAGCATCCACCCTGTCAAGTCTCCATGGGATTTTAGATTTTTCAAAAAGGTTAACAGTCATTCCTCTAAACTCCAATGAGTACAACCTTTCCTCGCAAACTATTTAGTTCCTATCCAAACATTAGGCAAGGGAACATTTTCTGAATGGCTTCTAAAAGGCTCTAAATGTTGTGTAGTCACCTTAACCATCTTTTGCAAACACAGGTATCCCATATCTACAGGCTCGGTTCATTCAGGTTAATTGTTATTTGCTCAAAATCTGAAATTAGTCAAACAAGAATTCCCTTTCACAAAATCATAGTGACTAACAACTGCATTAACCTTTTTTTTAAAAAAAAGTGTTCTTCTAAGCTCTTAGTAATGCTTTCTAGCATATTGTTGTCCAACCTCTTCATATTAGGGAGCATATTTCAATTTCCTGTTACTGAGAAAGTTTCAGAAATAAAATGGTTAGCACAACAGTAAATGTGAACTTCAGATAAACAGTTCAAAGCATTCTGCTGTGTGGGCTAAAAATATTTTTTTTTTAAACTTTAAAAAGCACGGTTACAGAGAGACAGACTAAGCCCCAAATCCTAGTCACCATGGAAGAAATGGGGATGGGGTCCAGTTCCGAGCCAAGGACTTGGGTTTAACCTCTAATTACAGATACTCGAAGCTAGCCTTGGCAAAATTCTTCTGTTAGCCTATTTTGTGAATAGGGTTTTGCAGAAGGAAGAAGGGAATTGTGCACATGTCCCTATTACACTCAGGCTTCACACACTCCAGCTGATTCACGTATTTTCCGAATGGCTCTAGAATCTGCTGCTCCATGGAGTATCACCTTAGCTTTCTCATAATTAGGCATTATTTCTTCCTATGTACTCTCACCTTAGTGCTTTTACTTAGGAGGCCTTTACACTATTCTCACAATTGATTTCTTCCCTTTGCTGTTTCTTATTCATAACTTTGTTTAAAAGGGAGGGCCCATGCCTGGGTCTTGAGGCTCAAACTGAAAATAGCTACCAAAGCGAAGTTTACAATGCCTGACAAAATAGAAAAATGCTTGAGTTATGGATGAAAACATTGGTATTCATGCATTTCAAGGCATCCCTGTTCCAATTTCATATGATTAAGAGACCCTTTATACCTTTGGAGATATGTCAGGGTAAAAATCAATAGGAAAACCTGACAGTGTTCTGTCTGCCTGGTCATTTGTACAAAGTCAGCCCGGTTAAGCTTGTATTTCTCTCAGTCCAACCTGTTCATCTCTGAGTGGATGTCTTACCAATGCTAGGAATCTCTCAAAACTCAATGCCCATTTCAATTACTTGTATAGGCCACAAGTTTTCTTTTTGATTACACACAGGAAATTAATTAATGTCTGAGTAACTGCGCTCTTAAAAAAAAAAGTCCTCACGAATACCAGGGCTGTATAATCAGCACATTGTAGGTCCTGACAGGTTCCCACACTACTGCCCAGATACTCAATTATATCTTTAAAATGAGTTTTGAAAATGATTAAGCTGAATGATCTTCATGCTGTCACTATTTGCACACACAATTAACCTCAGACTAAATGGAGTTAACTGGACTAATTCAAACTGTATTAGGGGGTATTAGAATTGCACTCAAGTTCCTGGTATTTTTATTAAAAACCAAAACATCATCCTCATCATTGCAACTCAATGACAAGTTCAAAGCGTGCAAAAGTGCCCATCAAGCCAGGGCAGGATCAGTTGGTTGTGACACCTCCTGATAAAATGGCTTTCCAAAACTGATTTCCCAGGTTCAAAAGGTGACTGGATGGAATCACATCTCAACCCAAGACTCAGCAGAACCACTGGACACTAAAATGTACAAAATTAAAACAAAATGTTTTATTAAAAATGATTTGACATTGGTTGAAACATTCTTGCCAAATAATGACGTTTTAACTGCTTCCCGGGGTCATGAGTTGATCTAGACTTGGTCTCATGCACACAAATCACCACCAACAAACATACTATATTCTCAACAGGGTGTTTTAAATTTTAAAAATCAGTACAGTTGCAAGAAAAATGTTTGTGTGGTGAGCTGAAACAAAGTACAGGATTTGCATGACTGGGCTAACATGGAGTGAAAATTCAAGTGCGAGCAGCAGCTAAGGTAAGACAGTTTGTTTTAAAATTACTTACCGGTAGCGGGCAGCGGTGTTTTTTTCTCTCTTTACAGAAAGAGCGGGAGCAGCAGGGGGAAGTGACGAAGACCGGAGGGGCAGCCGGGTAGGTTTTTTTCCCTTTAAAAGCGCGCAGGAGAAGAACCCGAGGCACTACAGAGGTAGTGTCTCCCACCCGCCCTCCTCCTCTAACCTAAATAATAAGACCCGTTGTGGTAAGTAGGTAAGTGCTGCATTTTGCTTGTTGTATTCTTTAGACCCAGTTTTTTTTTTATATAAAAGGTTACTTTCAGAGGGATGGCAGTGAAGGCAGTGCAATGTTCCTCTTGCAACATGTTTGAGGTGAGGGATGCCATGGACGTCCCTGCTGATAACACTTGCAGGAAGTGCACCCATCTCCAGCTCCTCCAAGACCATGTTAGGGAACTGGAGCTGGAGTTGGATGAACTTAGGATCATTCGGGAGGCAGAGGGGGTCATAGATTGGAGCTTTAGGGAAGTAGTAACTCCAAAAATGGCAGATAGATGGGTGACAGTGAGGGGGACTGGGAGGAAGCAGCCAGTGCAGGGACCCCCTGTGGCCGTTCCCCTCAAGAACAAGTATACCGTTTTGGATACTTGTGGGGGGGGGGGACTTACCAGGGGCAAGTAACGGGGCTCAGGCCTCTGGCACGGAGCCTGTCCCCGTTACTCAGAAGGGAAGGGTGGAGAAGAGCAGAGCAATAGTAATTGGGGACTCGATAGTTCGGGGCACAGATAGGTGGTTTTGTGGGAACGAGAGAGACTCACGTTTGGTATGTTGCCTCCTAGGTGTAAGGGTACGTGATGTCTCTGATCGTGTTTTCCGGGTCCTTAAGGGGGAGGGGGAGGGGGAGCAGCCCGAAGACGTGATCCACATTGGCACCAATGACATAGGTAGGAAGAGCGCTGAGGATGTTAGGCAGGCTTTCAGGGAGCTAGGTTGGAAGCTCAGAGTTAGAACGAACAGAGTTGTTGTCTCTGGTTTGTTACCCATGCCACGTGATAGAGAGTCGAGGAATAGGGAGAGAGAACAGTTCAATGCGTGGCTACAGGGATGGTGCAGGAGGGAGGGATTCCGGTATTTGGATAACTGGGGTTCTTTCTGGGGAAGGTGGGACCTCTATAAACAGGATGGTCTACACCTGAACCTGAGGGGCACAAGTATCCTTGGTGGGAGGTTTGCTAGTGCTCTTGGGGGGGGGGGGGGGGGGGGGGGGTAAACTAACTCTGCAGGGGCATGGGAACCCAGACTGTAGCTTTAGGGTGCAGGACCTGGAATGTAGGGAGGTTAGGAACATGGCATCAATTTCAAAGGAGGGTGCCTGTAAACAGGAAAGTGGTTTGAAGTGTGTATACTTCAATGCAAGAAGTAAACGAAATAAGGTAGGTGAACTTGCAGCGTGGGTTGGTACCTGGGACTTCGATGTTGTGGCTATTACGGAGACATGGGTAGAACAGGGACAGGATTGGCTGTTGCAGGTTCCAAGGTTTAAATGTTTTAGTAGGGTCAGAGGTGGGGGTAAAAGAGGGGGAGGTGTGGCATTGCTTGTCAAAGATAGTATTACAGCTGTGGAAAGGACGATGGATGAAGACTCGCCATCTGAGGTAGTTTGGGCTGAGGTTAGGAATAGGAAAGGTGAGCTCACCCTGTTAGGAGTTTTTTTTACAGGCCTCCTAATAGTCCTAGAAACGTAGAAGAAAGGATTGCGAGGATGATTCAAGAGAAGAGTGAAAGTAATAGGGTGGTTGTTATGGGGGACTTTAACTTTCCTGATATTAATTGGGAAAGCTATAGCTCAAGTTCGTTAGATGGGTCAGTGTTTGTCCAATGTGTGCAGGAGGGTTTCCTGACACAATACGTGGATAGGCCAACAGAGATGAGGCCATACTGGATTTGGTTCTGGGTAATGAACCAGGCCAGGTGTTAGAATTAGAGGTAGGTGAGCACTTTGGGGACAGTGACCACAATTCGGTGACCTTTACTCTCGTGATGGAGAGGGATAAGCGTGCACTACAGGGCAAGAGTTATAGATGGGGGCAGGGAAATTATGATGCTGTGAGGCATGACTTAGGATGTGTGGCCTGGAAAAGTAAGCTTCAAGGCAAGGGTGTAATTGATATGTGGAGCTTGTTCAAGGAGCAACTATTGAGTGTCCTTGATAAGTATGTGCCCGTCAGGCAGGGAGGAAAGGGTCGTGTGAGGGAGCCGTGGTTTAATAAGGAATTGGAATCCCTTGTTAAATGGAAGAGGGCGGCCTATGTAAAGATGAGGCGTGAAGGTTCAATTGGGGCGATTGAGAGTTATAAGGTAGCCAGGAAGGACCTGAAGAGAGAGCTAAGAGTAGCAAGGAGGGGACATGAAAGGTCCTTAGTTGGTAGGATTAGGGAAAATCCTAAGGCTTTCTATAGGTATGTCAGGAATAAAAGAATGACTAGGGTAGGAATAGGTCCAGTCAAGGATAGTAGTGGGAAGTTGCGTGTGGAGGCTGAAGAGATTGGGGAGACACTGAATGAATACTTTTCGTCAGTATTCAATCAGGAACAGGACATTGTTGTCAATGTGAGTACTGAGTCACAATTAAGCAGAATGGATGGCTTTGAGGTATGTAGAGAAGAGGTGTTGGAAATTCTGGAAAGGGTGAAAATAGATACGTCCCCTGGGCCTGATGGCATTTATCCTAGGATTCTCTGGGAAGCAAGGGAAGAGATTGCAGAGCCATTGGCCTTGATTTTTATGTCCTCGTTGTCTACAGGAGTAGTGCCAGAAGATTGGAGGCTAGCAAATGTGGTTCCCTTGTTCAAGAAGGGGAGTAGGGATAACCCTAGTAACTATAGGCCGGTGAGTCTCACTTCTGTTGTGGGCAAAGTCTTAGAGAGAATTGTAAGGGATAGGATTTATGAACATCTGGATAGGAATAATGTGATCAAGGATAGTCAGCATGGTTTTGTGAAGGGCAGGTCGTGCCTCACAAACCTTATTGAATTCTTTGAGAAGGTGACTAAGGAGGTGGAAAGCAGTAGATGTGGTGTATATGGATTTTAGTAAGGCGTTTGATAAGGTTCCCCATGGTAGACTACTGCAAAAAAATACGGAGGTATGGCATTGAGGGTGAGTTGGTGGTTTGGATTAGGAGTTGGCTGGCTGGAAGAAGACAGAGGGTAGTAGTTGATGGCAAATGTTCTTCATGGAGTGCCGTCACTAGCGGTGTTCCGCAAGGATCTGTTTTGGGACCATTGCTGTTTGTCATTTTTATAAATGACCTGGAGGAGGGGTTAGAAGGTTGGGTGAGTAAGTTTGCGGATGATACGAAAGTCGGAGGAGTTGTAGACAGTGAGGAAGGATGTGGCAGGTTACAGCAGGATATAGATAAGCTGCAGAACTGGGCAGAAAGGTGGCAAATGGAGTTCAATGTAGCTAAGTGTGAGGTGATTCACTTTGGTAAGTGTAATAAAAAGATGGGGTACTGGGCTAACGGTCGGATACTTGGTAGTGTGGATGAGCAGAGGGATCTTGGTGTCCATGTACACAAATCTTTGAAAGTTGCCACCCAGGTAAATAGTGCGGTGAAGAAGGCATATGGCGTACTGGCTTTTATTGGTAGAGGAATTGAGTTCCGGAGTACTGAGGTCATGTTGCAGTTGTATAAGACTCTGGTGCGGCCGCATCTGGAGTATTGTGTGCAGTTTTGGTCGCCATACTATAGGAAGGATGTGGAGGCACTGGAACGGGTGCAGAGGAGGTTTACCAGGATGTTGCCTGGTATGGTAGAAAGATCGTATGAGGAAAGGCTGAGGCACTTGGGGTTGTTTTCATTGGAGAAAAGAAGGTTTAGGGGTGACTTGATAGAGGTGTATAAGATGATTAGGGGTTTAGATAGGGTCGACAGTGAGAATCTTTTTCCACGTATGGAGTCAGCTATTACAAGGGGGCATAGCTTTAAATTAAGGGGGGGGTAGGTATAGGACAGATGTTAGGGGTAGGTTCTTTACTCAGCGAGTCGTGAGTTCATGGAATGCCCTGCCAGTAGCAGTGGTGGACTCTCCCTCTTTATGGGCATTTAAGCGGGCATTGGATAGGCATATGGAGGATAGTGGGCTAGTGTAGCTTAGGTGGGCTTGGATCGGCGCAACATCGAGGGCCAAAGGGCCTGTACTGCGCTGTATTCTTCTATGTTCTATGTTCAACCAAAACTTAAGCCTGCGTTCCTGCATCATTTGGATATGTCATGACTAGTATAGCCATTATAACCTTGGAGTTTAGACCAGGTACTTCTGTTCTAGAGGTTGATGAAAGCAGTAAAACCAATATATCAGAGCAATGAACAAATTTATAATTTTTAAATTGCCCTTTTGTCTCAGAAGAACCAATTTATCTTGTGGATGTTTTTGATCATAAGTCTTGTAAAAGATTCACTTAAACATGCAATATATGGATCCTTCAGAAACTGGCTCAAAAAAGGAACGATGGTCAGTTGGCCATACAATGTATTTTTACGTCGTAACCCTGAATTATATCTACTCATCAACTGAACTAAAGAAAACATCTTTCAGTATTTATTTTGTCAAAGCTATACCTAATTTTGAAATACTTTCATAACTTTGGAACATCTATTAGATTTCTCAAGTGCTTTTAAAGAGTACTGTTACCACTGTGATCAGACAAATGTGCTGATAATCAAGCCTCGATTGTCAGAAACACCCATTTGGTTCACTCATGTACATCAGGTAAAGGAATCTGCCATCCTCACCTGGTCTACCCTGTGACTCCAGACCCTCCGCAATGTGATTGACTCTCACTTGCCCTCTGAAATGGCCTCGCAAGCCATTCAGTTCTATCAATCACTACAAAGCCTCAAAGAAACGAAACCAGACGGATCATCTGACGCCTACCTAGGCATCAGAAAAGATGGCAGAAACAGCCCTGTCAACCCTGCAAAGTCCTCCTCACCAAAATCTAGAGACTACTGCCAAAAGCAGGAGAGCTGTCAAACAGACGAGTCAAGCAACAGCCTGACATAGGTCATAATCACAGAATCATACCTTACAGACAATGTCCAAGATACCATCATCACCATCCCTAGATATGTCCTGCCTCACCAGGACAAACCCAGGTGTGCCAACACAATGGTACACAATTGGGAGAGCGTTGCTCTGCGAGTCCTCTACATTGACTCCGGACCCCATGAAGTCTCATGGCTTCAGGCTCAATAAGGGCAAAGAAACCTCCTGCTGATTACCATATAACATCCTCCCTCAGCTGATGAATGAGTACTCCATGTTGAACACGTAGAAGAAGCACTGAAAAGTGGCAGGGGCACAAAATGTACTCTGGGTGAGGGATTTCCACATCCACCAAGAGTGGCTCGGCAGCAGCACGACTGATCAAGCAGGTCGGATCCGAAAGGACAACTGTTAGACTGGGTCTATAGCAGGTGGTGAGGGAATCAACATGAGGAAAAATCATATTTGACCTCATCCTTACCAATGTGACAACTGCAAATGCATCTCTCCATAATAGAATCACTAAGAGCGACCACCACAGTTCTTGAGGTGAAGTTGCAACTTCATGTTGAAAATAGTGCCACACAACGTGATGGAAGTTATCACCATGCTAAATGGGACAGACTTCAAACAGATCTAGCAAATGAAGACTGGATGAGATGCTGTAGGCCAACAGCAGCAGAATCATACTCAAGCACACAATTTGTAGCCTCATGGCCTGGCATATCATGGCTCAACCATTACCATCAAAGTTTAAAAAAAAAGTCACAACACCAGGTTATAGTCCAACAGGTTTAATTGGAAGCACTGCTCCTTCATCAGACGGTTCAATGAAGTGTGTAGGAGGGCAGGCCAGGACTAACAAGGCATTCTTGAAAATGTGGTGTCAAACAGAACTACTTGCATGCCAAATAGCATAATCAAAAAGTGATCACTCAACCAACAGATTAGATTTAAGCCCCACAGTCATTCCATACCTAGTCATGAATGGTGATGGATGATTAGACAACTCACTGGAGGCAGCAGCTCTACAATGACAGATAAACTCAGTACATTAATGCAAAAGGTTGAAGCTTTCGCAGTAAGCTTCAGCCAGATATGCCAGGTGGATGATCCATCTCTGCCTTCTCCAGTAATCTCCAGCATTACAGATACCAGTCTTCAGTCGTCAATTCAATTCACTCCATGTGATATCAAGAAATGGTTGGAGACACTGGATACTGCAAAGGCTATGGGCCCTGACAACATTCTGGCAATCGTACTGAAGACTTACACTGCAGAACTTGCTGCTCCCCTAGCCAAGCTGTTCCAGTACAGTTACAACACCAGCTTCTACCTCTCCACCTCTCACCTTCAGCCTTCCACTCCCTCCGCTCCAACCCCAACCTCACCATCAAACCGACAGACAAGGGAGGCGCGGTGGTAGTTTGGCGCACTGATGCGGAAAATGGACTGTTCCACATATCCAACGAAGAGGCAGGCATAGCTGGGGCCCATGCGGGTGCCCATGGCTACTCCTTTGGTTTGGAGGAAGTGGGAGGATTGGAAGAAGTTAAGAGTGAGGACCAGTTCAGTCAGTCGAAGGAGAGTGTCAGTGGAAGGGTACTGGTTAGTTCGGCGGGAAAAGAAGAAGCGGAAGGCTTTGAGGCCTTCATGATGGGGGATGGAGGTGTATAGGGACTGGATGTCCATGGTGAAGATAAGGTGTTTGGGGCCAGGGAAGTGAAATGCTGAGGCGAAATGCCAGCTTGTGGACGACACCTCCTACTGCACCCTTGACCATGACCCCACCTCCCACCACCAAACCATCATCTCCCAGACCATCCATAACCTCATCACCTCAGGGGATCTCCCATCCACCGCCTCCAACCTCAGTCCTACAACCCCGCACCGCCTGTTTCTACCTCCTGCCCAAAATCCACAAATCTGACTGCCCCGGCCGAACCATTGTCTCAGCCTGCTCCTGCCCCACTGAACTCATTTCTGCATACCTTGACACAGTCCTGTCCCCCTTAGTCCAAGAACTCCCCACCTCCGTTCGGGACACCACCCACACCCTGCACCTCCTCCATGATTTTCACTTCCCTGGCCCCAAACACCTTATCTTCACCATGGACATCCAGTCCCTATACACCTCCATCCCCCATCATGAAGGCCTCAAAGCCTTCCGCTTCTTCTTTTCCCGCCGAACTAACCAGTACCCTTCCACTGACACTCTCCTTCGACTGACTGAACTGGTCCTCACTCTTAACTTCTTCCAATCCTCCCACTTCCTCCAAACCAAAGGAGTAGCCATGGGCACCCGCATGGGCCCCAGCTATGCCTGCCTCTTCGTTGGATATGTGGAACAGTCCATTTTCCGCAGCTACTCTGGCACCAACCCCCACCTTTTCCTCTGCTACATCGATGACTGTATTGGCGCTACCTCGTGCTCCCACGAGGAGGTTGAACAGTTCATCCACTTTACTAACACCTTCCACCCCGACCTCAAATTTACCTGGACCGTCTCAGACTCCTCCCTCCCCTTCCTAGACCTCTCCATCTCTATCTCGGACGACCGACTCAACACGGACGCATACTATAAACCGACTGACTCCCACAGCTACCTATATTACACCTCTTCCCATCCTGCCCCCTGTAAAACGCCATCCCATATTCTCAATTCCTTCGCCTTCGCCACATCTTCTCCCAGGAGGACCAATTCCAATACCGAACAACCCAGATGGCCGCCTTCAAAGACCGCAATTTCCCCTCAGACGTGGTTGACTATGATCTCCACCGCATCTCCTCCACTTCCCGCTCCTCCGCCCTTAAACCCCGCCCCTCCAATCGCCACCAGGACAGAACCCCACTCGTCCTCACCTACCACCACACCAACCTCCAGATACGTTGGATTTCCGCCACCTCCAAACGGGTCCCACCACCAAGGATATATTTCCCTCCCCACCCCTATCAGCGTTCAGAAAAGACCACTCTAGTCAGATCCACACCCCCCCAACCAACCCAACCTCCACTCCCAGCACCTTCCCCTGCAAATCGCAAAAAATGCAAAACTTGAACCCACACCTCCTCCTCACTTCCCTCCACGGCCCCAAGGGATCCTGCCATATCCATCAGAAATTCACCTGCACCTCCACACACATCATTTACTGCATCCGCTGAACCCGATATGGCCTCCTATACATTGGGGAGACAGGCCGCCTACTTGCGGAACGTTTCAGAGAACACCTATGGGACACTCGGACCAACCAACCCAACCGCCCCGTGGCTGAACACTAATTCCCCCTCCCACTCCGCCAAAGGACATGCAGGTCCTTGGACTCCTCTATCGCCAGACCATGGCATCACGGCGCCTGGAGGAAGAGCGACTCATCTTCCGCCTAGGAACCCTCCAACCACAAGGGATGAATACAGATTTCTCCAGCTTCGTCATTTCCCCTCCCCCCACCTTTTCTCAGTCCCAACCCTCAGACTCAGCACCGCCTTCTTGACCTGCAATCTTCTTCCCGACCTCTCCCCCTCACTCCCACTCCGGCCTATCACCCTCACCTTAACCTCCTTCCACACACCCCTCTCCCAAGTCCCTCCTCCCTACCTTTTATCTTTGCCTACTTGGCACACCCTCCTCATTCCTCAAGGGCTTATGCCTGAAACGTCGATTCTCCTTCTCCTTTGATGCTGCCTGACCTGCTGCGCTTTGCCAGCAACACATTTCTAAGCCCTGATCTACAGCATGTGGAGACCTCACTTTCTCCCAATGTAGAAAATTGCCCATGGGTGTCCTGTACATGAAAAGCAGGACAAATCCAACCCAGCCAATTACTGCCCCAGTCTACTGTCAATCATCAGTAAAGTGATGGAAGGTGTCATCAATTGTGCTTTCAGTTTGGGTTCCACCAGAGCCACTCAGCTCCTAATCTCATTACAGCCTTTGACATCAGGGCTGCATTCAATAGAGTACAGTAAAGCAGCTTAGCAAAACTGGCATCAACGGGTATCAAGGACATCACTGACACATGGGAAGGTGGTCATGGTTGAAGGTCAGTCATCTCAGTTCTAGGACAGCTCTGCACATGTTCTTCAGGGTAGTGTCCTATGCTCAATCATTTCAGATGCTTCAATGACCTTCTTCCACCCCTCAACCCTCCTCAATCATAAGGTCTGAAGTGTAGATGTTCATTATCACTGCACAATGTTAAGCACCATTAGTAGCAACTTAGACATTGATGCAGGCCATGCCCAACTGCAATAAGATCTGAACAATATCCAGGCTGGGCTGGTAAGTGGTAAGTAACATTCATGCCACACAAATGCTAGACTATGGCAATCACCAATAAGAGAAGAGAATGTAGCCACCATCCATTGACATTCAATGGCATTACTGTCACTGAATCCCTCACTATCATGCTGTGAGTTATTAATTAGAAACTCAGCTGGACTCACCACATAAACAGTGGCTACAAAAACAGATCAGAGGCTAGGAATATTGCAGGCAAGTAACACTCCTCTTGACTCCTGAAAGCCTGTCCACCATGGGGGCAGAGGGGCGGTGTCAGGGGCGAGGGCAGGTGTTGCACGGGATCAGAAGCAGAGGGGAGATATTGCATGGGGGGGGGGCGCGCTGTCAGTCGGGAGCAGGCGAGGGCGCAGTGGAGGCAGGGTCTCGCATGCTGTGTGCTGCTGCAGTCTCCTGAATGGGAGAAGACTTTAAAAACTGAGCCCCAGAGGAAAGGCATTTAAAATCGATTAGCCGAATAAAATTGATTATCCAAATGAAATAGTGCACGCCCATCACATTTGGATAATCAAGGTTCCCCTGTATTTGTAAAAGCCCTTCGGATTCTCCTTAACTCTATTTGCCAAAGCTATCTCATGTCCCCTCTTTACCCTCCTGATTTCTCTCAAGTATACTCTTACTGCCTTGATACTCGAAGACTTGACTCAAGTTCTGTAGATGGTCAGCCTTTGAAGGAGAGTTATTCATTGCAGAATTCCAAGCCTCTGACCAGTCTATGAACAATATTCACATGGCTAATTCAGTTAAGATTAATCAATGATAACCCTCAATATGACAATGACAACGACAGTAGATTTGGCAATGGTAATGCTAGTGAATCTCAAGGGGAGGTGGATCGATTTACTCTTGGAGATTGTCCAAATGACAAGCCAAGACAATAGGAGCAGCTTAAATGCAAACCTGCATGTTGTCCAGGATTTTTTGAATCCAATACCTGCAGAAGTTGTGTATAAACTGAACACAGTGAAATAATCTCCTTACCTCTCTGCTTCTGACCTCATGACATAAAGGTTATTGATAAAGCAGCTCAAAACGTACTGCCCTGAAGAACACTCGCAACAATACCTTGTGGCTAAGTTGATAGGTTTTCAACAATTACAGTTACCTTCCTTTGTAAAAACTGAGAACTGTGGATGCTGGATATCAAAGAAAAACCATAAACTGATGGAAAAGCTGAGCAGGTGTGGCTGCATCGGTAGAGAGAAATCAAGAGTTAACATTTCGGATCCAGTAACAGAGCTCTGAGGAAGGATCACTGGACCCAAAACGTTAACTTGGATTTCTCTCCACATACTGCCAGACCTGCTCAGTTTTTCCAACAATTTGTTTTAGTTATCTTCCTTTGTGTGTTGTATGATTTCAACCAATGTAAAGTTTCTACTTCAATTTCCGTTGACTTAAAATTTTCACTAGAGCTCCTTAATATCATTGGTGCCCAAATGCTGACTGATCAAGGACAGTCCCCCTCACCTCTGGAATTCAGCTCATCTGTGGTAATAATGCCTGGAGTCATGTAGCTCTGGCAGAACTTAAGCTACACATCTGTAAATAGATTATTGGCAAATAAATGATGCTTGATGGTGCCTTGAGAGATAATACCTTCCATAAATTCTTGGTGATTGAGAATAGACTGATGCAGTAGAATGATTTGACACATTGGATTGGTCTTGTTGTTTGCGGATGTATTATGATCGGTTACTCTTAAACAATGAAGTCAGAGATTATTTGGAATTCTAAAATGTATTTATCATCATGATGCCAATAGCCCAAATGGCTCCCAAAGCAGAAAAAGACTAAGTACCTTAACCATTTAAACTTTCAATGCTAACTACTTGAATGTTTAAAGTTTGCCACTAAACATCAAAATATCTATATTGCTGCAAATGAACATTCATAGAAACATACAAAATAGGAGCAGGAGACGGACATTCAGCCCTTTGAGCCTGCTCCACCATTCATCACGATCATGGCTGATCATCTAACTCAATAACCTTTGACCCCAATCGCCCCAAGCGCTATATCTATCTACAACTTGAATACAATTAATGTTTTCGCATCAACTACTTTTTGTGGTAATCAATTCTACAGGCTCACCACATTTTGGGTGAAGAATGTTTCCTCATCTCAGTCCTAAACAGTCTACCCCAAAACCTCAGGCTGTGACCCGTGGCTCTGGACACAACCATCAGAAACATTCTCCCTGCATCTACCCTGTCTAGTCCTGTTAGAATTAAGAGTCTCCATGAGATTCCCCCCCCACCCATTCATTTGAACTCCAGTGAAAACGATCTTATCTAGTCACACTCTCATGTGTCAATTCCAGCATCCCCTAAACCAGCCTGGTAAAACTTCGTTGTATTTCAGTTTTTGACATCTCTCTGTGGTTTCCTAGGGAGACAGAGGGAAGGAAGCTTATTGCCATTTTCATTAATATCTAAAATAATTAAGTCACGAGCTATCATTTGTTAAATCAGTACTCAATATCACCATCAACACAAGTATCAGAAGAATTGTTTTTACCACTCCTGTTGTCTTCTACACTACTTGGTGCATGCACCTATCCACAGTTATATCCTTACTGTATTAACAGTCTTTTAGTCAGATGCGAAGCCTTTAGTGGATAGGCCCAGTCACCCAAGATCCCATCCAGAACTTTGCTATGGAAGGAAATATACAAATCGGAGTCCCAAAGATGAAGGTACTAAGAGCAATTACCCAGTGACCTGCAATAATGTTCATAATTGCAAATAATCAAATCCACATTGATAAGCTTTATTTCAGTTAGTCACATTCCAAAAAACTCACTCCACTGAGTACTAGTTTCCCATATTTATACAAATATGTTAAACCCAATTAACTCAATAAATAGACCATCTGTTCCCTCATTCCATTAGGTTTCAGGCTTTCCTTTTGACCATATCGGATAATTACAAGTATATGGTCAGCATCAGTGAGCCCCTAAACTTTGGGAAATCCAGCAAAACTATGGAATGGAAAAGGTGTCTCATTTCAACAAGGGAAATGTCACAGATGATTAAGTCCCAAAGCAGAATGTGTCACCTGTGGCCAACTGGATGATGTTGCGGTGCTTTGCATCACTGAGCAGGGCACTGGCATCTGCCTCACCTGAGTGTTCAATTAGTCCTCTTTTACCTTACATTGTTGCATCAATAATTAGTGAGCACCAGTAACCTCACCACAAATTCTGACTTAACATGAATACTGACTGCAGCTAGACACTAACCACAGCCTAAGTTTTAACATCAAAGAAAAAAAAAGTGTGACAAAAGACAAAGCTCTTCTGTCCTGCCACATAAGCTGAAGCATAGGATAGAGTGTATTAGGAACTTGTATAACAACATTGCTACCTAAGTAGGTGAACCACAAAAGTTAGTTTTGACTTGCATTCAAGGAAAATGTTGGCAATTCAAAATACATGCTTAAAGCTGGCCCCTATTTATCCCAAACATGGTAATTTCTTTGGAAATGAATGGCATTTTGAAAGTCTACATGAATTGCAAAAAAAAATTATGATCTTGATATCATTACCTTTCGAAGCTGAAGCATTGTTTCATTTTCATGAGTCCATAATTATTTAAAGTCTTTATCTTAAAGGGCTTTTACAAAAGTATTCGCAGGGGAAAAAGAATAAATATCAAAATTCAATGACTGTTAAAGGCCAGGTTAATTTCTGTATTCTTTGAAGACTTGATTGTTCACACTACTTGGTGCATGCCCGTTAAAATGTAAAATTAAGTCAGGAATCTAAATTTCAATCCAAGTCTTAAATTCTCAGCCCTGAAGTTTGAAAAAGCTCACACTAACAAAAATAAATTTGATTATCTTACCACTACCATCAATAATTTTAACTACAAAACTAGAGAATGCTACAAAAATTCCTGTACCTCAGGACAGGAAAGGAATAGATACAAATCAAAATAGTTTATTGAAAATTGATTAGAAATTGATGATATAGGTTGTTCAGGCATTAAAAGGACAGATTTAATCTCTGAATGTTAGAATTCCACATCTTATGCACAGAATGGAAATTGGAAAATTTGTAACCTAGGAACCAAAGTTTTTAATTCATAAATTTACAATCTACTTGGCTACAATCTACTGGTCAGTCTGGAAAATATGCATAAATAGGCACCAAATTCAAAATATTTGTATGACTCCCAGATAAAATCTCCACATTGAAAGCTTACTGAGTTTTCAAAGAAAAACAACAATTGTGGATAAAAGCAGTTCCATTCACTGTGTAACTTAAGACCTATTTTAAAACAGGCATATTCCTTTCAATGGACTTCCAAACGTTTATTCAGTTTGAAAGTTTTATACTGTTGATAATTCTGTATATTGCATGCATCTGCTGCTGAAACCCTCATTCGTCACATCTGGATTTTGCCTATTTCAATGCACTCCTGCCTGGTTTCACAAAGTCTATCCTCTTATCTGGGAGTCATACAAATAGCCACTGCCTCCATTTTCACTTGCACAACCATTGCTTTCACCAAGCCAAGCAAATGTGGATTTAAATGTTCTCGAAAAAAAAACTTAAACAACCGCAGATGCTGGAAATCTGAAACAAAAGTGAAAAATCTCAGGTTTGGCAGCATCTATGGAGAAAAGTCAAAATTCACGTTTTGGGTCCAGTGACCCTTCAGAACTGTTTCTTGTTTTTAATTTTCTCACCTTGTTTTCAAATCACTTTGTGGCTCACCTTTCCCCACTTCTGATCTGCTTCAGCACCACAATCCTCCAAGTTATTTCCACTCAATTCTGTACCTTTGCATATCAGAGTAGAATGTATAACATAGAACATTACAATACAGTACCGGCCCTTCAGCCCCTGATGGTTCCACAGGTCGACACAACAATCTTCAGTCCATTTAACCTCCACCTCCATTTTCATCCATATATTTATCCAACGACCATTTAAATGCCCTTAAAGTTGGCGAGTCTACCATTGCAGGCAGAGCATTCCACATCCCTGAGTAAATAAACTACCTGACCTATATCCTATATCTATCACCCCTCAATTTAAAGCTATATTCCCTCTTGTTCGCCATCACCATAGGAAAAGGCTCTCACTGTCCACCCTATCTAACCTCCTGATCACATCTCAATTAAGTCACCCCTCAACCACCTTCTCTCTAATGAAAAACAGCCTCAAATCCCTCAATCTTTCTTCGTAAGACCTTCCCTCCATACCAGGCAACATCCTAGTAAATTGCCTCTGAACCCTTTCTAAAGCTTCCACATCCTTCTATAAATGCAGTGACCAGAAACTGTACACAATACTCTAAGAGTGGCCACACCAGAGTTTTGTACAGCTGCAGCATGACCTAGTGGCTTCAAAACGCAATCCCTCCACCAAAAAAAAATTAACACACCATATGCTGCCTTAACAACCCTATCAACCTGTTTGGCAAGTTTCAAGGATTTACGTACCTGGACACAGAGGTCTGTCTCTCTGCTCATCTACACCACCAAGAATCTTACTATTAGCCCAGTATTCTGCATTCCTATTGCTTCTTCCAAAGTGAACACCTCACACTTTTCTGCATTAAACTCCATTTGCCTCCTCTCAGCCCAGCTCTGCAGCTTATCTATGTTTCTCTGTAATCTACAACATCCTTCGTCACTATCCACATCTCTACCAATGTTAGTGTTATCTGCAAATTTACAAACTCATCCTTCCATGTCATTTTTATAAATGACCTGGATGACGACAGAGTGGCCTCAAAATACGTGTGGTACACCACGAGTAACTGGACTCCAGGATGAATATTTCCCATCAACCACCACCACCCTCTCTTCTTTCAAATAGCCAATTTCTGATCCAAACCGCTAAATCACCCTTAATCCCATACCTCCGCATTTTGTGCAATGGCCTACCCATAGGGAACTTTATCAAATGCCTTACTGAAGTCCATATGCACCACATCAACTGCTTTACCCTCATCCAACTGTTTGGTCATCTTCTCAAAAGAACTCACTAAGGTTTGTGAGGCACGACCTACCCTTCACAAAACTGTTGACTACCCCTAATCAACTTATTCCTATTGAAATGGTTATAAATCCATCTCTTATAACCCATTCCAATACTTTACCCACAACCAAATGTATGGCTCATAGGTCTATAAATTCCAGAGTTGACTCTACTCCTCGTCTTGGAGGGAACATTTCCTCTCTTCCAGTCTTCCGACACTTTTCCGATAGACCAATGACGACAACAATCAATGCCAAAGGCTCAACAATCTCCTCCCTGGCTTCAAGAGAAGCCCAGGATAAATCCCATCTGGCCCGGGGACTTATCTATTTTTGTACTTTCCAGAATTTCTAACACCTCCTCCTTATGCACCTCAATCCCATTTAAATCTAGTAGCCTGCATATCACTATTCTCCTTGACCATTGTCTTTTTCTAGAGTGAATCCTGATGAAAAGTATTAATTTAGCACTTCCCCATCTCCACTGATGCCACCCACAAATGTCCCACTACTATGCTTGATTGGCCCTAACGTTACTCTAGTCATTCTTTTATGACGGATGTACCTATAGAAAGTCTTAGGGTTTTCCTTGATCCTATCCACCAACTTCTCATGGCCCTTCCTAGCTCTCTAGGTCTCTCCTGGCTAACTTGTAACTCTCAAAAATCCTATCTGAGCCATCACATCTCATCTTTAAGGTTTTGTGAAGGGTAGTTCATGCCTCACAAACCTTAGAATTCTTTAAGAATGTGACCAAACAGGTGGATGAGGGTAAAGGTGCATATGGATTTCAGTAAGGTAATGATTAAAACATGTGTTAAGAAAAGGTGAGCAGCCAGGTTACAGAGATTGAAGGTAATTGGCAAAAGACCCTGAAGCAACAAGAAAAAAAAAAGGGGGAAACTCACTTTTCTACAGAGACACTGAAATCTTGTTGCATCTGTTTTGGGATGGTGCAGGATGGAGGGTTTTGGATTCCTGGATAATTGGGACTTCTACAAACAGGACGGTCTTCACCTGAACCACAGGGGTACCAACATCCTGGTGGGGAAGTTTGTGAATACTCTCGGGTGGGTTTAAACTAATTCAGCAGGAGGATGGGAACCAAAAAATGGTAGTTAAAGTATATGGGAAGTTGGAGAATAGTGAAATCAGAACTAAGATTAAAGATCACAAGAAGGCACCAGCAAGTAAGAAGTTGGTTTGAAATGTGTCTGCTTCAACAGCAGGAGCATCTGGAATAAGATGGGTGAACTTGCAGCATGGGTTGGTATCTGGGATTTTAATGTTGTGGCCATTTCAGAGACATGGGTAGAGCAGAGACAGGAATGGTTATTGTAGGTTCCAGGATTTAGACGTTTCAGTAAGAACAGAGAAGGTGGTGTGGCACGGCACTGTTAGTCAAGAACAGTATTATGGTTGCAGAATGGATGTTTGAGGACTCACCTAGTGATGTAGAATGGACTGAGATTACAAACCAGAAAGGAGAGGTTACCCTGTTGGGAGTTTTCTATAGGCCTCCAAATAGTTCCAGAAATGTAGAGGATAGGATAGCAAAACAAAGATGATCCTTGATAGGAGCGAGAGTGACAGGGCAGTTGTCATGGGGGAAATTTAACTTTCCAAATATCGACAAGGAATACTATCATTCAAGTGCTTGACATGGATCAGTTTTTGTCCAACGTGTGCAGGATGTTTCCTGAGTATAATGGCTCCTCTTTGATGGCCACAACTTTGGTTTCCCAACCCTGAAGTTGGGAAGTCCATGCTAAAGCTGTGAGCCTCACTTTCCCTCAGAATCTTACTTGAACTTTTGGTCATCAGTTTTAATACCTCATTCTCCTCAACATCACAATCTGTTTTATGATACACCTGTGAAGAGTTTTAGGAAAGTGATATGCAAGATATAATGCTCTTCAGGTCTGTCACACAGGGAGTTGGGGACAGGACGAACTGAGAACTTCAAATGGTGTCAAAGTAGTTAAACAATTCAAATAGTCAAAAAGGTATTAATTGCAATTTGTGAATAAGCAGATATTAAATACAGTTAGTTTTGATAATAATTGATAGTTCCATTCTCATACGATCTTGCATTACTAGAAAATAGTGCAATAGCCACGCCATATAAACTAACGGGGCCAAAATCGTGCTAACACTAGTACAGGTATAACTTGAGAAAATGAAGCATTTTTAAAAATATTTTAATAGGTGTCCTTAATTATTTGATCTCAGCATTTTTAAGAGTTATTACACAAGTATTTAGAGGGGAAGGAAAACAAAATGAATCATGCATTTTTATTACAATTTAGCTCATTTTTAGGTCAAAAAGTGCTACAGATTTTGTTGCTGTACAAAACAACCACATTAAGACAGGTTTGATACTGAAAAGTCAGTAGTATCAATATTAGGATGCAACCAAAGCCCGCAAACAAACAGTCACATTTGCTCCAACATAACATGCAAGGCACCCAATGATTTTCACATTTGTTTACATTTTAGAGCTTATTGGTGGTGAACTTGAGCACATGTGTTATTCTGCCACTTTCCAATCTGTGCCTCTTAGGGTCAACTGGTAAAGATGTCAGACAAGGATAACTCCACATTAGAACTGTTTAAATAAAAAAAACAGATTCTGATGAAAACATTTTCATAGGTCTGGATCTAGTGTGCTTCTGATCAAAGATGCAGCTGAGTGACAAAGTTATAAAACAGCCTGAAAACAAATAATCAGCTTTGCATGGAGACTCCCAACCCAACCACACCACCTCCCCCAAACCTAAGGGGAGACTACTGTTGATTGAAAAACACTGTACGGTTAGTTCGTCTCAAAATAAATTTGTTAGAAAACAAAATTTAAGTGCTGTGAGCGTACTGGAAGCCATGATAATTGTAGAGGTAAACCTTTTGATTTGGGAATACTCAAAACATTTGATCTGCAGTTTAGACAGGAAATGCTAAAGGCCCCTTATGAAGGAGCTTTTAAAATCTACAAATAATGGTACTCTTTTCAACATGATGCTGTTGCGCTGCTAGTCTGTGCTCTGCTATCCCTGACAAAGGGCTTTTGCCCAAAACGTCGACTCTCCTACTCCTCGGATACTGCCTGACATGCTGTGCCTTTCCAGCACCCCACTCTCTAATCTCCAGCATCTGCAGTCCTCACTTTCTCCCTGCTAGCCAATGTCAAATCTAAACTGAATCAGCGAAGATTAATAAAACCCAATCTCAACAAGATACCCACATCTGTGCAGAGTAGAAAGATCAGTGATCACCATAAACTTGTGAAAATAACAGACATGAAACAAAACATAACAGGTGCGATGAAAAGTGTAGGAAACTGCCTGTCATCATGTCAGAACAGATGAGCTAGAATTAGGAAACCTTTTAGTTTCAGCAACTTGCATTAATATACCTTGGGCAACAAAGTGATATTGAGGTCAACTGTTCCATATGTTTGGAAAGTAATATTAGATCAATCCAATTTAAATATTGTATCTGGATTTGAATTTAAACTCAGCCTAGTTTTGTTCCTCAACTATAAAAGTTCTAACAGGTGGAGAAATTCAAGTTAATGAGCACATTGAGACTTCAATACAGAGGCTTTACAGTAAAGAGGTGGATATTACTTGATCTGAGAAACATACAAGATACCACTTAACAGGCTGTTATACAATTGCTCACTAAGAGGTGCCTAACGGCCCTCATCAGAGCTCAGTACTTGGCTCCAATTGCAAGACAACATAGAAAATACTTCAAGTTTACTATGGCAGGTTCATTACTAAATGTGGTGCACTCACGACATTGCTCATCAAAATGGTCAAAAACACCATTTGCAACCAAGGAGCAAAGGAGTGAAGTACATTGATAAATTATTGCTTCCCTGCTTTGTTTTGGAAAACAGTAGATGAATGCAGACAAACTGTCCAAATGCACTTGGGTTTTATCACAATCACACAAATTCATCCTGAACCCAGCACACAAATCATCCTTCTAGGATTTGTAATGAACTTCTTGACAATACAAATCAGTTTAGTTAAAACAGATTTGTTGTCCCTGCAATATTTTGTTGGCTTTATATGCACCATCAATAGGATTTGTTCCCTCTGACCATTTCATATCTGCTTTTCGTAGTTGTACAATATGGGTCATTGCAGAGTTCAAGTTATAAATGGGCTTTCAGAGAAATAAAAGACAATTTACAAAAAAAACTTTTTACCTTCAGCTCACAATGAGCAGACAGGACTTTACAAGTGTGCCAATGACAGCTAATAATATCAAGAAAAAAGGACAAATAATAGTTACAAACTGCATCTCAGGATTAGGAAAGGGAGAAGTGACAACCAATAGCACAACATATTGAGGTAAGATGGAACAAAGAAGACAGTACAAGAAGGAAGAGTGCAATTACTCAGTTGAAGGAGGTTTTTTTTTTAAAAAAAAGAGTTTTCAGTAGACATGCATAGCGATGTGTGCATGACTAGTGTAACTTAAATGACAACTATAATTGCAAACAAAAACAACATAGGTAGGATAAAATCATGGACATTATGCACACAACACTTTCTGGAAATGGAATGCAACTAAGACATTTTGGTCACTGCTGAACATTTATCTAGCGTCATGAATCAAACAGGTGACATAGGAAGGAAATTCAATGGCCAACTTGAATGGAAGCAATACAGAAGATCTTCCCTCCCAATGGCTTCATGATCACACTAAGCTGGCCAACATAGCCAGTTTGCAGAACTGCTGAATTTACAAATGCAAGATTGAATTACTCCCAAAAGCAGCATTTAATTTCTCTATCTACTTATACAATATGCATGATTTAGAGATGCCGGTGTTGGATTGGGGTGTACAAAGTTAAAACACACAACACCAGGTTATAGTCCAACAGGTTTAATTGGAAGCACACTAGCTTTCGGAGCGTCACTCCTTCATCAGGTGGTAGTGTCACCTAGTGTCCACTACCATCTAATGAAGGAGCGACGCTCCGAAAGCTAATGTGCTTCCAATTAAACCTGTTGGACCATAACCTGGTGTTGTGTGATTTTTAAACTTTATACAATATGCATCCTGCTTTGCCTAAGTCAAACACTGCAAAGTACAGAAAATTGGAGGGACATTGGTGTGCATATCCACAGATCCCTGAATAGAAAAGGGCATGAAAATAAAGGTTGGTAAGAAGGCATTGGGGATACCTGCTTTTTTCAAGTAAATACACAGAATACAAGGGCACGAAATTTATGATGGAACTATATGAAAGGCTGGTTAGGTCAAAACAGAAATATTGTATGCAGTTCAGATCCCCACAACATGGAGAGGGTGTGACTGCACTAAAAAGGGTGCAGAGTAATCTTATTAGAATGTCACCTGTGAAGAATCTGAGCTAAGATTGGTTAGGCTGTGATTGATGTCCTTAGAATTTCCTCAGTTGAGAGGGCACCTAACAGGAGATGTCTAAGATAATGAGGACCATAGACGGGGTGGAAAGAAGGTATTTTCCAATATTAGAGCAGTCAATAACAAGGGGACGTAAACTTCAGTTAACTATAGAAGGCTAAGAGGAGATTTGAAGGGAAAATGATGGTGGGAGTCAGAACTCACCAGCTGAAAGTGTGCTTCAGTCAGAAATTCTGGTAACATGCAAGTATTATTTAGAAATTCACTTGCCATAGCCTCCAGGACTATAAATCAAAACTGAAAATTGGGATTCCTTCTGTACTGCAAATGAGTGAAGTGTACTGTAATGATCCCCTGCATAAGTCAAGCAGCAAGAGTGCATCTTTCAACAGCCCAATGATCGACTTGATTGTTTTGGTCCAAGTGTTGGGTGCATTGTGCTATTCCTCCATGGAACTGTGGACGTGCTGCACACGTTATCAGCCACGTGCTGATGGAATAGCCCTCACTCTGTCCAACGCTTGACTTGGTCTCCAGGCAATGGGCCAAAAACTGGAAAATGGGGTTAGTGCAGCCAGAAAAATGTGTTGCTGAAAAGCACAGCAGGTCAGGCAGCATCAAAGGAGCAGGAGAATCGATGTTTCAAGCATAAGCCCTTCTTCAGGAAAGGGTCCTGAAGAAGGGCTTATGCCCGAAACGTCGATTCTCCTGCTCCTTTGATGCTGCCTGTCCTGCTGCGCTTTTTCAGCAACACATTTTTCAGCTCCCATCTCTAGCATCTGCAATCCTCACTTTCTCTTAGTGCAGCCAGACCTTAGATCACTGGCACAGACACAATGGACCAAATGGCCTCTTTCTGTGCTGGAAACGTTTAAGAGTCTACTGTCTACTTAAGATCCAATGAAGTTATGTTCTTCCATTCTTAACTTGTTCCACTTGTGTCAATAAAAAGAGAGAGAATTCATAAGGAACATCAAAAGGAAAAAAACATAATTGAACAATGGCTGAGAATGAAGTTGACTAGCTGGAAATTAGTCCTGCAGTCAAATATTTTAAGCTGTGCAGAATCTCAAGACACTAGCTTAAAAAAGATAGGTACAGCAGCAAAGATATAAAATGCAACAAAATTGCTAGGAAGTTAACATGCCAGAAAGGATGATACCAACAGAGTGTGAACTGGACAGAGGGCTGGAATGTGCAACTTTAAAAACTGACAAGAATGAATTTTAATACTTTTAATCAGTTTTCCAAAGGAATGAAGTGGGAAGTGAACTAGGACAGTAATACAAAACTGTATTATTTAGGATTTCCCTAGTTTCTGAGATGTCAAATTTCATATTACATACAGGTAGTTCTCCTATAATGCCATGTGTTAGAGCAAAACATCGCTGACAGAAAATTGCTTATGAGGCCTATAGGGAGAGAGAGAGATTAGGGGCAGACTAGCAAAGAAAAAAAAAATCACAATCGCTCAAAAATCACCTCAAAAGTCTAACGCAAAGTACAGCATAGCATAAATATGATTTCAATCATCATTAATGAAACAAAGTAAATTTAACAGTACATTAAGAAATGCAAGAAAGCTTCTCTGTAAGTATCTCTCAAAGCTGCTCTGTCAATAGTTGACATCTCACTTCAGCAGCACAGACTTCATGGTGGAGATTATGTATGCGCAGAACTGTGGGGAGACTATGGAGCATGCTCAGAACAGCACGGAAACTGGCACCAGCATCGTGCATGTGTGGACACCAGGCCATGCGCAGAACAATAAGAACATCAGTGCATGTGCAAAATAGCACAGATATTTCAGTGGCACATGCGCAGAACAAAGCACGTGAACTGGTCCGAGCTGGACTTGCACTATTGCCACAGGTAGGCATTCTCCAAAACACCATTCCCCAATTCTTCAGTGAAGTTATAGCCAAATTGCACTATCGAAAAGCACATTATCCCAGAACTACCTGTAACACGGACCTTGTTGTTAGCATGCAAAATCCACATCTTCCTTAAGATGTGGGCTTCCTCTCATTAGAAGACAAAGTGGTTTTCTTTCATCACAATAGACCAAACAGACTCCACCAAGAACGCAAACAGTTGAATCAAACCTACCACAGGCTTGTACAGCCAGATAAATAGTGAGGATTCAGCTTAGAACAGCTATCACTCAACACAACCATGCTAGTCGCTCTCAAAACTAAAGGTCAAATTTGGTCAGAGAATAGAGGAAAGGCAGTGTAAATTCAGTCTAATCTAATGCCCCAGCTAAGGAAACATTCACATTGTAGAATTGCTTCCTGAAGTGGTCCCACAACACCAGCTGCAGCTTCTACAGCCGTGGATTCTACCCATTCATATCAAGTAGCTTTAAATCCTGCTCCACAATAAAACCACACATGTAATTAAATTACAATCTGTGACCACAATTATGTCCTATCATTTGCACAATGGTTTACAAAGCTCAAAAGACTGGAATTAAAGTATTTTGCCATAGAGTACAAGCATCCACACAGTTGTTCTTAATTAAAGCTGCTTCTAGTGATACAAACTAGCAAAGTGTTGTCTTCAAAGCTATTTCAGCTAGAAACTAGAACATTGCAAACACAACTCATTTCTGTTGCTAGTTTGCCAACAATTTTCAGGATGTCAGTGGTACAGCGATTTGCTGTGGGTGATGGTGAGGCAGCTGAGTCAGTAATTCACCAGACATCCACACATGCAAAATGTGGATCACAGATTTTCCGATTTGAACACAAGGAAACAGAAGAGACTACTGTGATTAGTAATTAACATACATCATGTGGCACATCCCTCACGGGTAAGAAAAATCAAAACCTTGAAGTATAGAAAGTCACCACTTAGCTCAAATCTGTGCCAGATCATTCTAAAAATTGTACAACTGATCCTATGCTTGGGAACACTTAAACAACACAAACATTTCCTTTTCAATTACATTGCAAAGTTCCTTTTCAAAATTAATGATGTATTTTGACTATCTTTTCTGGCAACGTACACCACATCACAACTTGTAGTTTGAATAAAAATTTAATTTCTAGCTCCATCTTAAACCGTGCAGCCTGAATATAAGCCTTCCTGCCAATGGCAGTTTTCCCTCATTTATCCTTTTAAAACTTAATACACCAACTTACAGTGTGCACAGTGGCTTGAAAATGAAGGTTACATGCGAAGATATTCAGACATACTGAAAGACTAGTTTGCTAAGCATACAAGATTTTCGTGTTCATAAATATAGTTACAGAACAAAAGCAGGAAAGCATTCTGAACTGTTACAAAACAGTTGTTAGAAAACTAACAAAAGTACAGTATGCAGTTCTGGTCACCATACCCAA
The DNA here is from genome assembly GCF_037043375.1 of Chiloscyllium plagiosum. Lineage (NCBI taxonomy): Eukaryota > Metazoa > Chordata > Chondrichthyes > Orectolobiformes > Hemiscylliidae > Chiloscyllium > Chiloscyllium plagiosum. Next base: position 42,637,373 of record NW_028270164.1, read on the forward strand.
GGAAGGATGCAGAAGAGACTTACTGGTTCCAGAGCTAGAAATTTTAGTTACAAGGTCAAGTTGGAGAAACTGTGGTTATTCTCCTTCAATAAACGAAAGGAGATTTGATAATACTGTGAAGATCATGGCAGCTTTAGACAGGTTAGACCAAGCAAAGACTAGATTATCCGGCAAAAGATGGCATGAACTCCCTCCATACCATAATCCCAATTTTGTACAGTTATATTACATTTTCTTCTACTCTTTCTCCGCCCCCGCACCCCACCCAGGATAGCCATTCAAGCTTTCAGTTTCTACACATAACTGAAGTCATTAACCCCATATTAATCAACTCTCAAAAGGCCTTTACACATCCTTCCTAAATTGTAGTGCCCAGAATTGCGCACACAAGCCCAGTTGAGATATGACTAGTAATTTTTTGAAGTTTTATCATGAAATAAAAAATTTCTAAAGCTAATAAAGTACTGTTCCAAGGACATCAGCAACGAGTTAAAAAAGAATCTGCCACCCAATTCAATTAAAATTGATCATAACTTGAAATGGAACAGGCAGCTTTCCTCACCCTCAACACTGAATATTCCTTAGCAGCTTTCCCAAATCTCACTTAAGAGCGAGAGAATGGATTGATTTATCCAAACTGTTTAAAGCTACTGTGACTTCAGGTCAATCTTTATCAAAACAAATGTGGTGAAAGACAGATAATTGGAATTAAATAAATAAAGCTGCTGCCATGTTGAACAAAATCTTTTGTGGATGCAGCATTTGGTCTATTCCACGGTCTCTTATTCTTACACTCGCAATTCCAGACAATATACTAGGCTCTAAATGTTGTTGAAATCCTGAACCAGCCCTAATAAAAATCAAAAACAAAATAGAACTCAAAAGTCATGACAAATGACATATTCAGTAACAATGCAACAAGTTGTTTTACTACCATCACTTGTCTGGAATTTGCCAGAATTTCTCACCACATGGAGGGAAATAAACTTTCAGCCTTTATTATCTTTGGCCTATTCAACCTGCAACTGTAGGCAAGAAGAAACAGTAGCATTGGGATTCTAATGTGCAAGCAGTGACATGTAGCTTCCATTCCAAATACTTTGGATACTGCAGGTCCTGACAAGAGGGGAGCAACCACCATGAGGGGGCAGAATTTTAAATATGTAAAAGTTCGAGCAGTGTTTCTACCAAAGATTTTTATGACTTATTTCATTTATCTATTGCCAATGGCTAGGTTTTCATCCAAATACACTATCTTGGCAAGCTGCCTATTTGGAAAAATTACTTAGCAAAATAATTTTCATGAAAAGTAGCCAAGTTTTTGTTCAACTTTCTGGACTACATATCATGGTGCCAATTCTAATAAGTCACCAGTTAGATCAACAAGTTATATTTACATAGCTTCTAAAATGTGTCAGCCATGGCTCAACCGGTAGCACTAATACCTCAAAAGAATTCTGGGTTCAAATACCACTTCAGAGTTTCAGGACAAATCTCTAGGTTAACACAAGTGCAGTGCCGAGGGAGTATTCTATGGGAGGTACAGATAATACCTTTTGGATTGAGATGTTAAAACAAGATTTCATGCTACTAATCTCAAAAGAACATGAGGAAATCCAGGATAATATTGATTAATATTTATGATTTACCCATTAATATTGTTTTCCTTTCATTGTGACTGACTCAACATCCTGGAATTCCCTCCTTAATTATGCTTGTTACCTAAACCAAATGGACTGTAGCAAGAAAGCAACTCACCACTACCTTGAGACAACTGGAAATCAGAATGAGATGTTGGGCCAGCCTACGAAGCTCAATTCCCTGAATGAATAAACAAGATTGCAAAACAGATAATCTGGTCATTATCACATTCCTTGTGGAAGTTTGCTGTATGTAAAACTTCACTGTCCCAATTCCTATATTACAACAGTGACTACACCTCAAAGTACGTAAATTGGTTATAAAGTACTTGGAAAGGTTGAGTGGTAATGAAAAGCACAATTCAAATACATTTTTTTGCCCTCTCTAACATCCCAAGAGGTACTCCAAACCAAATTGAGAGACAGTCACATAGAACTATTGTTAGGAAAATGGCAAAAAAGATTGGTCAAAGAAATGGGCCATCCTCATCAGGACATACCCACCACACAGACAACTACCGCAAAAAGCTGCCTCTAACAGCAAGGACCGCAACTTCCATAAGACAGCTTTCCAATACAATGACAACTCATGGGTCCCATATACAGAGGAACCTTGATTAACCGAACACTAATTATCCGAAAATCGGATTATCCAAAAAGGAGATAGAGGCCCCAACAGAAACATCACATCAAAGACGTGCGTCCAACACTGACCGTGTCTTTTGTTTACGGTGACTAAAACGGCTGCCAAGAACAGTCCTGAACTGATGGGAGTGCAGGCACCATCTCTAAATAACTGATCTCCCACCCTCTCCCTGGAGTGCTACACAGATGTGTAGTCTAAACCCCACCTTCCCCCCTTCCCCAGATAATCTCTCCAACATTGTCTTGTACAGGGCAAAGGTGGAACATGTCAAAACGTTGGAGTAAAAAAATTATGTGCGCATGCTATTTGGAGACTCGCCCCCAAAAAGGTAGTAGTAGCAGCATTGTTGGTGGTGTCAAGTCTGGCTGCCCCAGAGAGGTGATGCTGCCTTATCTCCTGAACAGGGAACAGACTTTACAGAAAACTCAGAGTCCCAGAGGAAAGGCATTGAATCAATTAACCGAATAATCGAATCATCCAAACGAAAAACAGTGCCCACCTACCTCATTGGATAATAGAGGTTCCTCTGTATTTACAATATTAATTTCCCCATGGAGACTAATTACTTAAAAGAAATATATTCGAATTTCTAGTGACTAGAATCATATGCCTGGATTTCACACTAAATACTTACTGTTTTAAAAACCTGAAAGCACATTAATGACATTATAGACACTCTCAAACCAGAGAGTTCCCTTACCTAACTCGTAAGAATAACAAAAAGTCGTAGTTTACACTGTTTAAGTGAACTTCTTTCATGAAGTAAATCTTTGCTCCAGCAGGATTTCTTTGCCATTTTTCTTTTGCTAATGGTAATTTCTAATCCTAATATCAAGTTTCATGAAAAAGGAAAATTTGAGATTGTTTCCTTTAGCCAAGCTAAACAAATTTCAGTCTGATTGGAGACAACATTCCTATGGATTTCAACTGCAATTGACTTCACATAGCCAGCACTTTTGTTTCTCTGCTTAAAGTTCCCCAAACTATCTACTCATTCAAATTCCTGTACACTGACCGTTTAAAAGTTAAATTCAGTGATATCTGAAAGCCCTTTAAAACCAATACCACAATAGCTGGCTATGGACTCCCACTATCTCAAAGCCCTCTGCTCAGAGAGCATGAACTACAGACTTGCGACTTACATTCTGCTTGACACCACAACTAATGCTGGAGAGCCTATAAATTATTCCTGCAAGTTTTTCCACCCCTTGATAATTTTTGTCTGCACAAACTGGTTATATAGATCTTGATTTTGTTTTATGGCTGCACAGGACACTGGTTAGGCCACTTTTGGCATACTGGGGGGAGGGGGGAGAGAGAGAGAGAGAACGCGCGAGAGCGAGCGCAAGCGCGAGAGAGCTCTGCACTTGAATTTCATGTTTAGCTGTGAAGTTCTCCCAAAAAAGACCTCATTCCACCAGATTCTAGCTGCATTGCAGGAAGGGCAATTATAATCCTCACAATCATCTGTTGGTCTTATTGGCCTGTAGTCATTAGATGCATTGCTCCTTTTGTTTTTGAACAATGTGACATCAGTAATTTTATATTCTACTGGCATAACTCCATTATCCAAGGAGGATTAAAAGTCTGTGGTCAGGCCTTTTTATGAAATATTAACTGTCAATCAATATGCATTATAGGCCATAATATAAACTGAATTGAGGATATATCAAGCAAATGACAGGCAAGTCCACATTCACAGAAAAATATGACAAAAACCATGACAAAAGAACATAGAAAAAATGGCTATTGTACATTATTGGATCATGCAGATCCAAGCATGACACAGGGCAATGAAGTACAGATCATTTTGCTATAATGCACATTTCATTCACACAAATTCACTGTAATGTGATTGACAAATTAGAATCACCGTTTCTAAAGCGCAAACTTTCAAAACGTGTGTTGGCTGTAGAGCCATTATATCGCCAACACTAGGTGCTTTTCTAAAGCACGATTTTTCTATAATGTGGGGTTGTATAATAACACAACCATCGCATTGTGGAAAAAACTAATTGTACTTTTATTTGAAATGTTGCTTAAAACTATAAACCTTTTAAAGAGTCATACAGCATGGAAACAGACCCTTTGGTCCAAAGTGTCCATGCTGACCAGATATCCTAAATATGTCTGGTCCCATTCCCAATTTATATACCCATCCAGATGCTTTTTAAATGCTGTAATTGTACGAGGCTCCACACTTCCTCTGGCAGCTCATTCCATACACTCACTATGCTCTGCATGAAAAAGTTGCCCCTTAGGTCTTTTTCCCTCTCACCTTAAAAACTTATGTCCTCTGATTTTGGACTCCCCCATCATGGGCAAAAAAAATACCACAGCTATTCACCTGATCTATCCACCTCAGGATTTTATATACTTTTACAAGGTCAGCTCTCAGCCTCTAGGGAACGTGGCCCCAACCTATTCAACCTCTTGCTCAAACCCTCCAACCCAGCAACATCCTTGTAATTTTCTGAACCCTTACAAGTTGTCGTGGTTCTGTTCGCCGAGCTGGGAATTTGTGTTGCAGACGTTTTGTCCCGTCTAGGTGACATCCTCAGTGCTTGGGAGCCTCCTATGAAGCGCTTCTGTGATATTTCCTCCGGCATTTATAGTGGTTTATAATGAGCACCCGAGCTACAAATCTTCTCACAAACTTTGAACCCTTACAAGTTTCACAACATTTTTCCTGCAACAGGGAGACCAGAATTGCACACAGTATTTCAAAAGTGGCCTAACCAATGTCCTGTACATGCACAACAGGATCTCCCAACTCCTATATGCAATGCACTGACTAAGTATGCCTTTTTCACTACCCTGTTTACCCACAACTCCACTTAAAGAACTATGCACCTGCACCCAAAGGTCTGTCTTTGGCAACACTCCAAGACCCTTCCATTAAGTGTACAGGTCCTGCCTGAATTTGCATTACCCAAGTGCAACATGTCACATTTAAGCTAAATTAAACTCAATTTCCTTGCTCAATCAGCCCACCTGATCAACATCCTATTGTCCTGACATAAGAAAATTTTGAAAAATAGCCGTTTAAAGATTTAAGCACTGCATTATTTCAATCAGTGCTCTTTCAGAATTTAATTCTTGTTGACATAGAGGAATGTCCAAGCAAAAGCAGTATGAAAATTGCATTCCATAGAAAATTTCAATTTTAAGATTTACAAAAAAATTTTTAAAAATCACACTCTACTTTCTAATGGAAAGAATTTCAATGAGTATAGGAGTAAGCTATTGTTTTCATATATTGCAAAACGCCCATTTTTAAAAAAGTTAGTTTACCTCTGTTCAATTTGGTCATATGTAAAATGAAGTACACAAATAACCACCATGGATCTAAGTAGCAAGTGACCTCAAGAATTATGTGCAGAGACTGGATGTGCGAGAGATTCTAGAACAGGTTCTCACCAAAATCAACCCAGCACAATGTGATGCTCTCTCCTGTACGTGATACAAGTTGTTTCCTTTGCAGTTCAAAAGGTCAATTTCTCCAGATATCTGGCATGTTCCAATTCTTCCCACAGTTAACGGCTGTGTTCTAGTTTTCCCAAGATATTTAGAAGTATAAAACTGTTTTAGTTCATCTCAGCAAAAATACCAAGTTTTATCAGAACCTGATAACATTTTAACAAGCTATAATAAAAACTCAGCTCTATACTGTTGTAACAAGGTCAGCCTGCTGTTCATGTATAAATAAGGGTGACTTGGTTTCAGGATAGAAGCCTCTGTGGTGTTCTTTCAAGATCTACAGTTTGCAATAAAATCTGAAGAGGTATATTCAAGTCCAAAATAAACCGTACTGAAGAATACACTTCTGCACTTATTGTCATTGCACTATCAAACATTCTTAAAGCCTGTGCAGGAGTATTTCATAAACAAAGAACTGCAATAATCAGACTGCTTTTAATAAGCATGTTCATTTACAAGTCTGTCCAGACTGAACACCCATATCCAGTTTTTTAAAGTAATTTGTTCAAGGTAATGAAGGATGCACCGGCTTGACCAGCATTTATTGCTCATCATGAGGTGGCCTGGAGAAGGTGGCGAGGTGCCTCATGAACTGCTCCAATCTTGGGACTATACAAACACCACTGTGCCTTTGTGAAGGAACAGTGATGTAGTTCCATGTCTGATAGCTTAGAGGGGAACTTGCACATGGTGGCACCCTGAGACATCTGCTGCCCTTAGTCTTCAGGGCTGGTAGAAGTTGCAGGATTTGAAAGATGTTGAAGGCAAATTGGTGATTTACTGCAGTGCATCTTGTAAATGGCACAAACTACTACCACTGTGCAGTGACGAAGAGGTGAGTGAATTATTCAGATGGAAGGGGTTTTGTCCTGGAAGACGTCAATTTGCTTGGATGCTGCAGCTGCACCATCCAGGCGTATGAAGAATATTCCATCACACTCTTAACTTGTGCTTTGCAGATGGTTGACAGCCTTGGAGAAGACAAGTTATTCACTGCAGAATTTGGGTGCTCTGATCTGCTCTGGTAGCCATTGCCCATCCTGTTCAATTTCTCTTCAATGGTATCACCAGTATGTTAATTGTGGAGGATTTAACAACAGTAATCCACTGAATGTTAAGGGTCATGGTTGGATCTTGTTGGAAATGGTAACTGCCCGGCACTTGCACAGGTGAATGCTCCTTGTCACTTGTCACACCTGGGCATGTCCATGTTTTGCTGCATCTGCTATGAAATCTGACAACATTTATGGCTTACTAATTTTGTAAGATAGCAGGTAATTCATATTTGTCATGTTTTCCCCTTTAAAAGATTTCCAAACACAGTATTGAGAATACAGAACTAGGGAGAATGCAACATCTCAGATGATGTTTAGTATGACACACCCATCCCAGGGATAGGATCAACCAAGAGTACAAAAACATTTATGACTTCAGAGTAACTTAAAAAATGCACGAGCACATAACCAAGCCCCTATACATTCTCTTACTTTACCAGCTACCCTCTCATACAGGAACCAAATAACCCTCTATTTTATTGGAGCCCACAAGTCAGTTGTCACTGACAAAACAGATTCAGGCTATTTCAGCACAACCGATACATGCCAGCTTGTTCCCCTCAGGGCTCAGTCCTAGAGAGGTACAGCACAGAAACAGATCCTTTGGGTCCAAGTCACCCATACCAACCAGATAGCCCAACCTAATCGAGTTGCATTTGCCAGCACCGGCCCATATCCTTCCAAACCCTTTCTATTCATATACCCATCCAAATGCCTTTTAAATGTTGCATTTGTACCAGCCTCCACCACTTCCTCTGGCAGTTCATTCCATTCACGCACCATCCTCTGCATCAAAACGTTGCCCCTTAGGTCCCTTTTATATCTTTTCTCCTCTTACCCTAAACCTATGCCCTCTGGTGCTGGACTCTTTCTTCCCCCCCCATCCCAGGGAAAAAACCTGCCTATTTACCCTATTAATGCCCCTCATGATTTTATATATCTCTGTAAGGTCACCCCTCAGTTTCTGATGCTCCACAGAAAAACAGCCACAGCCTATTCAGCCTCCTCCAATAGCTCAAACCCTCCAATCCTGACAACATCCTTGTAAATCTTTTGAACCTTTTCACATTTCAAAACATCCTTCCTATAGAAAGGAGACCAGAACTGCACACAATATTCCACAAGAGGCCTAACCAATGTCTTGTACAGCCACAACGTGATTCAATGCTCTTACCAAAGGAAAAGCATAAACACCTCCTTCACTATCCTACCTGCCTGCAACTCCACTTTCAAGGAGCTATGAACTTGCACTCCAACGTCTCTTTGAAAAACAACACTCAAGACCTTACCATTAGGTATATAGGTCCTGCTAAGATTTGCCTTCTCAAAATGCAGGACCTCCCATTTATCTAAATTAAACTCCGTCTGCCACTGAGGCCCATTGGTAGAATCTGCCAACTTACCATCTGTAAGTAAGTATGTTCACATTCAAATCATTTATACAAACGAAAAACAGTGGACCATGCACTGATCCTTGTGGCATACCACTGGTCATAGGCCTCTAGTCTGAAAAGCAACTCACCAACACATCCCGGTCCACCTGCGAGCCAGTTCTGTATCCAAATAGCGGGTCCTCCCTGTGTTACATCTAAGCTAACCTTGCTAACCAGTCTACCATGAGCAACCTTGTTGAATACCTTACTGAAGTCCATACAGATCCCCTTCCATCTTCTCTAACCCTCAATTTCCTTTTCCTTAATTTATTTATACTTATACTTATTAAAGGGAAGCTAAATAAGCTATACTTATTTAGCTTCCCGTTAAATGAGTGTATCCAATTTGCATTAACTCCTCCTCATGGTAGCAAGTTCCATATTCTCAGCACTTTTGGGTTAAAGGTCAATAAGGTAAATCACAGCCAAGCCAGATCATACCCTCACATTCCATTCATACCTTTCTACTGCAATCATCAGATAGATAGTGATGAAGGAGACATGACTACTTTGCTTTCCTTTTTAAATAAGTGTCCTCTTATTTTGTAGCTTTATCCCCTAACTGGAGACTCCTCCACTTTTGGAAACATCAACATCTACCCAACTAACACCCTAGAAACATGTATGTTTCAAGTAAACCACCCTTCATCCTTCTGAACTCTAACAAAAGACAACCTTTTCTGTTTAACCCTTCTTGATAAGTCAACTCCTGCATCCCAGGAATCAGTCCAGTTGGTAAAGTGTTGGAAAAGGTTATAAGAGAGA